>NC_133457.1:121772060-122091226 GCF_048565385.1 Saimiri boliviensis
TGTTTCCACTCACCAGTGCATTTAGGCATCTGCGTATAGATCGAACTTCTGAGTCCTCTGCATTTTCAGAAGGGCGTAGGACCTGCCACTTCAGACTGTCGCCAGGGCTTCCTTAAAGTGATTGCTTACACCCACTGGCTTGTGTGGTTGCATGTCTATTGATGTCTTCTCCCCTGCCCGTGAAATGGTCCTTCCATGTCTACACTGTGATGACTTGGTAAGTAGGCTGTTTTAGGCCTGGAGTTGTGCTGGTGACATCTGTAAGGTCTGCAGTAAGGAGGCAGTGTATCTCAGACAGTGCCCTTCTGTGGAGGTAGAGCAAGCAGTTGCAAAGACATTTGATTAGAAGAGCACAGGGAACGTCTAGCCCTTCTGTAAGGGTTGTGTGTGCATGTGAGTGTGCTTCTGTTTTCACCTGTGGGCCAGGTATGTCCCGAAAACTCAAGACCTGGTTTGTGTAAATCTCCTTTCTCTTCTTAAACTGCAGATTATCCCAAGAGGAGTACTTGACAGAGCCACCAGTGTGTTATTACTTAACTACATTGACTTATTTCTCACTTAGGCTGGAGTGCAGTGGCAAGATCGTGCCACTATAGCTGCGATTACAGGTGCCTGCCACCATGCCCAGCTAATTTTTATATTTTCAGTAGAGACAGGGTTTTGCCTGTTGGCCAGGCTGGTCTCGAACTCCTGACCTCAGCTGATCTGCCCACAGTGGCCTCCCAAAGTGCTGGAATTACAGGCATGAGCCACCGTGCCTGGCCTGCAAATTTCATTTTTCTTTTTTCTTTTTGTTTTGAGACAGAGTCTTGCTCTGTTGCCCACGTGGGAGTGCAGTGGCACAATCTTGGCTCACTGCAACCTCTGCCTCCCAGGTTTAAGCAATTCTCCTGCTTCAGCCACCTAAGTAGCTGGGATTACCGGCGTGCACTGCCGTGCCTGGGTAATTTTTGTATTTTTAGTAGAGAAAGGGCTTCACCATGTTGAAGAGGCTGGTCTCGAACTCTTGACCTCAGGTGATCCTCAGCCTCCTAGAGTGCTGGGATTACAGGCGTGAGCCACTGCGTCCTACCGAAAATTTCCTTAACGTCTGTTTCTATAGAAGACAGGCTGGATTCTCATGTCTGCTTTTGCATTCAGTCTGTTAGGGATATGTTCTTTTGTTGAATGCATGTGAAGAAAAACTGCTTTCACCACAGATATGTAGTTGGAAAAGGGAAGAGTATGTTTAATTGCTTTTTCAGATAAATCTGAACATTCTTTTTTGATACTACACCAAAACTTGACAAGTGTTACTCTCTTCAAGGTTATTAGTATGATGTGGAATCTGAAGCCATGTCTGTGACTTTTTGAACATTGTTTCACTAAAACACATCAGTCTCCTTGTACTTTGAATGGATTTTGTGATACCATGCATGGGTTATTTGGAAACCATGTTGCAGAACTTCCAAATGTTGACATATTGCATCATATAATAGCAAAAAAAAAAAAAAAAAAATCACATTCATTTCTCTTCCTGGTGATCTCATTGGAAAAGTCTGTATTTGAAAAACCATGAAGCTCTTGTTGGCAGATAAAAGTTTTCCGGCCGGGCGCGGTGGCTCAGCCTGTAATCCCAGCACTTTGGGAGGCCGAGGCGGGTGGATCACGAGGTCAAGAGATCGAGACCATCCCGGTCAACACGGTGAAACCCCGTCTCTACTAAAAATACAAAAAAAAATTAGCTGGGCATGGTGGCACGTGCCTGTAATCCCAGCTACTCAGGAGGCTGAGGCAGGAGAATTGCCTGAACCCAGGAGGCGGAGGTTGCGGTGAGCCGAGATCGCGCCATTGCACTCCAGCCTGGGGTAACAAGAGCGAAACTCCGTCTCAAAAAAAAAAAAAAAAAAAAAAAAAAAAAAAAAAAAAAAAAAAAAGTTTTCCACAAATATAATGTTTGCCTGAAAGCCTGTATTTTATCATTGGTAATAACTATTGTAAATTGTTTTTCTATAGAGTCAAAGCCAGGTTGGAGCCCTGGCATTCTTGTTTAATATACTGGCCGTGGGACCCAGGTGAGCCCACTTAGTGCCTTTCTAAGTCCTTATCTTACCTTTTTTTTTAAAAAAAAAAAAAAAGAAAAAGAAAAAATAGAAAGTGGATCTTGCTCTCTCACCCAGGCTGGAGTACAATTGCGCTATTATAGCTCTCTGCAGCCTCCATCTCCCAGGCCCAAGCAATCCTTCCACCTCAGTCTCAGCCTTCCAAGTAGCTGTGACTACAGGCTACCATGCCCAGCTAATATTTTGGGGGTAGGAGATGGGGTCTTGCTTTGTTGCCCAGGTTGGTCTTGAACTCAAGTGATCCTCCTGCCCTGACCAAAGTGCTGGGATTACAGGTGTGAGCCACCATACCTGGCAGTCCTGGTCTTTTTATCTAGAAAAAGGAGACATCTACTGCTTTGATGAATTGTTGTATTAAATGGGAGAACTAAGGAGAATTTGCCTTCGATAGCACCTATTACACAGTAGGCACGAGTAAAGGTTCTATTTCTTTCTTTTCTTCTTGGGGCATCATGAAGGTATTGGGGATGAAGAAGCTGAGGGGTGATGGAGAAATGGAAAGGAAGGGCCTCTTTTCCCTTGGGGCCTCCTTAGAACCCAGGCAGAGCTCTGGACACTGTGCTCTTGGCTGCACAATGGGAAGGGGCAGGTAGAGCTTCCTGGGGCTGTTTTTGGGGGTGTGTTCGCTTCTCGGGACCCATTGTATTATTTTCATCTTTCATCTAAATAGCTTCTCTGAAGATTAGCATTTTCCTTGGATTGTTATCATATGAGCATGACAGGGCTCTTTACAAATAAACCTTGTTCCTCCTCACAGCTCTCCAGAGTGGTGGACTTGGGGGTGGTGCAACAGCTGTTCACAGCTGGGAGAACAGAGGCTCAAGGTTGAGGCAGTGTTTAGTACTAGACCTGTGCCCTGCCAGAAATCTAAAAGTAGTTCAGGTGAAAGTTCTCTTCTTTCCTAAAGTGAAAAATACCAAAACATGATTTTGTCACAGCCAAACAAGACCTGAAATTCTTAAAACTGAATTCACTTTAGTTACAGAAAGTGAACATTAATCTACCAGTGTGTCCCAGCTCCAGAGAAGGTTGACAGTCCCTGTCCAGGAAAGTTCACAGAGCGTGTGAAGACATTGGCTCTTGGGGGCGGGAGAAAAAAAAACACATTGGGAATTTCACTTTCAGAGAAGCATTGACCTGCCAGTCTGGTCATTTGTCCCTGAGGTTAAGTGTCATGCCCAGGTAGGTAAATGTTCCTGGTCTGTCTATAGGAAAGTTCAACTCTTGCCAGCTCAGTGATGCCAGAGAGAGTTATGTTGATAAAAGATATACGCTCCAACAGTTACTGAATTTTGTCCTGAAGAAGTCTCCCAGCAAGGCTTCCTGTAGCTCAGGGCACAGGAAGCCTTGTGGGTAGTGAAGCTGTCTGGGTGACTAGGGACACCAGGGCATTTAAATCCAATGTTTGGTTAAGTTTCAATGGACTTTCTCTGTTCCATGATGGAAAGTGCCCCTGCATCCCTAAGATGGATGGGTGAAGTTGGTATTTCTGTCATCTGTTTTGAATGGTTCCATTAGCTTGGTCATGGGGCCTGGGTGCCAGATATAAGTCCAGCTCATGTTGGAGTGACTAGTGTGGTGAAAGGGATGCTAGACTGTACTTGGAATCATCATGTGTTGGCTCTTTGTCCCAGTGTTGCTGCTTCCTAACATTGTGACTTTGAAGGAGCCACTTCACTTTATGGAGTCCCAGATTCTTCATTTGTAGACCAGGGCTACCCTGCTCTCTATCTGCTGCTGGCTGTGGTTGACTGTGTGGCTCTAGATGAGTCACCTGGGAAGCCCTAAGTGGGAGTTTCAAGGGGAGAGAATGCTGATGAGGGCCCAGCAGAAAGGTGGTGGAAGCCCTGTGGTGAGAAGGGTAAGACTTGTACTGTCAGAGGATAAGGCACCAGTCTTTTGTGGTGGCTTTGAGCGTAGGCTCTCCATACCAACTGCCTGGGTTTGAGTCTGCACTCCACCAAGATGTGACCTTGGGTAGTTTCATCTCTCTGCGCTCATTCTTTTCATCTGAAAAATAGACACCAGAATAACCCCTCTCCCCCCGCAATAGTACCTACTTTTTAAGAATTAAATGAGATCATGGTAGATCTAAAGGACAGAGCCTAGTTTCTGGCACACTGTTGAAACACTCAGTCCATGTCCACTGTTGTGGTCAAGGCCACAGTAGGCTTTCCCTGCATGTGAAGTTGTTTCAGGGAACTTAACTAGATGAGTGGGTTAGCCAAAGCCTTGTAGCAAAGCAACATATTTTAAAGCAGCCATCATTTGATAGTAGGCCCAGCCCTACTCTACGAACTAGGCTGAAGGTAGCCAGTCGGATAGGAAGGCACCTTCCTCCATGCATTGGGTGTGACTTATCCACAGGATCCTCAGTGTGAGATTTCTCTAGGTTTTTAGGGAAAGAGTGGGAGTGTGAGCTGACGCTGTCTTCCCTGCTCTGTGAGTGTCCTGGTTGTGAAAGTTTTCTAGCAATCTATTGGCAAAGTTGTATTTCAAGGATTACCTTGATTAGCTATATGAGAAATGAGTTGGAGAGAAGCTAAAACATTTCCTTAAATGTTCTTAAACATCTTAGATTATTCTGTTTAATTCCCAAAAAGATCATTTGGATAT
Organism: Saimiri boliviensis; assembly: GCF_048565385.1. Taxonomy (NCBI): domain Eukaryota; kingdom Metazoa; phylum Chordata; class Mammalia; order Primates; family Cebidae; genus Saimiri; species Saimiri boliviensis. The sequence continues at coordinate 121,776,779 of NC_133457.1, forward strand.
GTTTTCTTGAGCAAAACAGGCAAAACTGTTTCTACCCAGGTTCCCGATTCTGTAAGGCCTATAGCAGACATTTATGGTAGGCTTGCAGTAGTGAAAGGTCCCTCCACTAAGAATCAGAAGATCAGGTCCTCAACTTACTCCCAGCTCTGTCATGCCCTGATTTTGTGGTTCTTAGGTTGGCGACCTGCAAAATGGAGATGTTAGTCATCCTTGCTCACTTTACCAGGGGCGTCCATCCTAAGAGATAAGAGAATGCTGGTAAATTGCTTTACACCAAAGTACAAGTATTAGCATAACAAATGGCACTGACAACCAAGCTCTGACCCTCCTAATGAAATATTTTCTTTCTCAGTGATGTTACAGCCTTTCGATTATGATCCCAATGAGAAAAGTAAACACAAGTTTATGGTTCAGTCTATGTTTGCTCCAACTGACACTTCAGATATGGAAGCAGTAGTAAGTACTGAATGCTTCTTATTTTTTTCAGTAATAATAATTTAAAAAAACAAATAGATATGGAACTGTGGGTGCATGCGTTTCAAAATATGTCAAAATTGTTTAAAAGGGAATAGTTTTTGTAAGGAGGTTTGTACCTTGTCTGCCTTTCTGGTTTTTCTAAAACTTTGAGGAATAATTTTAACATTTTATGTGACTTTCTAGAAGGCTCTTCTTTTCCGACTTCTCTGAGCTCAGTATGCTTCATTAGCTCCTCGCATTGGTGGATGGTGTCTTGAATGGTTAGGGATTGTCTTCTTTTACCTCCCCTTTCTGCCCTGACAGAAAAGGATAATTTTCATTGTCCTGCCTGTGTCTTACCTTGTCTTCTCATCCCCCACAAACTCAGAGCCATGTGAGAGTGTCAAATGCTGAATGTCCTCACCTGTTTAGACTGTGTGTGTGGGGGGGAGGGGTTGTTCTAGTAAGTATTATTATTTGTCTTCCCCCCGCTGTTAAATATATGTTTAACTTTAATTTTGCTAAAATTAAGATGACTATTTTTGTAAATGAAATAAATATTAGTGATGGTTCTGGGAAAAAAAGAGAATATAGTGGACATTCCCCCCAAAGTGAGCTTTTTGTACATTTTAATAAATCCATAGGCATTCTGGGGCTGGGAGTTAAATAGAAATCTCCAAATGTTAGCAACCCATAGCCCCAGCAGGGACAGATGCACTTCTCCTTACAGTTCAGGAAAGCAGGATAGGGTTGCCTCATACCACTTGCATTGCTTTCCAGCTTTGGCCAGCCCAGAAGAGAGCCCCGAGTCATCCCAGGCAGGTCTGCCCACCCGAGTCAGCTTTCTTCACACCATACTGCAATTCTCCTCTGTCTGAGTTTCATACCAAGGGCAGCTCAGGCCACACCCACCGCATGCCCTTTATCGCCACATAGCCTTTTATTTTAGTTCTGAAAAAGTACCTCCACTGATGCTTCACTTGTAGGCCAGATATTTTTGAGTTATAGAGAGGTCAATGATAATAGGTTGTCTTCTTTTCATAAGAACAATTCTTATGAAAACATTCTCTTTGATATTCTGCAACATAACATATTACTTTCTGTTAATTTGTGTGAGCAAGAAAACATGGCAGATAGAAAATATGGAAGATCCAAGGGTGTGTTCTGTTTGGCTTTTGCTGCATGGCCTAGTGAAAAGAGCATGGGCTTGGGTGTTTTGGAGCTGAGTTCTTCCTTTTACTAACGTTCTGGCTGGGAGCAGGTTTTATTAACTCTGTTGAGGTTTTTGGTCATTTGTAAAATAGGGATAAAAATGCAGCTCACGTGGTGAGTATGAAGTGTGCCTTGTATAAGTGCCTGGTTGGTCCAGTGTCTTACACTTGCTTATCAGAGTGTGTAGTAGGCCAGGCATTACATATCCAGTAAAGGGTCATTTTAGTTCCTTGTATGATGATTTTTATAACAGTTTAAATTTTTTAAATATATAAAATGTACATTGTGGGAAATTTTGGAAATATACAAATGAAAAAAAGTTAAAGTTACCTGTAGTTCTTTTCTACTAGGCCTAACCATCATTAATGAGAACTTTGTGCTGCTTCTGCCTTTATTTTATTTTAGACAGGGTCTTACTGTGTCACCCAGGCTGGAATGCAGTGGAGTGATCTCGGCCCACTGTAGCCTCCACCTCCTGGGCTCAAGCGATCCTCCCACCTCATTCTCCCAAGTAGCTGGGACCGCAGGAGCGCACCACTGTGCCTGGTTAATTTTCTGTGTTTTTTGTAGAGACAGGTCTTCTCCATGTTACCCAGGCTGGTCTCAAACTCCTGGACTGAAGCAATCTGCCCGCCTCAGCCTCCCAAAGTGCTAGGATTACAGGCATGAGCCACTGCCCCTGGCCTGCTTTTTCTTTATTTTAAAATATTTTTCTTTTTATTGTGATATACAGAAAGTTAAAAAAATAGCATGGTGACCACTCATATAACTTTTACCTAGGTTTGCCGTTTGTTAACATGTTTGTTTCCTTTCTGTCAAAAACTTTCTCATTTGCTTAAGATGCAGAATTTATGACACTTCACCCTTAAATACTTCAGAGCAAGGATACTCTCTTATATAGCCATGGTACTATTAATCATAACTGAAAAAATTAACTTTAATTCCGTATTATTATATAATAAATTCATAGTCATTATTTTCCAGTTGTTCTAAAAATGGCCTTTTTGTTTTGCAGATTTTGAACTTTTTTTTTTTAAAGACAAGGTCTTGCTCTGTCACCCAGGCTGAAGTGCAGGGGCACCATCTTGGTTTGACCTCCGGGCCTCAAGTGATCCTTTCACCTCAGCTCTACAAGCATGCCACCATGCCGGCTAATTTTTTATTTTTCTGTAGAGTCAGGATCTCACTATGTTGCCCAGGCTGGTTTTGAACTCCTGGGCTCAAGTGATCCTCCTGCTGCTGCCTCCCAAAGTGCTGGGATTATAGGTGTGAGCCACTGCACTCTGCCCAAACTTTGAACTGTTTTTTTTTTGGAGTCCAGGCCAGTCGACTTACAGAATGTCCTGTATTCTGGATTTGTTTGATTATTTCTTTATGATTAAACTAAAGTTAAATGTGTTTTGGCAAGAATAATCCATAGGTAATACTTCATAGTTGGTATTTCATACCAGGTTGTCCTGCTGTTGGTGATGCTGTTTGGTCACTTTGTTAAGATGGCGACTGCCAGCTCTCTCCACTGTCATAGCACAAAGCACATATGCCCCTGTGGTTAATAGGTAATCTGTAATACTCTTGAATCATCTGATACTCTGAGACCACATGAATATCCTGTTTGCCAGCAGTCTTTCACCTGGTGGCTTTAGCATTCAGTGATGATCTTTACCTGATGTTCTTTTGACACATGTGCATAGGCACACATGTACAGATGTGTGTGTGCGGAGGAGCAGACTTCAGTATTCTTTTCAGTTTCTTCACTTAGTATTTTGGACATTTCCTCCATCTAACTGAATGCTCTTCTGCATCGTTTGAGTGGCAGCATGCTATTGCATTTAGCGGATCTGCCATAATTTTTGTGGCAATTCCCTATTGTCAGATGTATAGATCATTCCCCACTTTTGGTTCTTGGTACCTGTGTTGCACTAGCTGCCTCTTGCATAGTTTTGGGAAGGGTTGGAGGCACGGAGGGTGGGAGTTGCCTTCTTTTTCTATACTATAACGTTGCCGCTACGCTGGTGTATAATCCTAGAATACCCTGAAATTCCCATTCTCTGCTGCCAAGAGGAGAAGTAATCAGGAGCACATACTCTTAGAACGTGGAATTTAGCTAGGAAGATGCTCTCACTACAGCCTGGAGGGATGGAGATGGGCCTTGGGGTAGATACAGCCCAGACACTGCCACAGTGTCAGAGGAGGGATTTGGTAATGATTGCTTTCCGCTGGAGGTTGGCAGAGTGGTTCTAAAACCACTCCCAGATAGTATGTGCTTATACTTTCTAAGAAGGATATGCAGGCTGGGCGCGGTGGCTCAAGCCTGTAATCCCAGCAGCAATTTGGGAGGCTGAGGCGGGTGGATCACGAGGTCAAGAGATCGAGACCATCCTGGTCAACATGGTGAAACCCCATCTCTACTAAAAATACAAAAAATAAGCTGGGCATGGTGGCGTGTGCCTGTGATCCCAGCTACTCAGGAGGCTGAGGCAGGAGAATTGCTTGAATCCAGGAGGCGGAGGTTGCGGTGAGCCGAGATCGCGCCATTGCACTCCAGCCTGGGTAACAAGAGTGAAACTCCGTCTCAAAAACAAACAAACAAAAAAAAGGATATGCATTTAAATTTAATTTATTATTTTTGAAACAGAGTTTCTCAATGTTGTCTGGGCTGGAGTACAGTGGTGTGATCATGGCTCACTGCAGCCTCTACCTCATAGGCCCAAGCGATGCTCCCACCTCAGCTTCCTGAGTAGCTGGGACCACAGGCATGTGCCACCATGCTCAGCTAATGTTTTAAATTTTTTTATAGAGACAGCATCTCCTTACGTTGCTCAGACTGGTCTCAAACTGCTGGCTCAATCAGTCCTCAGTCCTCCTACCTCAGCCTCTCAGAGTGCTGGGATTAGAGGCATAAGCCACCATGCCCAGTCTAAAATAAGTTTTATTTTCATAAGGAGAACCAAGGTTACCTCTGGTCAGTCAGACATTATTTAGAGGATTCCTTTTGGTTCAGTGGTGGGCCGCTCCCACAGAGTAGCAACATGGGGAGCATTGGTTGACTTTGAGGAGTCAGGCAGCAAGTCTTCAGAGTTTGTGAAGTGTAATAAATATTCAAGAAGGCAACTGTATTTAGTCTTGTCATGTTACAAGTATTGAAATCTCAGTAGACTTTAGTTCTTTGTTTGATATACATTGGGGTTTTCTCATTAAGAGTATTTTTGTGAAGTTGTCATAGGAAGAAAATTATCCTAGCAGCTTTATAATATCTTGATTATTAAATTTAAATTGTTTTAGTGGAAGGAGGCAAAACCGGAAGACCTTATGGATTCAAAACTTAGATGTGTGTTTGAATTGCCAGCAGAGAATGATAAACCAGTAAGTATGTTTATAGCTAACAATAATTGAATGTTGCAAGCTGATACTTATTTGCATACCATCTCCTGGAAAAACCAAGATTTAAGTTGACAAATTATTTTCCTTTCTCTGATGTCTGAAGAAAAAAATAAGCTGAAGTCAACAAATAAGTGGGCCTTTAGGAAATCAGCCTTTGAAAAACTCTCAGAAAGACAACTGACTGACATAGTATTTCCCCTTGAAAAGTGCAGCCCAACGGCCATTGCGATGTCATAAATCCCAAAGAGCTTCTGTGGCCCAGCAAAGGTATTGGTTGCTGTTAAACAGTGGGTGAAGTCAAACAGAGAATAATTTGCCCTTTATTGTGGTGCTTGATGGACAGGTGGGAAACTCTCATATTCTCTTGTTCTACAGAGTGCCCTGTCAGCCTCCCTACCCCTTTTACCCTATCTACATCTTCAGTCAAAGATTGCTTTTAGGTGAGGATCAATCTCAGCACTGTTGACGTTTGGGGTGGATAATTCTTGGTGGTGGAGGTTGCACTATGTACTGCAAGGTCTCTTAATAATAGCAGTATCCCTGGCTTCTGCCCTCTGGATACTGGAGTACTCCCAAGTTGTAACAACTAAAAATGTCTCCAGATGTTACCACATGTGTCCTGGAACGCAATATCAACCCCCATTGAGAATGATCCCACTCCTGTGTTGCCTACCTGGGAGGAGGCAGGAGCCCCATCCTCTAGGCTGTCTGCCCATGGTCTCTTTCCCAGTCCTCACTTGTGATCAGTTGAAGAAAGGAGACTGTAACTGAAATGCTCATTTGGGCTTCCCTTCAGCATAGTCAGAAACATTTTAATTGTGATAAAAACACCAAAACTGAAAACATGCAGCATATGAAACTACCCTAGAGGTTAGTAGCTGGAGCTGGGAATAGCAGTGTCCCAAACCATTCTGTTAACAGCATCCATGTCGATCTGCAGGGGTGTTGTCGATGTGTGTCAAACTACCTGGTATTTTCTTTCTGCTCATTTACGACTATCATTACCCCATTTCTTTAAGTGATCATTTTTCCCTCTTCCCAGTGTACATCCTGTCATAGGAAGGTCAGTTTGGAAGTTGTGAAACCTGTATTCTGGCCTCAGCTCTGTGATAGGTTGACTTGGTAGCCTGGGGCCTTGCCTTACAGGGCCCACTCTTCTCATCTGGAAAATGATGGGTAGAGCTAGATTCCTGGTTTTCAGTTTGCTACCCAGGTCAGTGATCCTCAGTTACTCTTTCCTGGACAAATTGCATGTTCCCATGCCCTCCCTCTACTGACTGGCTCTCATCCCAGTAAATCTCAAGAGGGGGCTCCTAGCTCAGTCTTGGCAGGGGGCACGAGGGGAATGTGTACATTTTCAAGATGGAACACTGCAGACACTGAGCTTGTTTCCCCTTAATCCCAGCTTCCAAATGCTAAGTTGGTAAAATAAATCGCCCTCGGCGTAACGCTCTCCCGAGCCACCTATCCCCACCAAGGCAGTCTTAGGGATGTTCACATCTTTATGGTGACAATAATTTTGGCTAATAATTCCTGAGCTTACACAATTACAGTATGCTAATTTTTGCATGGCAGGAATTTGATAGTGCAATATACACAGCCCCTTTTCTCTTTCTTTGAAGTATTAGTCTCAGCCGAACTTCATTATTTGCCCTTATCCATAATTTCTAGAACCCAGTTGCTTTAGATTATTAAGATACTAGATAAAGTGATCCATTTGAAAAGTAAATGTGACATTTTACAGTGTGGATGAAATGCTACCACATTTGGTGTATGCAACTGCTTTGCATAAAAAAGTCCTTTATTACATGGTTGGTGACACTTAGGTTTTCATTTATTTTTGAACAGCATGATGTAGAAATAAATAAAATTATATCCACAACTGCATCAAAGACAGAAACACCAACGGTGTCTAAGTCTCTGAGTTCTTCTTTGGATGACGCCGAAGTTAAGAAGGTTATGGAAGAATGTAAGAGGCTGCAAAGCGAAGTTCAGAGGCTACGGGAGGAGAACAAGCAGTTCAAGGTAATAGTTTATTTTCTGGTAATCTACAGAGAACAAGGGCATTTTCACTAGGACCTTGGGTGGGGAAGTTGATGAACCAGTGAATATATAGATTTCTTTTTGCTTTTGGCATTTGCCTATTTTTTTCCTCCCCGGGAAGAAATTTCCATAGCTTTCATCAGATTCTCAAAAGGGTCCTTGGATCTGCCTAAATTAAGAGTCACTGTCCCTTGATCAGAAGTTCTCAACTGTTTAAGCCCTTGTCCCCTTTAAAAAACAAAGCAAAACAAAACAAAACAAAAAACTCACACTCTCCATTAGAAATTGAAAATAAATGTTGAGACCAAAATAGCAGTTTTTATTTTGAATATGCATTTTAAAACTCCATGCCATCCCCATTCACTTGAGTCAGAATCTCTTTTTTTTCAGAGGGTAAATACTGACCTATATTCTGTTTTAATGCAGGTATAGTTCTGATTTTAGAAGACTCTAAATAGGTCTGGGCAGTCGTGGCTCATCAAACTGTTGATTGGTGTCATGATGAGATTGGAGGTGGGATGCTTCACAGTGGATAGGAGGTAGGGATTATGGAAGGAAAACCTGAGCCTCTAGCTCGTTGGCGAGGCAGTTGGCATTGGCAATGGAAGGTTGAATTCTACTGAGTGGTGGAGGGAGGCAGGGGATGCTTCTTTTGGCTTAGAGGTCTGTGGTGGTGTGGAAGTTGCTCTCATCCAATCTGAAACAGCTCTGAATCTGTGCTGGTCACAGCATCTCTTAGGCCTTTGTTTGCTAAACACCTCTAAGGCCCCTTCCAGCTCTAAAAGTATGAGTTTGTGTTAGACATGGCATTGAAGAGAACATTTCTGAACATCAGATGATAGAAACTTTTGTTGCAGCTTATATTTTTAGGCCTGTTTCCTTAATCTTGATCATGTCACCCAAGCATGTAATAGGCTTTCATTCTTAAACCACCGTACAGCCAGGTACATACAATAAATTCATATAACTTGACTTTTCCTTCTCTTTTATTCTGACAATGATAGATTGAGGAGAACTGAGTATTGTCTTCCTTTGCAGTGATCTTGATTTGGCTCAATCAGTGACTTCTTTTGTGTGGAGTAAATTGTGAAGCTGACACTACTTTTTGGCTAAAAATCTAAGCCATACCTAAAGCTTCTCCTCGAGTGTATTTCTCTTTAGAAACAGAGTTCTGTGCTGTTTAAAGAGATAAATCGGTAGAAATAGCTTCTATATAAACCCAATAAAATACTGCTGTAGTTTGCAGTGCCCATTTTTTTAAGCCAGTCGAACACCACCGGTTGTTTATCATTGTGCAGTGATGCTGGCCATGCCCCAAGAGCAGAATATCCTCAAAATGTTATCAGACCAATCTCGACATTAGAAGATTCTTTATCCTGCCAAACGCTGCTTTTTGTTTTGTGTTGGTTTATTCTGTCATCTCTCCAACAAATTTACTGAGGGTCTAATATGTGCCTGGCACTGTGGATTCAAACACAAACAGTTCCTGCCCTTGGGGAGCTCTCTGGTGATGGGATAGCAGGGAGAGACATAGACAGAAATGATTACTAGCCAGTGTGATAAATGTCCCACAGAGAGAGCAACAGATTGCAAGGAGAGTCAGCCCCATGGGACTCATCTGCCTCAGGACCTGCTAGGTATTCGGGTGGATGGGAGAGAATGGAAGGAAATAAAAGAAAGTACGGTGGGTGTGTGGGGTTTAGGGGTGAGTAGATGAGGTGATTAGCAAGAGATCTGGCAGCCATGGTAAGTCTGGGCCAGAATAGAAATGGCCTTGATGCATGTCCCTCTTCAGGGGTGTGGACGTGGCTTTGAGGGCATGGAAATGGCATCGTAGATCTACATGGTAACTTGCAGATTCTTAGGAAAGTGCAAGGCAGTTGTGGCAGTGGAGGTGAAGGAGAAAACATTTTTCATTTCTTACATATCCATATAGTTTGGGGACAAGGGGAGGGTGGGGAATATGGTCAAGTATCTTTATATGTATGAAAAAGAATGTTGTTTCTTCAATGATAAATCTATGCATTAAGTAGAAACTGTTTGAGATGAGTGTACCAAGGCCAGCCACATTTTAATATTCCAAATATCATTTGATCCAGCAGTCTGTTTGTAACTCATCAAGTACCAGCTATAGAGTACAGAGCTCTTTATTTGAAAGCTTCCAGATGTCCCACTGTTAGGTTCCTTTTTTTTTTCTTTTTTCTTTTTTCTTTTTTTTTTTTCTCTTGGTATGGAATCTCACTGTGTTGCCCCAGGCAGGCAGATTTTTGTATTTTTAGTAAAAGTGGGGTTTCATCATGTTGACCAGGCTGGTCTCGAACTCTTGAGCTCAGGGGATCTACCCGCCTCAACCTCCCAAAGTGCTGGGATTACAGGCATGAGCCATCGTAACCAGCTGACTTGTAGATTCTTATGATTTGTATATTTATGTCTTTGGAAATGCCTATGATTTTAAAAATTGATGATTTGATCAAGGAAGGCTATTCATTAGAGGCAGGAAGGACAGAGAGGTTGGGGTTGAAGAAAAGCATCTGAAGATATGGCCATAAGGGTGGATGGGGCTGAGGGTGCAAAGGGCCTAGTTGACCCATTTAAAAGCTTTTTTTCTGTAAATCATGGGAAACCAAGGAGCACCCTGCTTAGATTTGTGTTATAACTAGCAGCATCAAGTGGAATGTATGAAAGAAAAGACGGGACTGTTTCTCAGTGGTTTCAGGCTAGTCCCTTCTGCTCTGTAGCCTGCAGTTTCTCCATTTGCAAAATGAGGTTGGACCGTATCATGTCCTCCAACACTGGGCATAAACAGCCCATCCTGCTAAGCTGTATAATTGACTCCCCTTTCTGGTGCCTTGGATTGTCTTTGAAATGTGCATTTGCTCCTGTAGGAAGAAGATGGACTGCGGATGAGGAAGACAGTGCAGAGCAACAGCCCCATTTCCGTGTTAGCCCCAACTGGGAAGGAAGAAGGCCTTAGCACCCGGCTCTTGGCTCTGGTGGTTTTATTCTTTATCGTTGGTGTAATTATTGGGAAGATTGCCTTGTAGAGGTAGCATGCACAGGATGGTAAATTGGATTGATGGATCCACCATATCATGGGATTTAAATTTATCATAACCATGTGTAAAAAGAAATTAATGTATGATGACATCTCACAGGTCTTGCCTTTAAATTACCCCTCCCTGCGCACACATACACAAATACACACACACAAATATAATATAACGATCTTTTAGAAAGTTAAAAATGTATAGTAAATGATTGGGGGGGAAGAATTATCTTTATTAATGACGAGGGAAATCATGAGTAATGCCACAGTGGCATAGTGTAAACGTCATCTTAAATATTGGTAGGCCTTGGTACGTGATGCTGGATTACCTCTCTTAAAACAAGACACTCTTCCTCGCCTGTTGGTGCTGGCCCGTGGAGTGCTGGAGCCCAGCGTGGTGGGGAGTGCGGTCAGCTCCACACAGTAGTCCCCACGTGGCCCACTCCTGCCCCAGGCTGCTTTCCGTGTCTTCAGTTCTGTCTAAGCTATCAGCTCCTTGGGACTGATGAACAGAGTCAGAAGCCCAAAGGAATTGCACTGTGGCAGCATCAGATGTACCCATCATGAGTGAGAGGTGTGTGTTGACTTATTGACCCAGTGCTTTGGAAATAAATGGCAATGCTTTGTTCTCTTAAAGGGACCAAGCTAAATTTTTATTGGTTCATGTAGTGAAGTAATACTGTTATTCAGAGATGTTTAATGCATACTTAACTTATTTAATGTATTTCATCTCATGTTTTCTTATTGTCACAAGAGTACAGTTAATGCTGCGTGCTGCCGAACTCTGGTGGGTGAACTGGTATTGCTGCTGGAGGACTGTGGGCTCCTCTGTCTCTGGAGAGCCTGGCCATGTGGAGGTGGGGTTTATTGGAATGTTGGAGAAGAGCTGCCAGGAAGTGTTTTTCTGGGTCAGTAAATAACAACTGTCATTGGGAGGGAAATTCTCAGTAGTGACAGTCAACTCTAGGTTACCTTTTTAAATGAAGAGTACTCAAGTCTTCTAGATTGTTCCTATACCACCTCTCAACCGTTACTTAAACTTCCAGCACCCAGGTCCAAGTCTGATCCTGACCTCCCCTTGGGGCCCTAGCTTGGAGTCAGGGCGAATGGATCAGGCTGCAGAGAGTTAGAAGCGAGGGCACCAGCAGTTGCGGGTGGGAGCAGTGGGAGAGAGACTCTTCAGCAAATCCATCTAGTACCTAGTTGAGAGTTTGACTGTGAATTAATTTTATGCCATAAAAGACCAATCCAGTTCTGTTTGACTATGTAGTATCTTGAAAAGAAAAATTATAATAAAGCCCCAAAATTAAGAGTTCTTTTGTCATTTTGTCACATTTGCTGTGTGGGGGGAATTATTTTACTGTTTTTATTATTTTGCCATTGGAAGGTTGATTTTAAAATAAGCCCTTTCACTGAGAAATACTTATTTAATGATTTAACTCTGCGCGCGCGCGCGCGCGTGTGTGTGTGTGTGTGTGTGTGTGTGTGTGTGTATTTTTTGGTTGTTTTCAGCTGACAGTATGAAAAATAAAACTGCTGAATATCTAAGCACCTGGTCACCCTTGGCCTTCCATTGCTTTGGCCTTCAGTAAAAAGCCTCTCTGCTAGGTCAGGGAACCATGCCACTGAGACTAGTGACAGGCATGCTGGGTACAGTCCTACTGTGTGCACAGGCTTGAGAGGAAAAGTACATCAGAAGGAAGGCAGTTCTTAGAAGTCACGTACATCGAGCCACATTGCTCCTAAGCCTGGCTCTGTCAAGTTGGGTCAAGGCTCTTGAAACTGGAGAAGTGGACGTCTGTGGTTGGTCTGAGTTAAGTAACTTCCTGTCTTCATGAAAAAAGTTAACGTTAAATCCCAGGTACTCACAGAAGTGGTGAACAGACCTAGTTCTTACCCAGTCACCATGGATTGCGGTGAGTATGCAGACAGGAGGACACCCCAATATGAATTCATCTCTAGCATTTTTCCCACGTGGGCCCCCATGGGAGTGAAAAGACTGAGCTGTAAGACACGCCTTCTGCCACCTAATTTCCCAGAGGGGACTGACATTTGCTAATTGGAGGTGCTGCAGCCAGTTCAGTGTTTCTGTAGCTTCCAGGCCCTCATGTCCTTGATAGGAGAGTGCTTAGATGGCCCCCGCCAGTGCCTAGGTGTGCAGTACAGCCCCATTACACTAGATCAGGGCTCTATTTATTTTTAAAGGATATGGCCATGTGTTCTGATAAAACTTTGTTCACAAAACAGCCAGGTCATGGGATTTGGCCTGAGTCTGTGACAGTTCTTGAAAAGAATTATCTGGGCAACTACTCTGTTTTAGACCTTTGAACAGGATTTAAGAGTTCTGTGTACATCTAGGAGAAGGTGTTCAGCTTCTCAGAGGATGTGGGTATTTTGGTTGCGGCTGATCATCCTCTGAAGTCTCTCTCCTTCTAGAGGTTAGGACTTGGTGAATATGTTTGTGGGGCTGTTGACTGAATGGCAGAAGGAAACTCCTCAGGAAGAGAAGCAGGTGAGTAGTGGGAATGTTGATTATTTCTCAGTCATCCTGGCAGCCAGAAATGTGCCAGGAAAAGAAAGAATGTGGAGCAGGTGTGGCTCTGGAGAACTTGGAGATGCATGCACATTTAGGGTGTCTTTCCTAGAATTACATAAGTAAAAAGAGAGGAAGGCAAAGAGAAGGTGAATATGGGGCCTGTCACAAAAGCCTTCCCTGCCCCAAGAGGTTAAGAGTCAGATAATCGGGATGAAACATGGAAAGAGCGAGGCTGGGTCAGGTGCCACCAGGCAGTGTGCATGGGGGAGCTGCAGCCAGGCTGCCCTCCACTCTGCTCCTGCAGTTACTGGCTCCATGGCACCTCAGAGAGGATGGCCCTGGCTTCAGAAATTCCAGCCATAGTGCTCACAAATACAGAAGAGACGGAAGCAGTGACAGAATCCTGAAAGTTTTTATAGATTGAATTTTTAAATTACTAATTTAAGCTTCCTTGGCATGATACAAAATACCTCTTAAAAGCAGCAGGCTGTATTATTTCTAGGTGTGAGGAACTGGCTTGAATGTTTTTCTCCTCCTAGTTTGCATGTTTCCCCTCTCTAGTCTCTTAAACTGCTGGCACCGGCAGCAATACATACTGATAAAATCAAAATTGATTTTTACCAGTGGACAGTTTATGCCTAGAGAGATGGCTTATACCTCCGTAACACAGAAGGGGGAAAAAATGAAGAGCCTCTGGTGATCCGTGAAAACCTAAACGCTTTCAAACAAATCCCAGGAACAGAATTGCTATCAAAAGCTATCAGTGCCCGGCTTGCAGGCTGTGTTGAGTCAGATAGAACTGGATGTAGTGAGAGCTCAGAGCTGAAGAGCCTTTCAAATTAATTTGAAAACAGGCTGTGTGTGTGCACGTGAGTTTGTGCATGCATGTGTAGCATATGTGCCGTATTGTCAGTAGCTTGACAGCTTTCAAATTGTGCTTATAATTTTGTGCACACACACATTTTTGTATTTGCAAATCAGAATCCATGCCAAAATACAATGCCATTTGTTATTTTCAGCTCCTTCTCTAAAGGACTGGTCCATTTCTTCTTGTAGTTTGAAAATATGTATATCCAGAGATAGCGGTCTTGGGCTTCTAAGTGTCACTTTGAACACTTGAATAACGTTTAACCCGAGACCTTCTCAGTGTAGAGGCAACTGCTTCTCCCTGCTGGAGATGGCATTTCGTTCAAGGGCCTCTCATCCTGGCTTCCCCTGCCCCTGCTCCTGCTCTCTGGCCAGAAGAAGGAGAACTAAGCTAAACTATGGAGTGAATCAAAAGTTACCACTCTGAGGAGACCTCTCTGAATTAAGCTCCGGGCCATGTTTGCTGTTGTTGAGTAGGAGTCTTCTCAAAGATGAGCAGGAATGGAATTGTATTCAGAAAGCCCCCTCCAGAGTACAGACGGGTGACTAGTTCATGACACACAAATCCCATAAGGCCAGCACACTCTTCTGGAACATCAAGAGCAGCTTTGAGATCATGCGTGCCCTACGCAAATTGGGTCCCTCAAGTTTCTGTGACCTGATTGAATTTGGAGAAAGCCTCGGCACCAGCCACCTTCCTCAGATCTGTCCTGATACGAACCTTTTCAAGACAGTTTCTGTTTTTTCCTTACCTGTATAGAACATTTCCAATACATTGGCTCATTTAACTTAATCCTTACAACTGTGACTTGGGGTGCGGGGGTTGATGGCTCTGTTTTGCATATGAAGAAATACAAGGCTTCAGGAGGTGAAATTGGGCAACTTTTAAGAACTAAATCAGTCTCTGTAAGGCCTGCATTGCTAAGACACCATTTCAGCTCTGAAAATCTGCTCCAGGGAACTGAGTCTAAAAACCCTTCCTGCCTTAGCTCCTCTGCCCATCTGTACACCTTTTATATGCCTGCCTCCATACTTTATCGAGTTGTTTTCAAACTAAAGTAAGTAGAATTCAGACTGTAGTTCAGTTTCTTTTTCTTTGAGAAACAACACACTCCAGACAGTGAAAAAAAGTGCATTTTCCGTTTTCTCATTGCCTGAAGATCTGTGCCCAGTGCTCCTGGGGAGTGACTTTGGGGGCTTTAGAAAGAATATTACCATTCTGACTCAGCAAGGGGATGATGGAAGCACTTTACTTGGAGGCTTTACATAATTTGTAAATTAAATGTGAATGAGGGCAGTTCATTAAAATTGGTATTACAGAAGTGGCCTGCTGAGGTTTGAAAACAGCTGAGCTTCTGATGTCTCAGGCCTCTCTCTGAATTAGCACTGCGTTTCTCCAGGAAATCAGCCAAGGGAGCAGGTAATAGGAGCCCCTGATAAGGAGCATCAGCTGAGAGGCAAGCTTGGGAGGCTGTGGGAATGGGTCTGCTGCCAGCTTCACAGACTTCTTCCTCCAGCCTCTGAATCCCATTAGCCACATACTTAGCACGAGGCTCAGCCACCAAGAACATGAGCTGGGGTGCAGGAGCTGACCCATGCCTGTGCCGAGGGGCCCGGGCCTCCCTGCATGCCATGTTTTTAACGATATCTGTGGCACTTAACAATAGGGGCTTCATTTTAATTTATCTTCATTACAGAGCTATTTTGAAAAATTTAAAAGACATGAACTCACATAAACAGTTACGGATAATAGTTAAAAGGGAAACCGATGGAGGCAGGGATGAGAGATTGTCTTGATGAATATAATTACTTGAGATCTTTTTAATGGAATTAACTTAGTAGAAAATGTCTGCATCAAATCTGTAGAAAAGGAAGAAAAGTGTAGCAACAAAAATGTAGCTATTATCTAACTTGCCATAAATATTTGCAATTATGATACCTTGGAATGTTGCCACGATATGGATTGCTTTGATTAAAAGATGTCAGTTGAATAAAACAGTACTGTGGGAGAATCGCTTTCTGCTGCTAGATAAATGCTGATGTTTATTTTTAAGCCAGGAAACATTGATCCTGTAACAATGCCCTATTACAATTGCTTTATTACACCACCCGGCTGACAGAGATGTAATCATTTGGCTAATGGATGTGGTGCAGGAGGATGCTTGCTTGCTGGCCTGCTCTCCCACTTGCATTCTGATGAGCCGCAGGAGCATGTCTGGGCTTCTGCAGGTGCAGCTGCTGTCAGAGCTGCGTTTCTCTGATACGCAAAGCCGTGTCTGACCGAAATAAAACAGGTTACTTTTCGTTTTCCTTTGGAAAATGCCAACTAAGGGAGACTAATCAGATATCTTAACATGATTTCATCCAGGCTTAGTGCTAACAAGATTGCGGGGCTTTTTAGAGTTTAAGAAGATGAGAAATTAGTGTGCACGTTTCACACGTTGACTTGCTGGTTTTTCCATGTCATACCAAAAAGCCCTGGCTGTTTCTCTGAACTGGCTGCCTGCATTCCCATTTTTCTTTTCTTTTTAAGAAATAAACTGAATTCAGCTCTTAAGCCTCTAGTGCAGCATCCATGTTAAATTGTTTTTCCATTGCATCTTTTATGTGAATTCAAAGGTCAGAATTTATTGTCTGTAATACCGAGACTATGCACACAAGAACTGCTTTTTGCTTTTTATCATTCACTCACTCCTTACAAATGTTTTATAAGTACCCTTTCTGTGTTTGCTACTGTATGAGGTGCTGAGAAAATAGTCAATGGGAGTGACTTTTTATATTTTTCCTTCGCCTGTAGCCTAAGTAAGATGATGCAGGCTTACACACTGGGAGAAAAATGCAAAATATATTTGGTTCTCATTTCTGTTGCTGTCGTTCCCTTTTAAAAGACTGTATATAAACTGCTGTCATTTGGAACTTCCTATAAGAAACTAAAAATGATCTGTTTCAGTGTTCCCTTCACCTTTTCTCTCCTTTTTGAGTGAATAAATGGTTTCAGTAATCCATGCTGTTCTCTCCCTGTTCTGCATCTTTCTACCTATGTTGAAAAAAGATTCCTGCAGTTTCTGATATGTGCGTTTATCACCTTGGATGTATATTAACATTTCAGGAATTGAGTATCTTAAGAGATGTCTTAGAATGCTTTAGTTTTCATAATTTTTCCCTTACGTATTTTTCATTGTATTTTGTTTTGACATGGAAGTCATTTAAAAAGTTGATGCAGGAAAGGACTCTTTACCATTGCACATTTTGGTTATCTGATACATAATAAATTCATGGCTTGGCAGCTCACATGATGTTTCCCAGAGGGAAGGAGATGTATTTCTCCAGGGTCCAGACCAAAAGAGCCCATTGACAGCATGTTCTCCCATGTTCCATATCAGCCTGATGAAGCCTGCCCTGCCAAGGCATACACTTTTGTACTAGCTGTCTCCATGTTACGTTCAATAAATTCTGTGCTCTGAATATATTTAAAGGATGCTTCAGTGTAAAATTATTTTGAATGGCTGGCTTAATTGCATTGAGATAGGCTTTGGAGTATGGATGAGAGTCCATTGCTCGACTCTCACTGCTTCATAGGAACATGAAATTCGTTTAAATTAAAATCATAGATATTTTGCACCAGAAAACAGATCTAAGAGATCGCTTAGGTCAGTGTCCTTATTTTACTGATAAGGAAATTTTTGCCCAGAGAGCTTAAGCACAGAGACCAGGTTGCATGCCAGTGTTTTCCTATTGCGGGGAAACATATGTCATCATTGATTTACAAAAGTACCCACCTCTGTAAATTCCTTCCAGCTTTGAAAGGTGGGTGGATTCTGCCTTTAAGCAGTGCCTGACAGTTCCCCATCTTAGTGTTACCTTGTTAAAACATTAAGAAAACAATTTTAACTTCTTTTGGAAAAGTAAGATGGGCAAATGTTAAGACTTTATACAAGACCAAAAGGTACACAGTACAAAGTCAGGTTTCCTTCATCCCTAAATTGATCTTCCTCCAGAAATACTCTGAATTTTCCATGTGTTGACTCTTTCCAGAGATCTCCTGTGCACTTACATGTTTGTGTACATACAGCCTTGTATTTTCTTTTTGAGACAGGGTGTCACTTTGTCACCCAGGCTGGAGTGCAGTGGTGTGATCTCAGCTCACTGCAGCCTCCACCTCCCAGGCTCGAGCAATCCTCCCACCTCAGTCTGCCGAGTATCTGGGACCATAGGCATGCACAAGCATGCCTGATTATCTTCTTTAATGTTTGTAGAGATGAGGTCTCCCTATGTTGCCCAGGCTGGTCTCAAACTCCTGGGCCCAAGCCATCCTCCTGTCTCAGCCATCTGTAGCGTTGCTGGGAGTACAGGCGTGAGCCACTGCACCTGACCAACTGTGTGTTTTCTACAACAGCACACACTTCCTTCTCTGGTGGGCATGTTCGTTTTTTTGACTTTGAACTATATCTTGGAGATCATTTCATGCTAGTCCACATCATTCTTTATGACTCTATAATTTTCCTCTGAATGGATGTGCCCTTAATTTACTTAACCACTCTGTTGAGGTATGTTGAAGCAGTTTCTAGTCTTGCTGCTGAAGACAGTGCTACAACAAATCTTCCTATAAATGAGGAAGAATATCTCTGAATCAATTTCCAGAGGAGAAATGACTGGGTCAAAGGGTGCCTGCATTTAAAATTTTGTTAGGTGGCTTCCACATTGCCATCCGAAGAGGATGTGCCAATTCATAGTCCTCGCAGGGTCTGCTGCTTTACTCTTTGCCAGCACCTTGCGCCCTCTAACTTTTTGATGTTTGTTCACCTGTAAAATGCACATGGTGTCTTACTTTTAGTTTCTGATTGTTTGCATGAGGTTGAGCAGTTGTTGATGGATGTAAAGGCCATTTGAAAACACATGAAGACCCAGAGTGAAGTAAGGTCAAGGGGAATAAAGGCTTATCTCGCAAAGGGCCGACAGCAGAGCCGCAGAAATGAAGAGGCTAAGGGCACATAGTCATGAATGTGGAAATAGGAATCTACCTGGTCTTACTAACAGGAAAAGTGCTTGCAGCAAAGTGTATAGAAGTGGATTGGGCAGGGGGAAAATAAACAGCCCTTCATGGCAACTACTAGATCTGATTCCTGACCTGTGCTAGCCACCTCACTTGCTCTCATGTGGCTGTGCTCATGTCCTTCTCCCATTCCTGGGGTCCTTTTGACCATGGCCTTCACAAAGTGTGCAGGTGAGGCAAATGTCAGCATCCCAGACCAAGGAGAGCTTCTGTAAGAGGGACTGAAAAATGGTGGTGGTTATTAAAGCGTTAAAATCCAAACCATGAAGGAGTTTTCTAAACAGCCCCACAAGGAGCTGTTTTGAAGAAGTGACTACACTGGTTTGCCATTATCTCTGGTTAGTGCATTAGGAGACAAAACCTGCTACCTGATCGTTTGCCAAGGAGTAATGGGAGTGACGTGCCTGATTAGAAACTGAAAACACCCTCAGAAATTGCACTTGAGAGTCTAGAGTTTTCTTTTTTTCCAAGTAGAACTTTTGTCTCTGTTGTTAGCAATGCTTGCTAAAATCACTTCAAAGAAGAAAACAGTACAAATTTGGAGAAACACAAAATTAGTGTTACGGACTTTCTGAAAAATGTACCTTTATGCCACTTCAAAAAATGCCAAAGAAATGTGTAGGGAAGACAAGAGGCTTTTTAAGTGAAGCCCAGACCCACTGTTAAATTTTAACCCCACCATGCAGTCACATTGTTGGTCCTAAAAGTGCCTCCACACTGGAGAAAATATTCTCCATTAGTAATAAGAAAACCACCCTAGAATATTCATCCAGCTGATGTGTGAGAAAGGGCTGGCTGCCCACGGCTATGGCCCTGTCATGCTCCCACTGCTTTTCCTCCTGTTTCTCAGAATCTCAGACTCCTGATTGCCCTGTTCTCCCATGAGTGGGCTGGGCTGCTCTGCTCAGCCCTCTGCACTCTACCACCCTCGCCTCTCAGAGCATTAGAAACCTCTCTTAACACAGTCTGCCCTTTACTGGATTGAAAGCAATTTGAGGGGAAGTTCAAAGTTTTTTTGTTGTTGGGTTTGGCTTTGTGATGTTTTCAGTTTTTTTTTTTTTTGCCAAAGTATTTTGTGTGCATAATATAAAAAGCTGAACAGTTATAACAGGCTTATAATGAAAAGCAGCAGGTCCACATTGCCCTGGGCTGCCTCTTCCCAGAGGTAGCCAGTTTAGCACATTGAACTGTTTCTTCTGATATTAACATCTACATTTCCTAATAATGTGCTTATATTACTTTTTCTTGATTTTTCACTTCTGTATATTATCTATTGATTTCCTCCTAAGGAAGATAGGGATTTAGCTCTAATAATCTTTCTCCCAACCACATCCCAAGCATAGATCTCCTTCTCTCTCCCTTTCAGTCATGTCATAATTTTTGGCTACATCAGTATATTTTTGCATGATTAAGACTACTAAGATATTTATAGCTATACCTTGGATATGCTATGATTATATTTCCCTTTTATGTGTAATCCTTTGTTTTCCTGGAGTTACTAAATCTTAGCGTTTTGTTTGCTTAGTTTCCTATGTATCTATCATGAATTCAGCCCAGATCCTGATAGAAGTTATCAATCTCCTTAGCACAATCACAACATGTCAGGCAATCTTATTTTTATGGTTTTCTTACACCACTCCTGGAGCTCTCTGTTCTCCTGCTCCTCTCTGGACTGACTGCTGTCTAAGCCTACTGCACAGCTCTCATCCCAGGACCTTCACTCACGCTCATCTTCAGAACTCCTTTTGCTCTCTTCTGGATTGGATCCCTTCTTTTCTGGATCTCTAGCTACCTCTCTCTTGTTTTACTACCTCATTTTGGGGGAGCACATCTTTTAGCAGGTCTCTAAACAAGGAGTGTGTGACACATAATTTTTCTGAGAATTTTACATGTCTGAAAATGTCCCATTCTGCTCTTCCACTTGACTGATAGTTGTACAGGGTATAAAACACACGGTTTAAATCATTCTGAGGATTTTGGAAGCATTGTTCCACTGATTTCCAGCTTCTAGTGTTGCCTTTAAGAAATTGAATGGCATTCTAATTCTCAATTCTTTTTTTTATTTCTGGGAATATTATTTGACTTTAATTTCCAACCTTCTTTTGATATTTTTCTGCTGAGATATTTATAATTTTTAAGACATCTTTTCCAGTTAATCTGTTTATAGCAACCTGCTCCAAGATGTGTGTGTGTGTGTGTGTGTGTGTGTGTGTTCACTGAAGATATTATAGCTCTTTGTTGCTTTGTTCTTTTTTGTTGTTGTTCTATATTTTTTGCATATTCTGCTTGAGACCAGAAGTATTTTGGAATTCAGATTTTTTTTTTTTTTTGATTTTGGGATATTTGCATTATACTTCCCAGTTGAACATCCTTAATTTGAAAATCCCAAATTGAAAATGCTTCAATGAGCCTTTCCTTTGAGTGTTGTGTCACCATTCAAAAAAGGTTTTGAATTTTGGAGCATTTTGGATTTTGAATTTTCATACTGGGGATACTTAACCTGTATCTAAATTTTTAGCATGATACCCTGCCCTGGGCTGTCCCTAAGTTCAAAGATTTTTGGGTTAAACTTTTGGTTTCTTACAGTGGTTAGGGATGGGATCTAGGAGTAGAATTCCTTTTCCACGCTTGTAAAATATTTCAAAGATTCCTCCTTGTTTTAGCCCTACTGTTTTTTTGGCTTCTGCCATGCCTGGGGCCACCATTTCCTAAGCCCTAGGGGGCATTCATGGCACAAGTGGACTTGCTTCTGAGCTGTGCCCCTTCCGCCAACCTTTCCACCTTCTGTTATCTCCCATCAGTGATAAATTACCCATCAGCTTTCCAGATTCCAGAATTTTGCTGACTTGTCCTGTAGGCTTATGTTCTTATCTCCTTTTCTGTTTATTAATGTGATCTTGTGCCCTTTAATTCTTTCCCATAATTTCTTGGGACTTAACAAGGAAGTGGAGCTAAACGCATGTGTCTGCCCACCCAACTTGGCTGGAAGTTGGGAAGGCTTTCCTTCTAAGGCACCCAGCATAACACCTGGCATATGATGGGTGTTCAGCAAATGTCTCTGAGTCTTTTTACTAAACAGGTAGTTGATTTCACCGGAAGTGGTGACCACCTAAGTTTTGGTAATTTTTTTCTCCTGAGGGATTAAAAACAATGCCAAATGTAGGAGTGAGAGTAGTAGGTTATTAATAACCGTTAGGAAATACATACTATATCACAGGACAAAGACTCATCCTCACTGAGAGTTTGTTTGTTTGTTTATTGAGATGTGGTGTAGCCCTGTCGCCCAGGCCGGAGGGCAGTGCCGTGATCTCGGCTCACTGCAACCTGTACCTCCCGGGTTCAAGTGATTCTTCTGCCTCAGCCTTCTGAGTGGCTGAGATTACAGGTGCCCACCACCACACCCAGCTAATTTTTGTATTTTTAGTAGAGATGGGGTTTCACTGTGGTGGCCAGGCTGGTCTCAAACTCCTGACCTAATGGTCCACCCACCTTGGCCTCCCAAAGTGCTGGGGTTACAAGTGTGAGCCACCACCCCCGGCTGAGTTTATTATTATTTTTAAGCCGTTTCTCTTAAAATACATTATTGATTCCATTTGAATTACTGTTTGGGGTCTTCCCAAAACTGGTGTTGAGGCTGGTTGGCCCCAGGAACCATCAGGTTTCAACCCACTTTATTGATAAAGAAACTGAAGCTGGCAGGGTGGGGGCTGGGAGTACTGGAGGCTCTAAAACTAAGAATGGAAAGCCTTGGGTACCTGTGTGAAGCTGAGGCTCTCCCAGTCTCCCTAGTCTTTGTGGGATGAGAAGCTTGAGATGGAGTCTCAAGGCACCTCTTGCCAGACCCCGTGGCCTTCTGTTTGGGGACGGCAGTGGTCTTCAATGCATTTCTAGAAATATCCTGGCTAGCAGAAAACAGATGTCCTCCAGTTCACAGGTCTGGGTTCTGCTCTGCCCATCTGCTTTAGGAAAAAAGTCAGCAACCTCAAGATTGCAAGCCAGTATTTAGAGTGTGTGGGTGTCATCTTGCTGCTTGAATTCGGAGTCTCCAACCAGGTCTTGGAACATGTATTCTTTTAGTATTTATTGACCTCTACTATGTGCCCAGCACCATTCTAACACTGGGAATCTCCGAAGAACAAGACAGACAAGGACCCTGCTGGCAAGGAGCTCATTCTAGAGGAGAGGGGCTGACAATAGGTAAAAACCAACACACGGGATTTTTTTCAGATTTTGGCTACTGACAAATACTGGGATGAAGTGGGCGCTGTCTTTGGGATGGTCAGGGGTGAGGTGGGCAGAACGTTCCAGGTGAGGGAGAGCTGGAGCCAAGACCTTGAGAGGGACCAGGTTCCATGGGATTGCAGGAGAGCAAGGAGGCCACTGTGGCTGAGGGGGAGGGTAGCGGTGCCATGTGGGCAGGAGGAGGGTCTGCCCGGAAGCTCGGAGGGTGGCTTTAGGAAACGTCAACAGGTCATCTGTGCTCATCCTGACATCCATTTGAGGGGGTTGTGTGTGTGTGAGAAGGAGCAGGCTGGCGGCTGCCCGCTGCTGTTAAGTCCCCCCTGGAAGTGGGAACAGCTCCTCCCTGCTTGGCTTTGGTTTGCGACACCAATGGCTATGAATCAGCCCTGGCCGGCCCTGATGCAGAGCTGCATTCTGCGTCAGAAAGCTCCAGCCCCTTGTGCCTGAGTCACCTGTGCCCCAGGAGAGGACGCACAGACTAGGGCCAAGTGCTGGCAGGCCCGCGTCACCAAGCCACGTGCTGCTGCTCAGCCTGGTAGCACTGCTGGGAAATTAAAAACACACGCTTAGAGAAAGGCAAAGAAAGAAGTTCTGATAACCAGCATCTGTTAGTTAATGGACCTCTGAGGGCTGTATACAATTTCAACTTTTTATTTAGGGGAGAAAAAGCCTCATTTGCTCTCCTGGGAGTTTTGTTATGAAATTATCAACTGCACGGGCTTCCCACCCACCCCTCACTTTAAACGTGACTGAACATGCAATGGAGAACATGAATTTTATCTTGCACTAGGCCTCTGGGCTTCCCTCCCCTCTGTGGATGAGAGCGCCCTCACAATTTACATGAAGGGCGGAGACTTAAGGGGCAGGAGCAAAGGGCCGGAGGAAGGCTTGGTACCCGTGGCCTCCGGCCCTGTCCCCAGAGAGTCTCCTCAGCCCCTCAGCCTCTGAAATGACCCCTTCCTTTATCAGCCCAGAGTCTTGGAAGCCCTGAGCTTCTGCCCAGGAGAAAAGGGATGGTTGCCCTTCCCTCAGCCTTCAGAGCTCCTAGTAGCATCACCTGCCCCTAAACTAACAAGCCCCAGCGAGCAGACAGCAACTAAGTCCAATCGAGGGGATTCAGGAAGCGGCTGTCCTGCCCAATACACTCCTCAGTAGGGAGGCTCATGCCACGTCCCTGCAGGCAACGCTAAATTGCCTTCCGCAACTAAAACAAGGAATTCCATTCCCTCCAGGAGTCAGGAGGACACCCCAAGCCCGCAAGCTGTGAAATAGAGGCCCAGATCTCAGGCTCTGGAGCCTACCTCTTCTCCTCTTTGTGCCTTAGTGTCCTCGAGCGTAAGATGCAGAGACTCACACCCCTCTCGCTGACCTGGTGGATGGAGGTGGCCCATTCACGGGTTTCCGTGTGAGGCTTAACAGGGATCACCAGCATTTGCGGAGTCAGCCATATTTATTGAAGGTCTTTCTACTAGGCACGCCGGACCCTTGACCGCAGTAAGTTAGAACCAAGTCGTTTTCCCTGGAGCTTACATTCTAGGCAAATAAGGTCACTTCCGACAATGATCTGTTTTCATGACAAAGACTGTACAACTGTGATGCAGTGGAATGACAGAGGGACCAGGGAAAAGGGGCTGCTCTTTGGGATGGTAATGGTGACATTTTCAGGAGGTGACATCTGGTCTGAGACTTGATTGAAAAGAAAGAGGTAAGCTTCTGAAGGTCTGGGGAAGAGATGTTAAGCAAAAGGCAGAGCTTATACAAAGGCCCTGAGGCACCAACAGCTCCTGTGATCAAGAAACAGAAAAGACCCAGTGCTGCCAGGTGTGGGGAGGCGTGGGGGGTGTGGCTGAATCTTGCCGGCAACAGGAGCAGGAAGTTGGGCTTTATTCTGAGTGCAGTGGAAGCCCCTGGGGGGGTTTCAGAGGGGCAGGCAGTGGCAAACGAACAGACCGGAGAGAGCTGGGTTTACCTCCATTGGTTTTATTCTCTTTCACACATTCTCTGGAAGACACTCCACTTCCTTTCTTTAGAACCATAATCCCCTTGGTTGACTTTAATAACCAGCAAGAATATTTTTCAGGCTGTTTAATTTTATTAAAAGATTCAAATTTGATGATAAATGGTGGCATGGTTGCTTCAAGCCTTGGATACAAGACCTGCTCAGCCGTGGACACATCATCTACACCCACTGCTGTCTCCCCCAGAAGCTCCCCCACCCTGATGTAGTCTAAGACCGTAAATAATGTAATTATTTCTTGTACCTTGGTAAATATGCCAGCAAGACTCGTAGCTGGCTGAGACCTACAGAGAATATTAACTTGGTAGGCTTTTTTTTTTTTTTTTTTTTTTTTTTTTTTTTTTTTTTAAAAGAAGAATGGGTAATAAGTGGGAGCAGTTTCAGCGGACTGATTGAACCCCATACAGTCTCAGGGAAGACAAGGGCTTCCCTCTGAAAGCATCATTAACCTCACAGACAATTGTTCAAAATCAGTGATAACAGCTAGAGATAGGGATCAGGAGGAGGAAGGAGGGGTGAGTCATCAACCCCAGTCCTGAAAACTCTTGGGCCCACTCGGATGCCAGTTAATTTCACAGTGTACAGATGAGGCCCTGGGAACATGGGCAGAGTCCCTGGAGGGGCACAGCCTGTCCCCACTATGATGACAGTCCCCTCTGTGCAGGACACCAATATATTAGGACCATGGCAAGGAGGCTGGGCAAGGTGGAGCTGCCCAGATGTTGCCATGTGGCCTGACGAGCCCGACCTCTCCCCTTGGGTGGCCCTAAAGATACACATCCCCTGGTTCTCTTCCTTTGTCAGGCAAGCACAGGAAGTCTTGGCAACCGAGGACAGCTGGGCAGGGCGAAATGCAGAGCCTGTTAGTGTTACTGCTGTGATTACTATTCATTACTCTCAGAAGGCTGGAAACGCCCCTTCCCTTCAAAGACCTGCCCCCAGCAGCCAGCCTGGCGCATGCTGGTGTTCTCATGGGCCAGGGAGGCTCAGAAGCCGCAGCCTGCTCTGGGGAGACCACACTTCCCAGCTCAGATGGGAGTCCTCTTCACTCTCGTGCTGGCCCGGGAGAACTGGATTTATCCACACGCAGTGCTGGCAGCTTGAGGTCTAACTCGCAGAAGCACAGGCAGATGTAGGCGAATGCCAGCAGTGAGGACTGAGGAAAGCTGAGCTGCCCCCAAAGACACGAGCCCTTCGCTAGGAAGCTGAGAAGCACTGAGAGCCCGAAGTGGCATCTTTAATTCATGGCACGACTTAGAGATTGTACTGCTAAATTGAAATTAATCATCTTTCAACAACAGCCTACAAACTTGGCGGCACAGTCGGCCCCATCGCCAGGCAGAACCTCAGGTCTCCCCTTGCTCCCGTCTTCGAATCCCAAGGGTCAGGTCCGGACGGGAAGAACCGTGGGGAGCGTGGGATGGGGGCGTTCTGTGTGGCCCCCTACCTGCACCTGTCGGCACCTGCCAAGGATGAGGAGGGTAGAAAATTGGGAGTGATCTTTAGAAACTCACGTAGCAATGAAGCTCCCTGCTGCGTCCAAGCACGAGGCTGGGGACCCGGGCCGCGGGATGTGATATAGCCTTTGCAGGTGTGGAGCTCATGGCCTGAACCACGTGGGGCGCGGGGGTGCTGGGCATTGTCCATGACGGAGCAGAGGAGAATGGGTCCTTCCCTACAGCTGCCAGGAGGGAGCCTGAAGGGTCAGACGGGTGTCCAGAGCCACCATCCTGATGTCAAGTCCACTGTCATGGCCAGTGGAGGCAGGCCAGCCCCAGAACTAGGGGCAGAAGCGGGAGGGGGGCTACACGAAGGCCCCCTGTGCTGGAGTGCTTTTGCAGCAATGGGCTGTGGCGCGGGGACTCCCCACCGCAGAGCACCAGGGGTGCTTGGTAGGAGGTGGGGCGTTTCTCTGGGGTATCGGGACTTGACCCATCGGTGGGCCTTTGTCCAATGAAGAGCAGGCTTCGCCCAAGGGGGTCTTGCTCCATCTTGAAGAGCTCATACTCCACGTGTGGGAGCCGGATGCCCAGTGGCAGGCACCCGTTGGTGGCTGTGACATCCCGCTCAGAGCCCACAGACCAGACCCCCGGGCCTCCACAGCTGCTTGGCTCTGAGAAGTTGAGCATGGCCGTGGTGACCTGGTCCATGGGGGTCACATGGGCCCGTGTGACCTCAAACACCAGCTCGGTGCCACCACGGACCCTGGTGGATGGCGTGCCCCTGGTGTAGCGGCCAGCGGCATACATGGTGAAGGTGGGCTGCCGGCAGGCAGGGTCTGAGTAGTGGTGGTAATACCCTTCCCAGGAGCGACTGCGCGCATGGAAAGCAAAGAGCCGGGTGAGGAACAGAACTGCTGGGTGCGCCTCACACCCCGAGCTGACCCATCGGCCACCCAGGCGCAGGGGCAGGGCCAGCAGGGGCGGCAGCACTGGCGGGTGGTGCACATCGGAGCGGGCAATGAGGCCACAGGCCGGGCACGGTTGCACGTGGTGCTGGCAAAAGACAAACAGAAAAACAGTGGTTGTCTCACATGGCGAAGTTGGGGTGCAGCCTGGAAAGGAACCCCAGCTCTGTAGGGGGTGTCAAGGCAGGCTGAGGCGCAGCCTAGACCTCCCTCCTTTCTCTCCCCATTCTCTGTCTTCAGCCAGGAGGGCTTCTTTGCTATCCCTTGATGGAAGTCAGCCTCGGCCTCTCCAGGCCGTGGCTCTCCTGCTGTCCCTTCCACCTGCCAGCTCCTTCTCAACCCTTAGGTCTCAGCCGGGCACCAGAGGGAGCTTTCCCAGATGCCCCCATGAAAGGTGGGCCTCAGGGCTGTCCCATCACCCTCATCTTCCTCATTCCACCCCCTGAGACTCTCTTCTTTCTACTCCTCACTCCTCATCAGACTGTAATGCATTATGCCTTACGGTTCTGAAAAGCCCTAGAAAGCCAGGACCGTCTCTCTGTGCTCCCCACCCCCACCGCACAGGGCTTGGCTCACAGCAAGCACGTATTGATTGTATGAATAAATGAAAAATGAAGGTGGGCCTTCATCTTGGACCTGAGAGAATTTGTCCTTGCTCGTGCCCGGTCTGTTTGGTCCTGAAATTTGACAGTTAAAGTTGATCTTTTTCCCATCTCACCCTTCTAGATGTTTCCGAAGTGCCGGAAGCCATGCTAAGCACTTTCTGGGCAACTGGTACATGTTATAGCTGAGGTAACTAAGACTCAGAGGGCCTGCTGGGCTGCCCGGGTTGTCCAGCCTGGAAGTGGCAGAGACCAGCTGAAATGCAGCCTGGCTTATGCCTGGCTGTCTGAGCCCCGACTCTTCTCTGCCAAAAGGCTCCTAGCAGGTTACATCTTCCCTATATTTTTGCTTTAGAAATCTCACAGTGGAAAGTGAGCATCATTTGCTCTACCTACCCCATGGAAAGTGAATATGGTAACAAGGATCAAAGCCATCAAAATATTTCTGGGCTGGGCGCGGTGGCGCACACCTGTAATCCCAGCACTTTGGGAGGCCAAAGTGGATGGATCACTTGAGGCCAGGACTTTAAGACCAGCCTGACCAATGTGGTGAAATCCCATCTCTACTAAAAATACAAAAAGTAGCCAGGTGTGATGGCGCACACCTGTAATCCCAGCTACTTGGGAGACAGGCAGAATTGCTTGAACCTGAGAGGTGGAGGTTGCAGTGAGCCGAGATTATACCCTTGCACTCCAGCCTGGGGGACAAAGCAAGACACCTTCTCAAAAACAAAAACGAAACAAAAAACCAATTATGTCTTTAGAAGCCCATTGCTTAAGCCTGTGGGAAGGAGATAGTTGAAAACTCGTAAAGAGCTGTGGCTCAAAGATGTTCATTCTCATGTTATTTGTTGTGGGGAAAACCAGCCGCACCCGCACTTGTCCCAGGCTGTGAGTTGGTTTTCCTCTATCTTTGCCCTTATTTACAGTTGTTTCTGCCTTACAAACGCTAATGAGCTGGGTTTACAGTAAAACACGTCAACAGGAAACAGATGCTAAACCAAATTGCGTGGGAGTAGTCTGCATTTTGGAGTGAAAAAGCTCAGTAGATGCCAAAAAGGAGCCAGATACAGACTTCTTCCTTCTTTTTCCTTCTCTTTCTTCTTCTCTTTCTCCTCCTCTTCATCGTCCTCCTCCTCCTCCTCCTCCTTCTTTCTCTTCTTCCCCTTCTTCTTCTTCTTACTTTATTTCTAAAAAGAAGCTGCTGCCCAGACTTTAGTCCAGAGTACCGTTCTGGAAGGTAAATGGCCTTGGAACTTGTCAAAGCTGATGTGGGGACAAGCAAACATCTCCTGCTGTTGCCGTTCCAGAAGGAAACTTGGAGTTGGGGTCTAGGCAGGACAGGCACAGGAAGGGGGCATTTTGAGAAATCAGCTCCAATAGATTTTTTTTTCTCGGAAAAAAACACAAAAGATTTCCACAGAGCACTGCTGAGGAAGTTTCATGCCAAACAAGTGGCCTTTAGAAGTTCTGGGTTAGAAAAAAAATACTGAATGACTGAGAACAGTTTTTTTTTTTTGGGGGGGGTGGTTTATCACATTTTATAAGCTCTTATTATTTCTATAATGAACCTGATGTTTCCTTGATTTATATAATATGGGAGAGCATATTGGCTTTGGTATAGGGATTTGGGCTCAGAGGGTTTGACAGTTCTCTGAAATGCTAGCAAATGGCTGCAAAAATGTCTGTGACAGGAGCAAGCAAGCTTGCTGGAGTTCGCTGGAGTATTGGTGGCTGGGATGCTGCCTGACAAGAGTCTGATTTTGGCATTTTAACCCACATTCCCACTGCTGTCACACTCATGTATATTGAGCGGACATAATGCATTACAGCAAAATAATCCCAGAGCTATCCTTCCTCACCACAAAAGACAAACAAACAAAAAGATATTCTCTGCAGATAGGACATTAGGGGATGCTAGTTGTAACTTGTGGCAAGTGGTTTTCTGCAGAGCAGAAACAAATTGAGAACCAGCAAACTTTTAAGGTGAAAGAGGGGTGAGAAAAAGCATTTCCTTCTCTGGTGCTTTTGAAGGTGAGGAAACGTTGGCATCTCCATCGGAAATCTTCTGGGCGTCTTTCTGCAGAGGTCTGGAGTCTCACATGTTAATGAACAAGGGCCCCAGCTGGCAGAATTCACGCTTGTGCAGAAACCAAACTCTTACTGGTTTAAGCCTGTTATATAAAGTTATTTCTCAAACAGCACATAACAGTTTCTAATTAACCCCCAGAGGTGACACCAGGCTCAGATGATTTTGGTCGAGTGGTGGCTGATTGATTGGGATTCTATATCCAGGCAATGAATTTGGGGATCAAATTGGTTTTAAATTAGCTTCTAAAAATCTTCATGTTTACTGTCTAGTTGGGCCGTGGGCAAGGCGTGGGCCCAGAGAGCTTAAGGCAACAACTGATTCGTGACTTGGGCTTTACTCTGCAGCAGTTCCTTCTTTGAAATTATCTGTCTTTTCTTTCTTTGTCTTTTTTTTTCCAAGGAGAGGGGCCATTGGTGAGTGGACCTTTAATTTAATGTCTGTACATCTGGCACTATGCATCTCTGCATTATTTCTGTGTGTTTTACTTCTCAATCACATTTCAGGCTGGACTGGCCACCGAGCTTGGCCAGGCAGCAGGGAGGGCAGGAACAGTCATGACCCCAGAGTCCAGCCTGGGGATGAATGAAATTGTCAGCCCCTGCAGCCCCTGGGCTCTGTCCTCTCCACATTCAGAGCAGCTTTCCCTCCTAATGAGGTAGTAGGGGGTTGCTAATCGACTCACCACTAGCACCTTCTCTGAACTAAGTAGGATTAACGCCAGACCAGCCTAGAACACTGGTTGCCAAAAAGGGAATAATTTGAGGGCATAAAAAGAATTCTGAGGCTGATTTTCTGATTATGAGAACTTCGAGTCATGCTCTTCCTCTGCTGCCCAGATCCTGTGTTTGGAGGAGGGGGTGGGGGAAGGGGAGGAAGGCAGACAGGCTTCGGGTCTGTCTGATCCATAGTGCTCCTGCGTTGGGACAGTGACAAGTGGCTGCTCCCAGGGGAGAGAAGTTGCCTCATCTGGTTTAGTTCCTTGAGTGTGTTTAGTACACAGTAGGCAACAAATACATGCTGAATAACATGAAGATGGCCTGAGACCTCCAAGAGGACTGCCTGGGGATGCTGAACTCATCCATCCATCCATCCATCCCCATTCATCCATCCTCCCTCCCATCTGCTCAAGAAGTATGCATTAGGGGCCTTGTACAGAAGGTTTTTTTTTTTTTTTTTTTTTTTTTTGAGACAGTTTTGCTCTGTCACCCAGGCTGAAGTGCAGTGGTGTGGTCTTGGCTCACTGCCTCCTGAGTTCAGGTGATTCTCCTGCCTCAGCCTTATGAGTAGCTGGGACTGCAGATGCTCCCCACCATGCCCAGCTAATTTTTGTATTTTTAGTAGAGACAGGGTTTCACCAGGTTGGCCAGGATGGTCTCCATCTCTTGACTTCACGACCCGCCCATGTTGGCCTCCCAAAGTGCTGGGATTACAGGTGTGAGCCACGGTGCCTGGCCCCGAAGTTTTTAATTTGGAATGTAAACCTCAACTTCATGTTCACCATCCTTTAACGAATAAAAGTTCGCATTTCTTCTCATTGTAAATATAGGCAGCGAGCCCCAGTAGCATCAGCAGAACCCTTGACTTTGTCACTAGTATCTCGCCAACAGCATTGTGGGCACTGGGATGCTAGCTGTGACTTGCGGCAAATGGTTTTCTGCAGAGCAGAAACAAATCGAGAACCAGCAAACTTTTAAGGTGACAGAGGGGTGAGAAAAGACATTTCTTCTCTGGTGCTTTTGAAGGTGACGAAACAAGGTTTAAAACATGGTTTGCTGTCATCCCTGCTTTGGAATGAGGGCAAATAAAGAATTCATAGTTGTCATTTTTCTATATCACAAATTAATGTTTTAAGACTTGGGCAGCTATTTTAATAGAACTGGTTTTCATTTCAATCCCATGTATTTTCCCCTTTGCTTTTAAAAACAGATTTTCTGAGGAGGGGTCCCAGCCACTGGAGGGGTCTTGGACACTGGGAAGGTCCTAAGTCCCCACCCTTTAAAGCCAGGCTCTAAGCTATGTGCCAGAGCCATTACACAGATAAAGTCACGTTTCTGTTTCCTCATCAGGAGGAAAAATAAATAAATAAATAAATAATAAATAAATAAAGTGTGTGTGTGCAGAGGGTGGGGAGGCTACTAGATTCTCCCCAAATTAGGATGGTATGTGTGCAGTGGCTTCATCTAAAATCTAGGTTAATCAGCTTAAATGAAATTCATGTCGGAGTCTCGGGGGACATGTCAAAGAGAGGTGGTTCCCTTTAGAGTGCAGCCTCCCCATACCCTGGCCAGCTGCTGGTAATGCAGAACCCTGGGCTCCACTCAGGCCTGCTAGGTCCCTCTCGGCCCTCTCACAAGAAACCCAGGCCGTGACCTCACCATCTAGTATGGGAGTGGGCAGGGGACGGTGCTCCAGTGGCTCTGCTGCTAGGTCAGCGTGAGGCTCACACGGAGATTTTGAGGGGGTGGCATCTGGGCTGGTGTGCGCGGCCCCAGCAGAGCCCTGGAGGAAAGCTGCCCTCTCCCTAATTCACCCACTACATTTGTTGGTCCTGATCGTAGGCCTGACGAGTGCTCGGTGCCCCCTGTGGCCTGCCCCTTGTGAAGGACCTAGCTAGCGCCAAAGGCAGAAGCAATAAACAAGTCACCAACAGAGCCTCAGAGCAGGCAGAGAGCTGGCAAGGTCACTCGTGGGAAACAGGGAACGGCAGAATGGGGACTGGAACGGAAATTTCAGCTGAGAACCAAGGGAGGGACACCTGCCCGAGCCTCTACGCCCAGCAGGGGCAGAAATGAGATCCTGCAGTGCCCATGAGGCCAGGGGCTGGGAGGACTAGCGTGGGAAGGCCTACCAGAGGCCCGCCGGCCTTGTCCAGGCTGAGACAAGATGTCTCCAGCAGCGTGAACAGGGTGCGCCAGTGTCCTGAGGCACGCGGACCAGAGTGGGAAGGGGCGGTGATGAGAGCGGGGCAGCCGGAGCCCTGGCCGGGCCCAGATCGTGCAGAGCTGCGGGGCTGGGCTCCGAGCTCGCCCCCGCCCCCGAGGCCCCCCACTCACCAGTGCGCTCTGCAGCGGGTGCTGGTAGCCGGTGGGCCGGTAGTGCCGCCTCTGGGCCGGGTCGGTGTGGATGTCCCCCAGGTACAGCTCCTCCACCAGCCGGGGTGCCGCCCGGGGCTGCGGCTGCCGACGGCGCTGCACGCGGACCAGGCTGAGCTCGTGCATGGTGAGGCCCAGCGCCTCCAGGCAGTCCCCCGGGGCCCGGGCGCTCCGCAGCCCGTACAGCGCCCCCAGATGCCAGGCCCGGGCCGGGGGCAGCCGCCGCACGCAGTCCCGGCCGGCGCGGGTCTGATTGAGACGCCCGGTGACGTCGAGCAGGGCCCGGCGGCTGTGGAAGACGATGCCCACCTTGTGCAGGTGGTAGTCGGCCTCGGTGGCGCCCCGGGTGACCCAGGAGGCCCGGCGCAGGCGGACTTTGCCCTTGACGAGCAGCGAGTGGGCAGGCTCCCGGCAGAAGGGGTCCTCGTAGTAGAACTGGTGGGCTCGGAAGAGCCGGCTGGGGTAGAAGGTGTAGGCGCGGGTCAGGAACTCTGGGCCTGGGCGCACCTCGCAGCTGCAGGGGTGGGAGGAGACGCGCTGAGTGCGGAGGGAACAGCGCGCGAGCCCCTCTCCGCTCTGGGTGGCTCTCTGTCCCCCCTCCCCATACCCAGCCTCCCCCAACTTAGGCCCGGGACCCTCCAGCCTCAGTGCCCCTCACTGCCCTGAGTCAGCCACCCGTGGGGCTGGGGGCCTTGCACTGGATGCCTCGTGGCCTGAACACAAGCCTTCTGGTTCGTTCTTTCATTCAATCCGAATCGCCCTGCTGGAGGCCCTTTTGCAGCCATCTGGAGACCCACTGGCCCGGCAGCTCCGGGAGGCCCTGCCTGCGTCCTCCCGCAGTGGACTCCGGGCACCTGGCCTGTCCTTGCTGAGTGAACGGAGGGAGGGGTGAGCGGTGCTGAGGAGTGACGGTGGCCCGTCCTGTCTCCGCTGTCCCCCGCTTCTCTAGGTTCACTCCTCTGACCTGGTCTCATCCTTGCCTGTGACAGGGCTTGTAGATATAAACCAGGAGTTGGCAAACTTTTTCTGTAAAGGGCCAGATAATAAATATTTCTGTTTCTGTGGACTGGATGGTTTCTGCTGCAACCACTCAAAGTTGCCATCATAGAGCTAATGCAGCTATAGATGATATGTACATGAAAGGGCATGGTTGTGTGCCAATAAAGCTTTATTTACAAAATGGGAAGTGGGCTGGACTTGGGCCAGACTCTATTTGCTGGTGATGCAGACTGATCCAGGGGAAGAGGTTGGAGGGAGAAGAAAGCGAAATGACTCCTAGACCCACTGTCAGCTCTGGGATGGGGCAGAGGGGGCCTCTGGGACTTCCCACTGAGGGTGCAGGTGGGGTGAGTGGTGGGTGAATTCAGGGGAGGCACCCTCCTCATGATTTTACTCTAAACAGGTACTCCCTTGTACTGCTATTTTCCCTTCCTCTCTCCCTCGCTCCTTTCTCTCTCTCTCTCTTTCTTTTCTTTCTTTCTCTTTCTTTCTCTCTTTCTTTTTCTTTCTTTCTCTTTCTTTCTCTCTCTTTCTTTCCTTCTTTCTTTTCTCTCTCTCTTTCTTCTTTCTTTCTCTTTCTTTTTCTTTTTCTTGACAGACTCTCACTTTGTCACCCAGGCTGGAGTGCAGTGGTGTAATCTTGGCTCACTGCAACTTCTGCTTCTTGGATTCAAGTGATTCTCCTGCCTCAGTCTCCTGAGTAGCTGGGATTACAGGCGTGCACCACCATGCCCAGCTAATTTTTTTGTATTTTTAGTAGAGATGGGGTTTTGCCATGTTGGCCAGGCTGGTCTCAATCTCTTGACCTCAAGCAATCTGCCTGCCTCAGCCTCCTATAGTGCTGGAATTACGGGTGTGAGCCACCGCACCTGGCCTATTTTCTTGATATTTTTTGTACCAGCGCCGTTGGAGCAGAGGAAATGTGTTACCACCCCGAAAGGAAATAATTCCCTTTTCTTTTCTTCCATCTTTGTGATAACGTTAAGGGGAAATTTTCTGGTCAGAGCTACTGTGTCTTCAATGCCAACCTCCCTTTTCTCCCAGAGAGAGTGGCTCAGAGCCTCGGGTCGGTGACAGATCTAGAGAGGATTTATATTGTTTTGTTTTTAATTTTACAGTTACCTTTAATTTATGACAAGTGGCTCTGGTCCCCATATCTGGGATAATATTACATTTTCTTTAAAAATAATCACATTACACTGTCAATGTATGCCAATTATACCTCAATAAAGCTGTAAAAATAAATGAATACATTTTAGTAAATAAAAGCAAGTTGGTTTACAGAGAATAAGTAAATACTAGTATACGTACTTAAAAATGGGGAGGGCTGAGCCACAGCCTTGAGGGTCTCAGACAAGGCCTCTTGCCTAAGGGGACAATGCAGGTCACACTGACCTCTCTGTGGATCCCAGGCTCTGGGCCCTTTCCCACTCCCAGGAAGCAGCAAGGTCAGTCTGGAGAGCATGACAGGGAACTTTCTAGGAGGAAAGTTCTAGAAGAAATTTCTTAGAACTGTTGCAGAATGTCAAAATCTTGGGGTAAGAGCAGCCTGCAACCAACGTCTCCCCTTCTTGCACCCCAGTTGTGACTCAGGGTGACCCTGGTCAGTGGGTTCCTGGATCCCCCCTGGACTGCGCCATGGGCGAGGGGGCTGCGTGCAGCCTGGCCAAGCCTGGAAACGTGTTCAAAGTGGCCTTGCAGAACTCACGTCCCCTTCCTCCACCCAAAGCTCTGGCAGATGTTTGGCAGTCGAGTTTCTGCCTGACCTCAGGAGGTACAGGAAGGACACAGAGACGCCAGTCCTTGACCCCAGAGTGGGACTGGCCTGGAGGGGACGATGAGGGAGGGAGGAATGTGCCAGGAGTGGAGCGGTCATAGCCTCCCTTTTCTGGATCCCTGCCCCAGGAGTGGGGACCCGGCTGGCTGCTATAAAGTTTGTGCACCACAGAGTGTGGAGAATGCAAAGTCCATTGGCCGCAAAGCAGCGACTGGGCCTCTGAAATGTCGAGTGAGCCTGTCAGGTTAGACAGAATGAGATGGGCGCAGCCAGGCTCTCCCGGGCCTGCCGCTTCCTGCCCCAGGGCCTTTGTACCAGCTGCCCCCTGCCTGGCTCTTTCCTGGCTCTCTAGATGGCTGATTCCTCTCCTTTTAGCTCTCAGCTGATGTCACCACCTCCAAGAAGCCTCCCCGATCACTCTCTAAAGAACTCTGCGGGTCTTGCGGTCACATCCTTGGTTTCATTTCATTCACTGCAGAGCTTAGTGTGAGCTCAAGCTGATATTATTCCTTCGTGTGTTCACATGTTCAGTGCACGTCCCAATGCAGACCCTGGGTGCTCAGCTCATTGTAGGTTTGAATAACAGGAGCTCAAGGTATTGAATGGATTTTGTCCGTGGACGTGATGCCCAACACAGACCCTGCCTCTGTTGCACTCTGGGAGGAGAGGCAAGAGTCGCCACTAGCCTGGCAGGCAGCAGGCCTCTGAATAACCAACTGAATTATGCCCATTTCAAAGATTGGTCACTGAGTCTCAGAGAGGTAGAAGTCTCCCAGCCCAGGGGCCCATGGTTAGGATGACCTGAGGTCTTACCCTGTGGAGATCCAGATCCCACTGAGGCGTGGGGGCAAGATCGCAGTGCTGGCTGCTCTATCTGGCAAGGCCGGCTGGCAGCGGGGTTCCCAGTGCAGGCGGCCGTCCCCAGCTTCCCCAGCTGCCTGTATGACGTGAGCTGCAAAGCAGACAGACCTGGGTAAGACCCCAGCATGCCCCAGGAACACCCCAACCCCACTGTGGCCACAGAGAGCCAGGCAGGGAGTCCCCAGTTCTGGAGACAGTGATGGGCTCCCCATATTGAGACTCCTAGAGTCAGCCTCCCCAACGCATCTCTTCCTGGGTTCTCAGATGTGATCACCCTGGAATCCAAGCCTCCTAGGTGGAGACCATCCTGGATTCTGGGGCTGGGAGGCTCTGAGAATTCCACTGCGTGGAGCAGACTCCTGGAAGCCCAGACCTTCCATGGGCTCGACAGCCGTGGATGGGTCCCACAGGCTGGTGGCTGAAGGACCCACACTCCAGGACAAAGGACACTCTGGACTCATGACCCAGGGTGCTGGGGACAGTGGGACCCCAGCCCATCCCCAGAGCAGACCACTCCCCTCCACCAAGGAGCTCCAGGACTGCTGGCTTCTCCCAGCACAGACTAGGCCCCTTGAGGTCACTCGCTTCAGGCCTCACTGGTGCTGGGCACCTGCTATCTACTTGGTGCTCAGTGGGCGTGTGGCAAGTGAAAGATTACGTGGCCGCTGCAGGCCTGGGTCGAGGCCTGGGGCCAAATAATGCAGGCCCTGCCCTTCTCCAGGGCCTGTCCCTAAGCCAGGACCCCAGGGAAGGAATTAGCCTTAGGGCAGAAGGTGCCCGGAAGATGGACACGGGAAGATGGACAGGGGAAGATGGGCAGGGGAAGATGGACAGGGGAAGATGGACACAGGAAGATGGGCAGGGGAAGATGGGCAGGGGAAGATGGGCACAGGAAGATGGACAGGGGAAGCAGGTACCACAGCGCAGGCCCCAGGTCCTCTGGAGTGACCCCCAGATGTGCTTGGCTGGTTCTGGAGACAAGTCAAGCCCCAGTGTGGGGCTGCTCACGATCTCTTCTAGGGCTGATTAGAGGTGAGGGTGCCAAGACCTTCAGCTGCTAGAGAGTAGCAGCTCTCCCAGAAACCGTCACCGCTACTCAGGGCTGTCGGGCTTGAGACGGCCCAGATGGTGGTGAGCTGTGTCCAAATACCACAGCCACGGGCTGTGCTTGTGCTTGGGGGGCACCGGCCCGACCTGGGAGGTCCAGCTCCTGCAGAGAGGCTTCCAAGCACGGCTCCTCCCACTGAGCCTGTGGCTGGAGTGGGTCAGCAGAGGCTGAGTCTTAGGACTCCAGGCCAGGGGATGGGGGGCCCTGGCAGAAACTTCAGGAGGCCCTGGGAGGAGTTGGGAGCCGAATTTCGAAGGGATCAGATGGCATGATCTGCCCTTTCCCGGCCTCGCAGGCAGACCTTCCAGCAGGGGTTCAGGGAAGCTGAGGGCTCCCCACTGTCTCCTTGGAGCTGCCTGGCCCCAAACTCTCTGTGCCCCAGGGGTACTTAGGAAAAGGAGGCAGAGCAGATTCCTCAGTTCCCTTGAGGTTGGGGGTTGCATCTGGAGACTTTGGGGTCCCCAGTGATCAGCTGAGAAGGCAGGAGTGATGCTGATGATGACGAGGGGATGACAGCAGCAGGTCCTGGGAACTGGGTGTGCAACCCTTGCACTTTTATACATTGTTCCCGTCTGACCTTTGCAATAACCCTGGAGATGGTGTTAGCGTTATCTTCCTCTCATGGGCAGAGAAACCGGCTCAGCTCAGAGATGGGCTCAGCTTCCACGGGGCGCGTGCCACCCAGATGTGGCAAAGCCAGGATGTGAGCCCAGATTGTTGGACAGCCTCACAGGTGCTTGTCCTGCATCCCCGGCGAGCACATAAGGGGCTGACTGGGAGATGGGCTAAAACCCAGGGCAGCCACGAAACGCTCGCCGACCGAATAGACGAAGGCGTGAGAACAAATGCTGGTGTAGCCCTAGGTCCCTGTTGTAATCGGGGTTCATCCTGCTTTAATCAGCCAAATAGGAGAAATGAAAACAAATAGCCAGCCAGCCCAGGCCAAGGTGTCCCCGCGCTACCCACTGGCCCTCGGGGCCGCTATGCGGAGTCAGTGAAGTGCCAGTGAGGCCTTGAAAGAGAGGCTGTGGTGGTTCTGTGTTCACCTGGCACGTCTAATTGGCAGGAACTTGTGGCAGGATGTGGTAGTGCGTGGATAGGCACCAACGTTGGGCCAGGTGCCCATACAACCCGCCAGGATCCCTAGCTCGTGGGCGCATGTCAGAGTCGACACCTCGTGCATTTGGGGGCTTCTGCAATTCCCTTCTTAGAAAGACATTGGGTTCGCTGGATTCAATTCTGCAGGTTAATTTGAACATCTCCAGTGTCAGTGAAACCTGTCCAAAAGTGTTGATTTGGGGGAATGGATGAAAGCAGAGCGGGGAAAAGGATCAAAAGACATCAGCAGTATTTGCCTGGTAGGAAAATCAAGCTCACGTTTCAGAGTAAAGTAGAGAATGGGCCCTGCAAATGATCTTGTCACTGTTTCCACAAAACTCAGGCTCTTGAGGAAATGCTTTTCTGTTCAGAAGAAAACAAGGCTTTGCTTTTCTTTTCCTCCCCCTGCACGCTCCTTGAAGGCACCGAGACTAGATGGCCCTTGACGTGGTGTTTTGTCATGAATCCTCAGATCCTGTGTTTCTGCTGAGTGCATTTTAGTTGATCTTGTTTTTCTGTGAGGAATTGGGATTTAATTATGTCAGGAGACTGAGATACAACGAAGTGTTGCTGCATTCGGAACACATACACACAAACACGAAGGAACGCCGGGCACCTCTCGAGGAACACCCCGGAGCAGAGCGTCATGTCCCCTCTTGGCCATGCGTGAAGCCTCAACTTCAAGGTTGCAAAAACAAAATGAACCAACTGGAAATGATTCCATGACATTTTCTCCAGCCAGCTCTTGGAGTAGATGTTGGATTTTCTTTGCTTCCTCCTCCTCTTTCTCTTCCTCTAAAAAAGTCCTAACTAAGAAATAATAGCTGAAAGCAGATGGTGTGGTGGGTTGGGTTACACGACTTTTCGCGGGGACCTGATAGACGGGGTTAAATGCATGGACCAAATGGGTTTTTATCAACCATGGATTTTTAATTAACAGTGGTGTCCACTTACTGTCATTCATTATTTGCTGTTTACCCACTAATTAAAAATTATGCTGCTTTTGCACTCGTAAGAGCAGGGACATTTGAAATTAGATAGCAGAATTAAATGTAGAGTTCCCAATTGCTCAGACCAGCTTACGAGAGCTTAAAGTCTGACATGCTTGAGACTGATGTGTTATCCTGAATGAGAATACCAGGAACAGGCCTCGTGAACAAAAGCCATATGGACCTGTCTGGGGCCTTCCAAGGAAAGGACAC
Source organism: Saimiri boliviensis (assembly GCF_048565385.1). Taxonomy (NCBI): domain Eukaryota; kingdom Metazoa; phylum Chordata; class Mammalia; order Primates; family Cebidae; genus Saimiri; species Saimiri boliviensis. The sequence goes on from NC_133457.1 coordinate 121,816,870, forward strand.
TCGCTGAGCACCCCCATAAGTGTGGGCACTTGGCTAAGATTGTCTTGAGATCATCAAATGGTGCCCAGCATCTCCTGAGTGCACATTCTGGGAGGCCCAAGGTCAGGTGCTTCATCTGCACGAGACCTTCAGACCTCCCAGTGGCAGCGCGTCAGTACCTTGGCAGAGCCCCAAGGATTGGCAGGTATAATGGGCACAACCACCCACGACATGGGTTCCGTCAAAGCACCCATTTTGCTGATGAGGATACTGAGGATTCAGAGGGACAGAGGGACTTGGCCATTATCACTCCTCCACAGACAGATGCTTCTTAGCCAAATAAAACAACAATACCCTAGTAAAATACACCTAACATAAAAGGGATCATTTTGGTTGGGCACAGTGGCTCACGCCTGTAATCCCAGAGCTTTGGGAGGCTGAGGCAGATGGATCACCTGAGGTCAGGAGACTGTGACCAACCTGGCCAACATGGTAAAACCCTGTTTCTACTAAAAGCACAAAAATTAGCCGGGCGTGGTGGTGTGCACCTGTAATCCCAGTTACTCGGGAGGCTGAGGCAGGAGAATTGCTTGAACCCAGGAGGCGGAGGTTGCAGTGCGCTGAGATCACACCATTGCACTCCAGCCTGGGCAACAAGAGTGAGGCTCCATCTCAAAAAAAGAAAAAGAAAAAAGAAAAGAAAAGGCACCATTTTAACCATTTTAAAGTGAACAGTTCGGTGGTATTCGTACATTGACAATATTGGGCAACCGCCATCACGATCTCATTCCAGAACGTTGTCCTCAACTCGGAGGGAGACCCTGTGCTCATCGGCAGTCACTCTCGCTCCCCTCTCCTCCTAGATCTCGGCAACAGTGACTCCGCTTTCTGCCTCTGTGGATTTGCCTCTTCTGGATCTCTCATAAAGATGGAATCCCTCACCCTGTGCCCTTCTCTCACCTCCCTTCCCCAGCAATTCTCCCAGGTGGATGTGGTTATTCCATTTTGCAGACGAACAGTGGAGGCTTAGAGGGGTTTCACTTCTGGGGCCTCAATGCATGTTTTCTTCAAAGATCACGAAAAGTGCAGATGTGGATCAAAGAGAGAAGAGGGTAGAGAAAAGATGTGGGCTTTGTGGCCAGAGCAGATGGAGAAATATCAGCTTTTCAGGTACTTTTCTTTTGGGAGTAAAAAGCAAAAAAAAAGTACGTTTTCCTCTTGTAATCTACTTGTTCTGAGGTTCTTGAAGCAAGGCACGAACGAATGCAGGGTGGAGTGTGAGGTGATTTTAGGTGCGACACAAGCCCTCCATTTTCCAACAGTCATGCGTTGATGTTCGAGGGTGTTAAAAGCGTCAGTAGTTATCATAGCAAACTTGTACTCGCACAGCCCGTTTTGCTGAGGACTGAGTTTTAAAAGGGGGTTGACCTGAACTCGATTTTAAAATATGAGGTATTTTATTTTAATTATTTTATTTTAATATTGTAATGAAATTGTATTTATTAAGAAGATGTACAAGGGTCTCTGGACATGGTAAATAGCCTGAGGGTGGTGCACAGAAGATGGAGGGAGGAGCAGCTCAAGGTGAACTCATCACCTCACCCAAGGCAGACAAAGGGAGAGCACCTGGGCATCCCAGGGTTGCCACGACAAAGACCACACATTGCGTGGCTGAAGCAACAGGAGTTGATCCTCTCCCAATCTGGAGTCTGCAAGTCTGAAGTTCGAAGCAAGGTGTGGGGAGGGCCTCTCCCAGCACCTGGTGACTCAAGGTGTCCCTTGGCTTGTGGCTGCGTCATGCCAGTCTCTGCCCCCATCTTTCCGTAGCCTTCTTCCCTATTTGTGTGTTTCCTCCATCTACACCTGTGTCCAAATCTCCCTCTCCTTTCTTTTATAAAGGCATCAATTCCTGGATTCAGGGCCACCCTAATCCTAATCCAGTATGACCTCATCCTAACTTGATTACATCTGCAAAGACCCGAGATCCAAATAAGACCCTATTCCCAGGTACTGGAGGTTACGACTCAAACACATCTTTTTGTGAGGGTTACATTTAACCCACAGCAGATAACAAGGGCCATCCAAAACTGAGGTCCCCAGGCGACCCAACCATCATTCATTCATTTATTCTTCCCCACACAAACACCTCCTGAATGCCTGTTGTATGCCTGGAGCTGAGATGGGCTCTGAGTCTATATGGCTGCACATGATGGTCAGAATTCCTCTTTCTCCTGGAGAGACTGGCATTAATCAAATAGACTCACATTGGAGTATAACTTCAAACCATCCCAAGTGTCTTGATGGAAATTTATATGTGGCCGGAAACTTGAATGAGTGCACTTGGTTCAACATCCAAGCTTTCTGATGTAGCCTCTGAGGCCCTTTAAAAACAGCTGATTTTTACCACTAGAGCATCTGCCACATTCTACCATGCTTTCCCACTGTGAGTCCCTCATGCTGAAAGGACAAATCTTTGGGTGCCTTAAAGCTATTGCCTATGCTGTTCCTTCCTCTGCTTTGTGCCAGGCTCTCTGTCTTCACTGAGGTCTCAGCATAAATGGCATTTCTTGGCAGCACATCCTTTCCAGGCACTCCTCTTCTGTTCCCTTCATTCTCTTCTCTCTTGTGCAGCACTCATCACATCAGGCCTTTATTATCTGCTTTCTCGCTTTGGTTTACTTTTATTTTTTGACTTTTCATTCCAAAATAATTTCAGACTTAGAGAAATGTTGCAAAAGTGGTAGAAAGAGTTCTAGTGTACCCTTTGTTCAGTTTCTCTGTAGGTTAACATCTTATGCAGATATTTTGCAATGATCAGAATCAGGACATTAACACTGATACAGTGTTCTTAATGAGTCTACAGACTTACTCAAGTTTCACCCATTGTCCCATTAATGTCTCCTTGCTGGTCCAGTGTCCAATGCAGAATCCAACATTGTATTGAGCTGTCATGTCTCTTCAATCTGAGACATTTCTTTTCTTTTTGTCTTCTATGACTTTAACATGTTTGAAGAGTAGTGGCCATTATTTCGTAGTGTCCTTAGTGTGGGAGGGTCTTAGGTTTCCTCATGAATAAATTCTGTTCACATATTTCTGGTAAGAACATGTGGAAGTGATAGTGTATCCTTCCCAGTGCATTGTCTTAGGAGGCACATGATGGCAATCATCCCATTCCTGGTGATCTTGACTGTGATCACTTGCTTAAGGAGGCATCTACCATGTTTCTCCAGTATTAAATTATTACTTTTCTCTCTGTCATTAATAATTACCTTATGCCGATATACTCAGAGATAATGAAAACATCCTGCCTGTACTTGATTATACATCCCCCCACTAATTTTAGCATCTATTGATAATTGTCAATGATTCTTGCCTACAATTATTATTGGTGTTATTTTCCAAATGGTCATTCTCTAGTTCCGTGACTCTTTCTGAGTTTATCTTTATTTTTATTTTTAGAGACATGGCCTCACTATGTTGCCCAGGCTGGTCTCCAGCTCCTGAGCCCAAGAGATCTGCCTGTCTCAGCCTCCCAAAGTGCTGAAATTCCAGGCATGAGCCACTATGCCTGGCTCTTTCTGAGCTTATTAACTGGAATTGTGCTGTAAGGATGTACTGTCCCTTCTCTCTCATTTATCGTTTTATTCAATTATTTATATTACTATGAACTCATGAATATTTATTTTACTTTATTGGTTATAACACATTACTGTCATTATTTATTTTGTTGCTCAAATTGTCCCTGACATGGCCATTGGGATCTCCTCCAGTTAATCTCCTGTGTCCTTTCTATATATCTTTGTAATTTTCAGGGGAGTACCTCCTCATTTCCTGGTGCCAGAGGATCTTCTAGGCTCATTTTATATTTTTTCAGTCTCACTCCTGAAACTGGTCATTTCTCCAAGGAGCTCTGGTTCCTTTTATTGGAAATGGTGTTTAGAAACCAAGATCTGGGTGCCAGGTGTGCTCAAAGCTAGTGGGCAGTCACTTTAGGCATTTTAACTTTTTCTTTTCTCTCTCCTTCCTTCCCTCCTTCCTTCCTTCCTCCCTCCCTCCCTCCTTCCCTCCTTCCTTCCCTTCCCTTCCCTTTCTTTTGTTTTTCTTTCCTTTCTTCCTTCCTTCCTCTCACTGTGCTTCCACGACTCTGCCAGCGCCATGAGGGCTGGGTCTTCATCTCTTTTGCTCGCTGCTGATTCTCTAGCACCTGGCATAGTGCCTGATAGATGCCCAACATATATAGCTAGTGCTCGACTTACGACTATGGTCAGGACCGCGGAACGGTCATAAAACGATTTGGTTGTAAGTTGAATAGGCTATATGTACAGTTGAAATGTTGCACGTGGAGATGGTAGTGCTGCCGGAAGCTGGTCCACACTATCGTACACCCAGCTGGGCAATGTTTGCGCTGCCAGACGCAGAGCAGTCGTGGCTAGCGATTGTGGTCATAAAGTCGAATGGTTGTAAGTTGCATAGGTCATAAGTCGATCAATACCTGTATTTGTTGTGTTAAGTCATGGAAAGTGTTTAGGACAATGCCTTCATATACTAAGTGCTTCATAAATGTTAGTTATAATGACCACTTTTCATTGAATGAAATAATGCCTTGTGCTCCATAGCAGCACATGTGTGAGTTCCTTGTTGACCTTTCTCCTACCCTCAGGATGTGGCCATTAGGGTCAGCTTGAAACACAGGGAGCAGGGGGAGCGGGGAAGAAAGAGAAGGTTTACAGCTGTTGGGATTGCTAAGAATCTGGCTGAGGGTGAAAGCGCGATCAGGGAGTTCCCAGCAGGCTGGGGGACCAGGCTGATCCAAGAGAGGAAAGAGAAGTAGGTGAAGGGAGATTGGTGTGTGAGCATCAGATCATGTCACAGGCTTAAATGGGCTGGATTTAACCTAAGACCCTAAAGCCAGGTGCTTTGCTTTAAAGCCTCTTTTCACCCTTGGAACCTGCCCTAGCTAAACCAGGATCCTGACATGGTCCTGCAACCCCCCAGGAAGGCTTCATTAGCTCCACAGGTACCTAATGCAAGCCATTCATGTCAGCCATGCACGTGATTTTACCGCTGTGGGTTTTCTAGCAGTCATGTTAAAAAAGCTAAAAAGAGCCAGGCATGGTGGCTCAAGCCTGTAATCCCAGCACTTTGGGAGGCCGAGGTGGGTGGTCAAGAGATCGACACCATCCTGGTCAACATGGTGAAACCCCGTCTCTACTAAAAATACAAAATATTAGCTGGGCATGGTGGCGCGTGCCTGGAATCCCAGCTACTCAGGAGGCTGAGGCAGGAGAATTGCCTGAACCCAGGAGGCGGATTGCGGTGAGCTGAGATCGTGCCATTGCACTCCAGCCTGGGTAACAAGAGTGAAACTCCGTCTCAAAAAAAAAAAAAAAAAAGGTAAAAAGAGACAGGTAAAATAAATTTGAGTGATATATTTCATTCAAGTATTCAAGCATTATATTTCAACATATAACAAATACAATGATTAATGAGATACTTTATGTGCGTTTTTTCCCCATACCAAGTTCTCAAAACTTGGTGTATATTTCACACATACAGCACAGCTCAATTCAGACAGGCCACATTTCATGTTCCCCATGGCCACATGTGGCTGGCAGCTGCCAGATTAGACAGCAGAGCTCTAGCCCAAGAATGGAGCATGCATGCCGCATTTTGCTGTGTCCGAGGTTTTCAAGTTGGCTTCTGAAAATCCCTGGGGTTATTTTTGAAACAGGCAGGGCAACCCAGTGAGTAGGATGTAGTCTTCTACCTAACTTTATCCCAAACAGTCCCTACCTGTTGCTCTGCTTTATGTACTGAGGTTTGGATTAAGATTTGCTTTTTTTTTTTTTTTTAAGTGCTTTCTTTTTTTTTTAAAAAAAAAAGTCTGAAACCCTCTAGTTTATTTCAAAATTACACCAAGGCTTGACGTAATTCACCTAGTATGTTTGGACTTGGAAGCTTACACATACTTTAAATAAAAATTTCAACAATGGCTCCCCACCCAAAAAAATAACCTCTCTTGATTAGAAGAGGCAGCCTTTTACAAATGGAGATATGCCGGCTGTGATGGTGGTCCTGGCTCGTGGCCAGTAAGCATCCGAGGCCGGCTGTGGAGATGAAGCCATCATGGCATTGTTGCAGCCAAGGATTTGCTTTCCAGTGAAGTCATGGCACAAAAGGCATGCGGGGCTTCCATCGGGACTCCCCTGAGAAGGCTGCAGATTGATGCTATGATTGGATGCTGCGTTCTACGGAGCCCACCCCAACCTCTGGAGTGAATGGCTGGTCCTCGGGTACCTCACAGGTCTCTCATTTGGCTATAATTGAATCTCCTCATCCACCTAATCCGAGAGTCTGTGTTCAGGGCTGGGAGGCAAGTTGGGGAGTGGGTTGGACATCGCTGTCTTGGGAAGCACAGAAATGGTACGCTCTAAAAAAAGCACGTTCCATTCCCCAGAGCCTTCAGCATCCCAGCCCTTTGGAATGTGCCCTTCTCTGCTCAGTGAACTCAGAGAGTTGAAGGCTGCCCTGAGAAAGTCAAGAGGAATGGCATACCTGGCAGAGCAGGCCTGAGGATGTGAGAAGGGCCTTTGGATTAACAAGCCACAGGTTGAAAGGCGATCAAAGGGACAGGATTTGGTTCGCTACTGGCCCCCCAGTTCTCCATGAAGAGCCTCAGGTCAGGCTGGACCACAGGATAGAGAACAAAGGTGGACCCTGCCTGGAGAAGGTCACTGCTTTATATTCGTGTGCAATGTGCTTAAGCCACAATGGGAAATGCTGCAGATGAGGAAGTGGCTGGCCACTGAGGATACCTCCCTGAGGCCTCTGCTTAGCCTCTCCTGCTGAGGGAAAGGAAGCACACAGTTCACAGAATGGGAAAGGAATAGGGGCCTGGGGAGATGAGTTCTGGCCCACCAAGCCTGGCTCATAAGCTAGGTTTTTCTGTTTGTTTAGGAATGTTCCAGAACGAAATCTGTGTACATGAAAACTCCCTCAGCCCCATGATAATGCTAATTACTTTCATTCTGGCTGGGGCTCCTACCCAGTTGGAAACTGGAACATTCCAGCCACAGACCAGCTGTTTTTAAAGAGCCAAGGCAGCAGGGTGATTGATGGAAGTGTTTCCCTTTCATCCAGATGTTCCAGCGTCTTGGATACAAGGACTCGTTAGCACAACGTTAGCACCTGTGCTCCCAGCTTGCACATTGGTCTATAGAGATTCATAATTTATAGCAAATTTGGCCAATGGTGTCCACTGAGGCCAACATCCCACCTGGTGCTTGGAGGAGCCAGCGAGGGGACGGCGATAGCTCATAGCATCACTGTGTAGCAGGTTCCGAATGTGCCCAGGTCTCACCAAATGTCCTGGTGCCTGCCTTAAGGCAGTGTAGTTAGGAGTCAGGGTTTGCCAAACAGAACGTGTATCTGGGAGTCTCCCATTGGCCTGAACTCTTATTAGCTCTCTTGGCAGAAGGCTGAAGCTTTCATTGTTCTATAGAACAGAACTTTGGCAAGATGATCACAGGGTTTTGACACATTCAATAAGAAAGAAGATGTTCGTATACATCATGGTGAAGACCCTTCAGAATCCAGAAAGGGTGCCTGAGAAGGACTCTTGGGATGCCAGCTTGAGGAGCTGAACTCTTCCTGGGGCCTTGAGAACTGGTTCTCCAACAGATCTTCCCCAGTGGGGCCAAGAACCTTGCAGGATGGCAGAAATATTTAGGTTTTGAGGAGAGAGGGATGGAGGATGGTGGTTTCTATTGAGTATCCTTGGATCTGAGACCCATCCAAAGATGTCGGGGGTGACGGGGAGGAACCCCAGTGTGGGGGGAAATGCACCACTCACCAAGCTGTTCTTGGGAGCTTCCACAAGGGGGCCCTCTTGAGCTTTGGTTGGGGCGATTGGGAGCCTGTGGCGAACCGTGACACCGCCGGCCCCAGCCTCTGTCTCCAGCCCAGGGCCACCCAGCCTCCCTCATTCCACCCAAAGCTTGAGGAAGAAGGAGCCCACCAAAGGCCGGCTCTGGAGCCCAGGCTCTCTTCCACGTGGGAGATATTCCTTTCCTTTCCGCACAGAGAACGTATTTAGAGCCTGACGGCAGGAGTGAAGGGTCACATACATAACCTTGCCTCTTTCGGAGAAGTTTGCCATAACAGAACAAAAGCTCCAGTTGGAACCACAAAAAAATGGCACGTGGGAAGCTTCATAAACAACGAAGCAAGACACATCTCGGCTCCTTGGGCCTCTCCCCAAAGACACATATTGGGGGGCCTTTGGGTCAGCTGGGACAGGGAGCACTGAGATTTTAAATGCAAGAAAATTATTGTAATTTAACATCAATTTTTCTTACATTGTGTTGAGATTAAGTTCGTGGTCTCTTTCATACATTCAAAATAAGAAATTTCCCTAGAGTGCAATTTTGTGGGAAAACGTACATCATGTTTCGAAAAACCCATTTTGTTAGGAGTTACCAGATTTTAAGATAAATGGTAATATTTAATTATTGCATTATTTTACCGTCTAGAAAATTAATGTGCTTTCGGAGTTTCAGGAGAAAGGCTGGCTGTAAGTCTGGACCCTATTTTTAAATTACCATACAAATAGAATCCCAAAGACGCAAATATTGGCTTAAGTGTTGTGGACAAGGTACAGGCTTCCTAAATGTTAAAGAAACAGGCTTGTAATTCTCACCTTCCATCATGACCCTGGCCCAGCTGTGCTCTTACCCTCAGAAGAGCAAGTGTAGCTGAAGAAGGATACAAAGCACTGCTAATTGGATGACCGCAGTGGGTGAGTCATCAGAGTATCATGGTTATCATCACAATAACCAGACGCACATTTCTGGTAAAGCTCTGGATTCTTTGAAGCCCACATTCATGGATCTGCTTGACCCTCGTCACAAACCTTCCAGATGGGGGTGGTGACTGCCCCCCATCTTACAGGCCCTAAAACGGAGGCTCAGAAGAGAAAACCTGACAATATCTTGCTTCTGTCACACAACCCTCAGGTGGAGAGGCCCACTTTCAACACCGGGTCCAGTAACTGTAAACCCCTAGCATCTTTCCACCTGCAATTACAGCCCCTGGTCTTGGCTCAACATTTATTGAGCATCTGCTGTGTGCTTGGCCACAGGGTTTCAGAGACGCATCTACCAGGGCTCAGGGGCTGACATTTCAAGCCACTTATTCTGGCCAATACTGGTCCAGTTTGCCGAAGGGAGCTCAAAGAGAAGAGGGGCCTCTGGAGGGGCCCCACTGCCTATGTGCACCTTGAGGTCTTATAAGACGAGAAGCTGCTTGACAGATGTAGCGAGCTGTAATGGGCACTCCGGGCAGGAGCTGTGAAGGTAGCAGGGAGGTGTGAACCAGCAGAGAGAGATGGAGGAGGATGTAATTAGTCCGTGTGATGGTGGCGCTGTGCGGAGGGTTGTCACGGGGAGAGCTGAAGAAGCACAGAGCTACAGGTGTGGAAGGGAGGCCTCGCCCCTTGCTTCATGGGGCTGGAGTGTTCTCCAGGAGGCGTGGAGGGGGGTTGTGGGTGAGATCAGGTGTGTGCTTTGAAAAGCAGTGTCTTCCACACTGGCTGCACCTCCTGAGTGGCACTGCCCACCATTCCAGGGGTCCATGGTGGACATTTTACGTTGGATTAATTTCATGTCCATTTTGACTCAATTCAATAACTGACATGTCAAGCCTGGGTTGCTGTTTGGTTGAGGCTAAGGCACACAGGGATAGTTGTTTTTTGTTTTGTTTTGTTTTGTTTTTTTTTTTTTTGAGGCAGAGTCTTGCTCTTTCACCAGGCTGGAGTGCGGTGGTGCAATCTCAGCTCACTGCAATCTCTGCCTCCTGGGTTCAAGCGATTCTTGTTAAGTGAGAGTGAGCTAGTTGATATGGAGAGAAATGTTGACTTAATTACAGAGTGGTAACAATCAGATGTGGCCAAATGGCAGGAATGGCACCTGGTGACAGGTGGTTGGAGGCCCAGGCTCTAAGACCCCTGCTGGCTTGTGTTAAGGATGATGTTGTGCATATCTGAGGGCTGGGGAGGGAGGGGCTTGAGAGAGCCTGTGGGTACCAATTCAATTCCTGGGTGAGGAGGTGAGGCTGGGGCCAAAGATGGGGAGGCCACCTTGTGAGGTGAACTGGGGTGCAGTTCCTTAGCCTGGGTCATGGGAAGAATGGGGTGCAGGTGTCTGAGACAGAGAACTGGGGAGGAGTGCCACATTTAGGGGGTAAATTTTGGGCATCCAGAGAGGGCACCCAGCTGGGCCCAGTCACCTGTCCATACAGCACTCAGGGACAATGGTGGGATGGAGAAGCTATCCTCTGAAGAAGCAGAGTCCCCAGGGAAGTGGCTCTAGGAAGAAGGCTGAGGCAGAGGCCAGGGGAGAGGAATGGCATGCAAGTTGTTTGATAAGTAGGTTTGCAGATAAAATACAGGCTGCCCAGCTAAATCTGACTTCCAGATACACAACAAAAAATATGTTAGCATCAGTGTGCCCCTAATATTACATGGATGAGTGTAGCAATTTGGCTGTGGACAGAGAAGAGAGTCAAAACCAGGGAGATGTGTGAGATAGATTGTGCTTTATGGTTTAATTATTATTTCTATGTAAGTTATTTTATGCCATACTCAGGGCAAAAAAATAAATCAAAAAATACAGAAAAGCACAAAGACGATTTAAAAGCATGTGCACAGTCACCTCACCCAGAATGAACTGCCATGAACCTGCTGGTATACATTACCCTCTAGCTTCTAGAGTCTGCGCATACTGACAGGCACAGCACAGGGACTGTGGTCCCCTCTGAACTTCCATCTCTACAACAATGCCTGGCCCATGGTAGGTGGGCAATCCATTTTTGTTGAATGAAGAAATAAATCTTTCTAGGGTTTTTCCCCTTCTTATACATACACACATACATACCTGCATTTATCCAATTATAATTTTTATAAAAATGGGGCCATCCTATACCTATTATTTGAAATCTATTGTTTTAACTTAATAATAGGTTTAGCAATTTTTGTGGAAGGTTTATTTATTTTTTTTATGACTGTAGGGACGAACACATATTCACAGTCTGCAGGGGAGGAATCAGAGCTGATGCAGGGGCAGAAGCAGGAGATGTAATAACTCAGGGAGGCCGGTGCCCTAATCTAGAAGAGTCCAATAAAAACAGACTAAACTCTTCAAACAAAAGCAATACATAGCTTGCAGTGGAATTCTCAAAATGTATAAAAGAAGGTGTAAAATGAAAAATGCAAGTCTCTTCCTACCCTGAAGCTCTGGTTGCTTCCTTCAAACAGAATCACTTTAACAATTCCTTGTGCATCCTCCCAGAAAATGGTTTCATGCCGATCTCTGCTATTAAGGTTTTTTTTTATGAATGCAATTTTTCTACACACATGGTTCTGCATTTTGCTTTTTACACTTAAATTATCAGAGATAGTTTTCTATCTCAGACTTATCTCTTTATGGAAAAGACAAAATAGTATTCCATCATTTAGATGAATTTTGATGTAGCTAAGCAATCCTCTGTTAATGGTCATTTAGGTTGTGGTAAAACACACACACACAGACACACACACACACACACACACACACACACACATGCAATTATCAAAACAATACATTGGACATCCTTTTAAAGTAACTTGGTATAAATTCTGTGGGTCTCCAATGGAGAAATTCTTAACAGAAAGATTGAATGTACATTAATATGTCAATAGAGTTTGCCAAATTTTCCTCCGAAAATGCTGTTTCAGTGTATCCTCCACCAGTGATACACAAGAGTGCCTGTGGCCTTAGATTTTGGGCCACACTGGATATTATCAAATATAGAAAGCAAAGTTTTCATTTTTTTACAAGTCTAACATAGGAACACTGGAAGAGACATGAAGCTAACGAAGGTTTGTGGTTAATCACACATTTTCATGCCGACAAATAAACAGGGGCACAAGTTAATCAGTAGATACTTCATTAACTTGGATTCATACCTTTCTGTTTATTTTCACTGCTATCACTCTGGCTCAAGTCACCATAATTTTTCCATATGAAAGGCTGACGGGGCTTCTCACTGTTTCCCTGGCACTCACTCTGGCCCCTATAATTCATTCTCCATGGAGCAGCAATCATGATCTTTAATAAATGCAAATCAGCATTCTGCTTCTGCAATATAGCTATCTGAATATTCTGAGGGACTTCCCCACTGTGCCTAACTAGATTTGGTATAAATTATGCTTTTTCATAAAGTATGGAAACCTCTGAGTTCCTTGGCTCCCAAAGTGAGCTTAAGAGGGGCCTGTGGAGCCCCTCCTAAGGACAAATGTCAATGTCTTCTTTGCCTGTGGCATGAGGTTGGGCAGACCAGGGGCTAGAGTGGTCCTAAGCTGCTGATGTCCCTGGCCCCTGGCAGAAGCAAATATAAATAATCGCTAGAAGAAAGCATTATTATTTTTAATTCTAAGATTTTTCTCAGATTAAGATCAAACCAATATGAGTTTTTGATTAGAGACCCCCCAATACACAAGTAAACAATCCATTATGGATTAACAGTTGGCAGAAGCAAAAAATGAACATCCCAAAACATCAGATATTGGAATTATCTATCACAGACTATAGAATAATATACATGAAATGTTTAATGAAATAAAACATGGAATTTTGAAAATGAACAAACAGCATTAGCCTGTAAAAATGACCAAGAAGTTCTGAAAAATGAGCAAATATAACTTTGAGAAATAAAAATAACATTGCCGAAATAAGAACTTAATGGCTGGTTCAGGGAGCAGATTAGACACTGTTGAGAAGGAGATTAGTGAATTGGAAAATAGATACAAAGAAATTACCCACAATTTAGGAACAAAAGAGAGGGGATGTAAACTAAGAAAAAGAGGTTAAGAGACAGGAGAGATGATGAGAAAGTCTAACTAATGTCTTCCATAAAGAAAAAAAAAAAAAAGAGTAGAGGAGAAGCAATCGATGAAGAAAAATGTCTAACAGTTTTCCAGAGTAATAAAAGACACCAAACTACTGAAAGAACAGTGAGTACCAAGTGTGATTAAGAAGAATCCAAAGAAATCAACATTTGATTCTGCAAAGGACCAAACAGAAAGTAAGCCACTGACCTAGATTTGTACCCATCAAAATACTCTTTCAAGAACAAGGGCAAAACAAAGACATTTTCAAATAAACAACACTTAGAGTGTTCATCAAATGAACTTCTAAACAAAGGAATTTAGGAAAAAGGAAAATTTACTGGAAGAAAGGGTTTTTTTTTTTGTTTTGTTTTTTGTTTTTGTTTTGGTTTGTTTTTTGAGATGGAGTCTTGCTCTGTCACCCAAGCTCTGGAGTGGAGTGGCATGACTTTGGCTCACTGCAGCCTCCACCTCCTGGGTTCAAGCAATTCTCCTGCCTCAGCCTCCCAAGTAGCTGGGATTTTAGGTGCATACCACCATGCCCAGCTAATTTTTGTATTTTTAGTAGAGACAAGGTTTCACCATGTTGGTCAGGCTGAGAAGGTCTTGTTTTTAGGAAGAAATAACAAGCAAATAATTGGAAAATGTAATTCTTAAAAAAAAAAGATACTGTCTAATTTTGTGGGGTCAAAAAAAAAAAAAAGAAAAGAAAAGGACAGAACAAAAATACTGAAAAACAGAAGCCTGTAATTTGGAAGATGAATGATTAGGTTAGTGTCATAAATTTCTTGCCTTAATCAGGAAAAGAGTTAAGATACTATAATTTCAAGAGTTAGCTGCTGAAATATAGAAGCATTGTTTAACTTTCAAACCAGAAGAAAGAAAAAGTAATAGGAATAAGTATAAATAAATTAATTCCTTAAATATTAAAAAAAAGACAAGAAAGGAGAAAAAGCATAAAAAGTTTAATTTGTGGAAAATAAAAGATGATTAAAATATAAAAAATGTAAATGGGTTTAATTACCAATTAACAGATTTTGAAACACATAGCTATGTGGTATTTACAACAGACATACTTGAAGTATAGGAGCACAGAAAGGATGAAAGTAAAACAATTCACAAAGCTTGCCAAATACTGAGTTAAAGGACCTGGGTGGCTGCATCAAAATCAGGTAGAGTAGGATATGAAATAAAAAGCATTATTAAGGATAAACGTGGTCATTCCACAAAAGGTCCCACCTGCCAGGAAGAGTTGGCCATATCAGAACATACAAAACAAACATTGCTATAGCTACAGGGAAATGTTGACAAATCCATCATTATCATGGCATATTTTTGCACAACTCTTCTGAATATTTATAGACCAAGTCGACAAAAGATAAGTAATGATGCAAAAGCCTTAAAAACGCAATGAATGAGTTTAATTCCTTTCATATATATGTGTGTGCCTGTGTGTTCATGTGTGTGTGTGTGTGTGTGTGTGTGTGTATGCATGTGTGTTGTGTAAGCACAGTGTATACAGTGATCCCCCATGTGCAATTTTGCTTTTCGTCGTTTCAGTCCTGCGGTCAACCATGATCTGGAAATATTAAATGGAAAATTCCAGAAATAAACAACTCATACATTTTAAATTGAGTCCTGTTCTGAGTAGCATGATAAAATCTTGCACCGTCCTGCTCCATCCCACCTGGGATGGGAACCCCAGTTTTGTCGAGTATATCTGTATATACTACCTGCCCTGTACAATGTGATAATAGGAAAAAACATAGTATATATAGGATTTGGTATTATCCACAGTCCGAGGCACCCACTGTGGGTCTTGGAATGCCTCCCCTGAGGTTAAGGGGGGACTAATGTACACACACGTGCCCTCTACACCCCTCTGGGTTTTGAAAAGGACTCTTGCAAGACAGAGACCCTAAATCCTTTTGAGGGCAGTGTGAGAAGGGAAAAATTAAGGACACCGTGAGACAGGAAAGTTACAGGCCAGTCACATATATGGACATGGTTGCAAAGTTGTAAATAAAATATGAATAAATGGAATGTAAAGATGATGCATTATGCCCATGTTGTGTCTATCCTAATAATGCAACTCACTAACATCAGAAAAATCTGTAAATATTCTTGCCACATCCACAGATTAAAAGATCTTTTCCAAGATGCAGAAAATGCATTTAATAAAATTCCAAACCCATTCATAATTTAAAAATAAGAAATAGTTTGATATATGTCTATGCTGATAAGGGCATTATGTACCAAAAAAGCCTACTCTAAATGATGTTTCTTAGTGATGAAATACTGAACTTCTGAGATCAGAAATAAATAAGACAAGGATGCCTCCATCACAATGAATGACAATTACTTTCAATGTTTTACTAACACTTCTTGCAGTAAAACAAGAAAAAGAAATAAAAGTTATAAGGATTATAAAAGAAAGAAAATGATCACTATTTGTAGATGATAGGATTGTCTATGTAAAAATCAAAATCTACAGACAATTTTTAGAAATAATGAGAATGTTTAGAAAGATGGCTGGATAAAAGAAATCAAAATACAAGAATCAATTACATTTTGTAGAAACACATAGTTGTGAGGAGGGGATATATCATTTCCAACAGTAGGAAAAATAGGAGACAACTAGAAATAAATTTTATAAAAATGTGCAAAATGTATTCAGAGAAAATTATTAAAATTTCTTGAAAGACATTAAAGATATAAATAAATGAAGTGAGATATTTTCAGGGATAGACAATATGAACAGATATTTACCTTCCACAAACTGGTTCATAGGTATAATAGATTCCAGTCAAAATCCCAACAGGTTATCTTATTTTTTTAGGGTCTTGAGAAGATGGTTATAAATTTATATGAAAGAGCAAAAGCGTCGGGAATTGAAAGACAATAAGATCTAGGGGCGTGTTGTATCAGAGCTCTTATAAGATTTACTGAAAACTAGAGTAACTGTAGCATTGTATATTCTGTGAAAAGATAAGCAAATGGACCAAAACAATAGAACAGGAAGTTCAGATGGTGACTCCTGAAATTTACAGAGGCTTGCTAGGTGGCAGGGTTGCTGACAAGTGAAGAAGAGAGGGCTGGTCAAGAAATAGACCGGGACAATTAGTTATCCCCGTGGAAAGGAAAAAGATGTCAGTTCATACCCCCGAATTGATTTCCAATGGGGAAAAAAAACCCAAAAAACCTTAAATGTACAACAAGGTAAAATGCTAAATCTTTTAGAAGAAAATGTAGAAGAATATCTTTATGACCTTGAGATAGCAAAGGATTTCTTTTTCTTTTTCTTTTTTTTTTTTTTGAGACGGAGTTTCACTCTTGTTAGCCAGGCTGGAGTGCAATGGCGTGATCTCGGCTCACCGCAACCTCCGCCTCCTGGGTTCAAGCAGTTCTCCTGCCTCAGCCTCCGAGTAGCTGGGATTACAGGCACGCGCCACCGTGCGCAGCTAATTTTTGTATTTTTAGTAGAGATGGGGTTTCACCTTGTTGACCAGGATGGTCTCGATCTCTTGACCTTGTGATTCACCCGCCTCGGCCTCCCAAAGTGCTGGGATTACAGGCGTGAGCCACCACGCCCGGCCTAGCAAAGGATTTCTTAAACAAAATGCGCAAGTGCAAAAAGCACAGAAAAACAAGCTGGTAGGTATGATCCTATTACAATTAGGAACTTCTGTTATTCAAAGATACCATAAAGAGAATAAAAGGTCACACACTGGGAGAAGGTATCTACAACACACAATACCAGCAAAGGATTAAGATACAGGATGTGTAAAGAGGACCTCTAAATCTTAAGGAGAAGATAAACCATACAAGAGAAAAGTAGATGTTAAGACAGAAACTGGTATTTCACAGGCGAGGAAACATGAATGGTAAATAAAGATATGTAGAGACTGTCAAATGCATTAATAGTCAGGGTCGTGCAAATTAAGACCCAATGAGGTAAATTCTGTACACACTGGATTAACAAAATTTATAAATTCCAAAAATAGCAAGTGTAGGTGAGGATCAATGAGGACCCTGCCTGTGGGAGCATAAATTGGGATAAGTACTTCGTAAAATAACTTTTGTAGGTTAACTTCATAGGCATTTACAGCATGAGATCAGTGGTTTACAAACATTTTCTGTGAATCACAATCAGAAATACATCTTACATCACCATCTGATATATAAACCTGTGCACACACATGTGCTGACACACACAATGCAAGCATGCATATACACATACACATGCACTCACACACAATGAAAGCATGTACACATGCACAAGGCACACACAGTGCAAGCATGCAAACACATACACATGCATTCACACAAATGCAAGCATGCACACACGTAGTCACATGCACTCACACAATGCAAGCATGTACACATGCACAATTCACACACAATGCAAGCATGCACACATGCATACACATGCACTCACACACAATGTGAACATACATGCACAAACACAATGCAAGCATGCACACATGCACATATGCACTCACAGTGCATGCACACACACAATGCCAGCATGCACACATGCATACACATGCACTCACAATACAAGCATGCACACACACAATGCACTCACACACAATGCAAGCATGCACATACACAATGCACTTACAATGCAAGATATGCACACATGCACAATGCACACACACAATGCAAGCATGCACACATGCATACACATGCACTCACACTGCAAACATGCACACATGCATACACATGCACTCACACACAATGCAAACATACATGCAAAAACACACAATGCAAGCATGCACACACAATGCAAGCATGCACACATGCACATGCACTCGCAGTGCATGCACACACACAATGCCAACATGCACACATGCATACACATATACTCACACACAATGCCAGCATGCACACATGCATACACATACACTCACACACAATGCCAGCATGCACACATGCATATACATGCACTCACACACAATACAAGCATGCACACAATGCACTCACACACCAAGCATGCATACACACAATGCACACACCCAATGCAAGCATGCACACATGCATATATGCACTCATAGAGCATGCACCCAGGCACATAAACATGCATATACTGGAAACAGAAGTTTTGGAAAACAACATTGGCTTTTACTATGAGACATCCGCTCTCAATTATTCTCTTCTCTTTCACTAACAAAGCACACTCGTTGGGTCCCACTAATGTGAGCCATGAGCCATTAAGAGATCATGACTATGATTTTGGTAACTCTGGCACATGTGCACCCAGCAACAAGTCCAGGAAGGCTCCTAAGAGCCTTATTTGTAAAAGCCAAAAGCTAGAGACGAATGAGATGATCGTAGATAGAAAAAGAGAAAAATAACTTGTAGCTTCCTCACACATTGGAATATTATCCAGAAGTGAAAATGGAGGAACTACAGCCACACCTGATAGTGTGCTCACACCTTAGAAACCTAATATCGAGTGACAAAGCAAACAGAAGAATACATACAGTGAGCTATGACTTTCATCAACCTCAGGAACAAGCCCAGCTAAAAAAATACCCTGTGTAGGGGGCACCTGTACCCTGAAAAAAAAAGGAGAGGAAAAACAACAAAGTTCAGAAAGGGAGAACAGCAGAGTGGACAAAGCCGTGGGCAATGTTGTGGTTCTCAGAATGAGAGCTGGGCTCACGGGTGTCCAGGCTACGCTCACAGTTGACCTTTGAACAACACAACACCAGAGTTAGGGGCACAATGCCCCACTCAGTTGAAAATCCACCAGTAACTTTCCACTCCCCCAAGACCTAACTACTAATAGTCTACTGTTAACCGGAAGCCTTACCGATAACACAGTTGGATCACACATATTTTATATAGGATATGTATTATATACTGTATCCTTACAATAAAGTGGGCTAGAGAAAAGAAAATGTTATTGACAGAATCATAAGGAAGAGAAAACATTCCGTATTCATTAGGTGGAAGTGGGTCATCATCAAGGTCTTCATCCTCATCCTCTTCACGTCGAGTAGGCTGAGGAGGAGGAGGAGGAGGAGGGGCTGGTCTTGCTGTCTCAGAGGCAGCAGAGGCAGAAGAAAATCTGTGAATAAGTGGACCCGGGCAGGTGAAACTCATGTGGTGTAAGGGTCAACTGTGTTTCTTTTTTCTTCTATTCTTTTCCTTTCTTCCTTTCTTTTCTATCCCTCCCTTTTCCTTTCCTTCTTTTCTTTTTTTTTTTTTTTTTTTTGAGTCAGAGTTTCATTCTGTCGCACAGGCTGGAGTGCAATGGTGATCAGCTCACTGGAGCCTCGAACTCCCGGGCTCAAGCAATCCTCTGGCCTCAGCCTCCTGAGTGGCTGGGACTACAGGTGTGCACCACGCCACACTCGGCTAATGTTTAAATTGTTTTTCGGTAGAGATGGGGTCTGGCTGTGTTGCCCAATCTGGTCTCAAACTCCTGAGCTCGGCGATTCTCCTGCCTTGGCCTCCCAGTGTTGGGATTATAGGTGGGAGCCATTGTACCTGGCTGTCGGCTGTGTTTCGAAGTATACGTACGCTTTGTAGTCTCAAATATCTAATAAAAATGCACATTTGATCAAGTCACTCCTGTTGAAAGCCCCTTCCATTCCAAAGTCCTACGAGACCCATTCTTTGCCTGATTCCTGTCTCCCCAACTTTTCCTGGCACTCTGCACCCCCTGAGCTCCTGACAGTTCCTTGGCCACACCCCTCTTGTACTCACCCTGGGGCCTGTGCACTTGTGGGTGGTCTGCCAGGAATGCTCTCTTTGGGCCTTCTGGCTCATTGTCCTCCTTCAACTCAAGTGTCTCCTCTTCAGTGAGAACACCCCCATGCCCCTGCCTCAAGGTGGGCTCCCTAATGTCCCCTGCACTCCTCCATAGACAACAGTGGAGTCCTTTCTGGCCACCGCCCGTTGGACTCCGGCCCCAGTTAGTGCAGATCGGACGCTCATTGCTCACGTGCTTCCTTCAGCTGACTGGGAGCTTGGGAGGGCTGAGGACGCCTCTGTCTCCCTTGACTTGTCCTCTGCCAAGCCCATTGCTGCACCTGCCAGAGTCACACAACACATACGGACCACCAGGACCAGTGGCATCGTTTGAGGGCCCAGTGCAAATTGAAAAGGTACGGCCCCTTCTTCAAAAAGTTTTAAGAATTTCAAGATGATGATGGCAGAGCATTAAGGCCAGTGTGGGGCCCTTCTGAGTGTGGGGCCGTGTGCCTGACTGCCCAGGTGGTGTGCTCAGGAAGCCGGCCTTTGGGGCCAGAGAGAAGCCTTATCGAATGCTGCAGGACTAGGGGCCACCGTGGCGTGGGCATACTCTGAATGGGCCTGATCTTCTAGACCTTCTGGGCTGAGCTGCCTCCTTGATCCTCAGTACACACTTGCTCTTCAACCACCCCTATGCCCTGAGGGCAGGGACCCCGGCTGCAGCCTCCAGCGGTGGGAGCCCAGGCTGGACCCAACCATCTAGGCTGCAACCCAGGCCCTGACTCTCCTGAGTGAGGTGGGTTTGGGTAAGAAACCTCAGTGTCCTCATCCGTGGCAGGGTCAGAGACATGGTGGGGGTAAAGGGGCAAGGTGGGTTGAGAGCCTCACCTGGGGTCCCACCCATAGGAAGGTGTGACCCATGCCAACACCACCTCCTACAGTGACACAGAACAGAAACCTACGCCTGCCACACTGCACCATGGCCCAGCACCTGGCGGGACAGGGATCCCCACATGCCCTTGTCTCCCCAGCCACTGCCAGGGCCATCAGCAGAGGGGGACCCGGCCTCCCCATCCTTCAGCCTTGAGGGACCCGGAGCCCTCTCTCCAGGATGGGCCCCTGTACCAACATCCCCCATCCCTGGCTCGAGTGACAGAGGGGGCGGCAGCCACGCAGGAGACCCTACCTTATCAAGGGCCAGTGACACCCTTTTCAGGATAATTTCTATGAGCGGACGAGAGCAGGGGCGTTTCTATTCAGTCCACTTTTCCCGGGGTTAATGAGCTCAGGTTGTTTTTCTGAATCATGAAAAGGCCTTTTTTTGTGCGCACAGCAACTGCTTTATTCAGCTGTAACCTGTGCCCAGCCCGGGTCAGCTGTGGGAGTGGGAGAGGCTGGCAAAGGGCTGTGACAGTGGGGTCAGAGGGGCTCACCGTGGGAGGGGAGCCAGGCCCTGGGCAAACAATCCTGTGGGTGCCAGGGGGCACCGGGGGCAGCCCCTCACAGGCAGGTGTCAGGCTGGGGCCAGGGCTGGGGCCCAGGGCCAGGCAGGGAGACAGACAGCCTTCAAACCATCTCCCAGATGAAAACAGAATGACAAATACTGATTCAGTGCCTTCCAGGAAGCCCAGCACCGGGGCTACCTGAGCCTGGGAGCTCAGAAAGCACACCTGGGAAGCGGCAGGGAGAGAAAGCGGGGGTTGCCCGGGTGGGCCCTGCAGGCCTGAGCTATGGCAGGTGCAAGGGTCTGGAGGTGACTGGGCTCCACGTGGCTGAGGAAGACACAGAGCTAACATTGGGGGTGCAGTGTGGGGCAGACAGGCCGGGACGGTGCAGGGGCCAGAGCGGGCCCTGAGGCTCAGGCGAGTGGGCAGTTTGGACTTTATCCCGAGACACCAGAAGCCCTTGGGGTGTTACAGGCAGACGCTGTGAGGAAGAGCAGAGCTGATCGTGGGAGAGAGGAGGAGGGCCAGGGAGACCCTGGGGACTGCCCTGAGGGGCCCAGGCCAGGGTGGGTGAGGCCTGAGCCTGGCATGGAAAAAAGGAACCCCCTACAGGCGGCGCTGAGGAAGAGTGGTCAGTTAGACTCTGGCCAGCGTTCTGTGAAATAAAAAACAAGTTAACTCAAATTTTGTAAAAAAGAAAAATCACGATGCAAATTTGCATATGTATATTAAAGCGTCTGAACTTACTGACACCAGCCAGTGACAAGGGCCCTCTGAGGAATGAGCCCATGCAGGGGTCAGCAGTCTGGACACCAGAGGTCACAGGACGGGGGATGAGGAGGGGGATTGGGGACCCACAGGGGGATGGTGAATGAGACCCCCTGGGGGTGAGGGTGCAGGCAGCGGGTGGAGGCTGAGGGGCAGATACGGGTTTCAGGAAAGGAGGCTGGAGCGGGACTGAAGCCTGAGGCCTGGCCAGAGCTGCCCTGGAAAGTGGGTTCTCTCTGGGGTAGTCTCCCCGCTGTGGGGAGAGGGTCCACGAGGAGGCCCAGGGAACAGCTGTCCACAGATGGGGGCACTAAAACAAGAGGAACTGACGTTCTCATCCTGCTGGAGCCCATGAGTCTGGGCTCAGGGTGCAGGCTGGGTTGGTTCTTTCTGAGGCTGGGCCGGGATTGTTCCAGGCCTTTCTTGTGGCTTGCAGACGGCCACCTTCTCTCTGTGTCTCTTCACAGCATCTTCCTGCCATGCAGGTCTGTGTCCAAATGTCCCTTTTCTATGAGGGCACCAGTGGCACTGGATGAGGGCCCACCTGAATGGCTTCATTTTAACTTGATGACCTCTGCAAAGACCCTGTCTCCAGATGAGGTCACACACGCGGAGGCTCTGGGGGTCAGGACTTCAACCTGTGGATTTTGGTGGGGGATGCAATTCAGCCGGCAGCACTTAGTCAAGACCACGTGCTGGTGGGAGAAGGGACCCGTGCGGCCTCTACTAATAGATTCTCATATTAAAACAGCCCCATGCAGAGAAGCAGAATTCCCTGTACACACACCTCCATCATTTCTCTCCCTCCTCGGCAGCAACCACTGTTACCGGTATACGTCTCTCTCCAGATCTTTTTCTATGGAGGCATCTGCATAAATATATGCGCTGAGGAGGGAGCAGTGGCAGCCTGTTTTTAAAATTTAAATCTCTGTTATGGTGAAAAACCTGGCTAATGAAAATTATGTTTCAAAACAGACTGAGGCGTTCTTTGTGCTAACTACAGTGTTCTTTGTCTCATTTGCAATGGAAAAGTCCCTTGTTTCAAAAAAATACATTATTAAGAGACCTTACAATACAAACCACATTTTCCAATTCAATAGCAATACAAGGTCAGCCAAGCACAGACAATGTAAACTAGCTTCAAAAGCGTCTTGCTCAAGAGTGAAATTTGTTCAGAGGGGCAGCATTCTAATCCGAGCCGGGGGGTAGGCTGGCTGTGTCGATGCTGAAATTTCAGCCTCCAAAATGATCCCCTTCGGTAATTGAGAACCTATTAAAGGAGCTTAAATGCAGTTTCAGATATTGCATTTCTGATTAACAAGGATATAATTTCTTGAAGAAAGAAAGAAAAAAAGGATTCCGTTAATATCCTTGGTTTTCCTGAACTGGCCCTAGTACAAGAAGAAAGGCCGGGGGCTGCTGGCCTGGCGGGAAGCAGACAGGAACAACTTGGCTGGGAAGAGGGTGCGGAGGGCCCGGGGAGGGCAGAGGGAGGAGGACTGGGAGAGTCCGTCTGGCCTGGCCACCTGGGTTCTGTTTGGACCTAGAGGCCAGCAGAAGCCACACCGCCGGCCTGATAACTTTGGTCTCCAGCTGCAGTCAGCCTCCCTGGTGGCAGGTGCTGAGCTAGAGCCGCCTCTAGAACATGCGTCCTCCTCCTCTGTGCAACAGCGCCTCTGTCGTTGGAGATGCTCCCCCACACTTGCCCTCCTGGCAGGCAACATCTCTTGGCACCCTGAAGCCATGGTACCTGTCTCACATCTCTTCCTCCCTTCTCGGAGTCTCATCTCCGTCACACATCTGTGGGTGGCTGGTCACCACCTTGGCTGCAGAGTCCTTTAACGTCTCATTTCATTCCAGTAATGAGGAAACAATTTTGGCTGCTCTGATGGAGACCCACAGTAACAGTCACCGCAATCAGGTGGAAGCTGACTTTTCTTCTGTGGGAGGGAGAGTTGGGGCCAGTGTGATGGCTCTGCCCAGGCTCCTTCTGGCGTGTGGCTCTGCCCCATCCCTTGGTGTGATCTTCATCTGAAGGGGCAAACTGAGCTCGCAGAGGGTCTGTATTTCTACCAGGCGAAGGAAGGCAGGGGCTGTGTGTGTGTCCTTCTGGTGGCCACACCGCTGGCTACACCTAGCTGCAAGGGAGGCAGGGAAACCTACCACCTCTGTACGGCCACATGCCCAGCTAAAGACAGGGCATCCACCGCAGTGACAGAGGAGGGGAATGGAACCTGGGGCAGCCTGCAGCACCTCCAGGCCTCCCCTCAACTGACCACACCTGCGGTGACACCCGTCCAGGAGGAATTTTCTCCTGCAGTAACCCTCAGCCTCCAGTTTCTTAGTCTCTTCTCATGTCGGCCTTACCTCTGCAAATTGGTCTCAGAAAGATCAGTCACCCATCCCACTTCCTTGCCCCCAGGAGCTGTTGGAGTGGGCACCAGAACTGCCCTGACACAAGCTATGGCTCCTTCCTCCCTCTGTCCACCTCAGTGCTCTTCCCAAGTACGCTCATGGGAAGGGGCTCCGGCCCCTACCCACCCCTGCTCTGTGGGCAGTGCCCCCTTGCACCCTGCTTCTGCCCCCAGGACAATGGAACTGCACATCAGTGGGAGGGCACCCTGAACTCCTCACCCCGTCCTGTCTCCCCTCTCTCCAGCTTTCCTCCCTGGCCGCATCTCCCTCTCTGTCTCCCTTGAGTCTTCAACCTCTTTTTTTTCTCTCATAAATATGCAAGCCTGCCACGCTGCCTCTCACCCTCCCTGGCCTCCATTAGTTCATTTACTTTCTCAGCAGATATTTTGTGTGTGCGCCTGCTACAGACCAGGCACTTCCATCTCACACCAACATTTGATTTTTTAAATACACATGAATATTTTAGTTTTTAAATAATGCTGGAACTGGGAAAAACAAAAACAAATTCCAAAGCGCTCTACACTGAATGGCATAAGGTGAAGCTTCCATCGCCTTCTCCAGGGTCTCTCCCTCCCAAAGCAAGAATCATTATTAGATTCTTCAGCACTGTTTTGGGGGGGAAATTGCAAATGTGAATTTAAAGCACTTTGTTTTGATTTTTCACTTAATTTGTAGAGACAGTTTCCCATGGACACAAAGCAATCTTTCTACTATGTTCTTTTCCTGGCTGTAAGATGTTGCCATCTGTGGACGCATCAAAGGAATTCTGCCAGCATCTAATGAGGTGTAATTTGCAACCCGCCCACCCCCAGCACGACCAGGGGGACCCCAGAGGTCACATCTGGCCTGCTCTGGGCCAAGGGCATGCTGATGGCTC
Organism: Saimiri boliviensis; assembly: GCF_048565385.1. Lineage (NCBI taxonomy): Eukaryota > Metazoa > Chordata > Mammalia > Primates > Cebidae > Saimiri > Saimiri boliviensis. The sequence goes on from NC_133457.1 coordinate 121,841,981, forward strand.
TGTTTGTGTTCATCTCTCCATCCCCAGTCCCAGTCCTGCACCGCACGCATAGCAGATCCTCAGAAATGCTTGAGAATGAAACTTGATGAGCCACTTGCTATATTCTTTCTTTCAATCATTTTGGCAGCATTCTGAGCTAGGGAAGTGTCATGTCCTTGCTTTACAGGAGGGGAAACCAAGACCTCTTGTCTCTCCCTGTCTGCCCAGTGGCTTTCCTTTCGGCTCACGCCCTCACCATGCCACCCCTACCCTGAGGACATCCCATCCTTCCTCCAGGCCACACCTCTGACTGCCCCTGGACCTTCATCCTGGCCGAGGAAGCCACTGTCCACCAGGCAAACCTTCGCTGCCCCCGCCAGCTTCTGGGTTCAGGTAGCTCTGCCTCTCATGGGCTCTTCAAGCTGTCCGCTTCCCCCAGCCCTCCCACTCCTCCAGAAGGATCCCAGCTTTCGTGAAGCCCTCAATCTTGGCCACCGCTATCTGGCTTCCCTGAAGGTTAGCACTCTGCCAGGTACCCCATGGTGTGATATGTGACACACCCACTTTGAGGATGAACCCCTGGGAACCCACCCTTGAGGCTAAGATCTGGAACACTCCCAGTCTTATCGAAACCTCCTGTCCCACGCCCAGGGTAACTTCAGTCCCGCATTTCAACAAGTTCTTCCCTTGAATGATTATGATGGACTAGACAATCTACAGTGTCTAAACATATTTCTTTGCTTGTTTGTAAGAGCCTCTGTTGGTGGCTGAACTGTATCCTCCACAAATTCCTGTGTTAAGGTCCCAACGCTGCGCCTCAGGGCATAGCTGTATTTGGAGACAGGGCTTTTAAGGAGGTGATTAAGTCAAAATGAAGCCATTAGAATGGGCCCTAAGACAGTCTGACTGGTGTCCCTGTAAGAAGAGGAAATTTGGACACACAGGGAGACACCACTGATGTGTGTCCACAGAGGAATGGCTGTAGAGGATACAGCAAGAAGACAGCCACTGACAAGCCAGGGAGGGCGGGCTTGGCAGAAGCCAACCCTGCGGACACCTTGATCTCTGACTTCCAGCCTCCAGAGCTGGGTGAGAAAGAATTTCCAGTGTGTGTGAAGCCAGCCAGTTCTTCATTATGGCAGCCACAGAAAGCAAACAGAGGTCCCCCATCCAGTGCATCTCCAAGTCCTGACAGTTCCACCTCCACATGCACAGGGGAAGGGTCCCACCTCTCCCCAACCCTACAGATGTAACCAACCCGCCATCACCACCTCCCTCGGACGCATCTCCACTCAGCAACCAGAGAGCCTTTTTGAATCTGAAAACTTGCATCTGGCTTTCCAAAGCCCTTAAACTTGGCTGCAGCCTCCTCTGTGGCCTGCGCATCCCGTCCCCTTGTCCCACCCCTCTCTAGCAGCCATCCAGACTTTCCTTCAGTTGGTCCCTCTCAACCCAGGTCTCCCAGTGCTGGCTCCTTTTCATCTCTTAGGACTGGGCTTCATGGCGCCTTCTTGGAGACCCTTCCAGATACATCTATGAGCCCACCTCCCTCGTCACTCTCCCTACTCCCTTTCGCTTCTCTTCTCACAGAGCTTATCACCACCTGCCATTGTCTTGTGGTTTTTGTTTTTATTTTGTTTTGTTTTGTGACAGAGTCTCACTCTGTTGCCCAGGCTGTAGTGCAGTGGTACAAGCTTGGCTCACTGCAACCTCTGCCTCCCAGGTTCAAGTGATTCTCCTGCCTCAGCCTTCCAAGTAGCTAGGATTACAGGTGCACACCACCATGCCAGGCTAATTTTTGTATTTTTAGTAGAGACAGGGTTTCACCATGTTGGCCAGGCTGGTCTCAAACTCCTGACCTCAAGTGATCCACCCGCCTTGGCTTCCCAAAGTGCTGGGATTACACGCATGAGCCACCATGCCTGACCTCTAGTGTGTTTGTTTTCTAATCTGTATGTCCTACCTCTTCCCTACCCCACCAAATAGATTGCAAGTCCCACTAGGTCTACACCAGGCTCATTTTGTTTCCTGTTAAGTCCCTGGGGTGTAGAACAGAGTCAGGCATGTAGTAGGCACCCACTGAATGCTTGTTGAAGAACAGAATACTTGAATGAAGAGATATTCTCACCACTGAGTTGAAGTTATAGGACATTATCTAAAAATATAGTAAAAACATGCTCACTCATTTAAGCTCTCCTAAATTAGAATTTGAAGTAGTGAAAGAAGTTTGTCTTTGTACTTAAGCAGGGTTAAAAAAAAAACAAACTTTCTAAGCAAATTATCTGTGTAAACAGGGAATATGTTTCACCCACTTAATAATGAAGTCCAGCAGCTCTGGTCTCAAATACTCTTAGAAGCTCTTCAGCAATAAATATGCAAATTCCAAGTTATTCCATGTTCTTGTTGAAGTTCTTATAGGACTCTAGAGACTCAGGGGCCCAACCTCTCTTCCCTAGGTCCCTGTCAGCAGCAATAATGAATGTCCTGGGTAGCAGTGGATGTGACTCTTTACCTGGGACCAGAATTCCGACTTTTTCAGAAGTCCGGCTGCCCCTAACCACCATCAGAGGCAGAAATGCACAGATATCTGAATTTCCCTAAGCCAGCATTTACAGTCCCTGAAAGCTTGGTGGGGTTGCCTAGCAAAATGCAGCTAGCCACTCAATCCTGTAGATTATGACCTTCTCAGAGATTTTGATGGTTACCTTGAAGTGACTTCCTGAGAGAGGCAGACAGAAATGCAAAAGTATTACAAGACTGTGAGAGAAACAACAAACCTAAACGCTGATCATCTAAAAGCCCAGGCACTTTCACTCACTGGCAAGTTGGTCTTAATTTCAGTCTGTGGGTTGCTGTTAAGTAAATTGGAGCCCATCAGAATTTGGTTAAAGCTGACGGGCCAAAGAGTAGACTTAAGTTGCAAACTATCTAGAAACTACACCCAACCACCAAAAACACATGCCAAAGCAACTCTAATAGTACATTTCAAAGAACAAGTAATTTCGTGGTCACTGGTAACGCCAGGCTAAATGCAGCCACATCATGCTCTCCTGTATCTACACATACTTTTGGAATACACTACTGCTTTTCCTCCCTCTTTCTGTATGATTTAATATTGAGGCTTGGAGAAGGCAGCCCAGATTCTTTTTTGAGCTCCAGGGGTAGCGAACAACAACAGGGGTGTACAGCACATATACTATTTAGCTAACTGTTCAGAGAGCATGGTCTCAAAATAAACTTTGTAGGCATATTGGTTAGCTGCTTTGGTTGTAAGCAACAGAAGCCACATCTGACTCATGTAAGCTAAAAAGGGATTTCTTGGAAGGGCATGGAGCCAAGGGATGCTCTGGGAATGCAGTTGGTGGGAACCACTCTGCAGTTTCTCCAGGACACTCCCGTGGGCAGAATGTGCTTTGCGTCTGGTCACTGCACTTAAGGTTCAAAGTCCTGGAGCAAACGTCCCATGGGCCTATCTGGAGACTCACAGCTCAGATGGAGATAAAGCACCTGGACTGACAAGTCCTCTAGGACTGGAGTCAATGAAATTCTGCTGTAGCAAAAGAAGGAGGAATGGAGTCCAGGTAGGCAAAACTGGTACCTGTGCACTGCAGTTTTGTTTCTAGCAGAGAAGGACTTGAGATGGGGGAGAGGAGCAACAGCAGGTTGCTCAGGGCAAGGGCTCCATGGCTAATGGTACCAACAAGTAGCCCAGTGCATCTTCCTGGCTTTGGTAAAGGATCCCACCTTTCCTGGCTCTTCTCTGTGCTGAGCAAGAGGTCTTCTTGCCTCGGAGACAACCATGTGAACGGCCTGTTAGTACCTCAGGGCCCCCAGGGAGCAGTGAGTTCTGGGCTTACTGGGTCTGGCCTCTCACATACTCTGGATGGTTCCTGACCAGCCAGGAGCCCACCAAGTGGCAGTCTTCCCAGGCTTCTGCTTCTTCAGAAGCACCCTAGCCCAGAGGCATCCATTTCTTCAGGTGTTGAGTGATAAATAGCAGTACCCACACCACAAGACAGTTGTGAAGAAATAATATAATGCTCCTACAGTGTTTCATAAGAGCAAGTGCCCAATGGATGTTAGATATTGCTGACATTGATCCACCCATAGCTACAGTGTAGCCTCAGTCACCCTTCTAGGGTTCCAGTTCCCCATTCTGAAGCCCCGTCAACAAGACTGAAGGCACCTTTGGCAAGCATCTATCTTCACAGCAGGGAGGGCACAGGGTCTTATCTAAACATCTGGGTGTTTGGGGCCCTGATGTTCCCCAAATTCACCCCCAGGAACATCAGTCTGCCTAAGAGCATCCTGATTACTCAGGACCTCGAGTTCTGTGGGTGATCCCACTTCTGACACCAGGACTGAGCCCTGCAGCCAGGTCAGGTTTCATTTTTCCAACCCCAACCTCTGTTACATCTCTAACCAGACTCTCTTGCTGAAGTCCTAGCAAATTCAGGAGTTTACAAAACTGTGAAACTGCAAACCCAGTTCCTTTCCTTGGAACTTCCAGCCTCAGATGGAACTGATACTATAGAAAATACAGAGAAAAACATAAAGACAAAGAAATAATTTGCCCATAATTCCACCTCCCAGAGATAACTGCTCATTTCATATTTTTTTAAAAAAGCATGTCCCCTCTGTTAAAACAGAATTAGATTAAAATATACTATGTTGTGTTTCTTTTTACAATTTAAAAAATTACTGTTAGTTTTTGTAGAGACAGGGTTTCCTTATGTTGCCCAGGCTGGTCTTGAACTCCTGAGCTCAAGCGATCCTCCCACTACAGCCTCCCAAAGTGCTGGGATTATAGGCATGGGCCACTGTGCCTGGCTCATTGTGTTTCTCGTTCTAACACTATGTTATAAATATCCTCCCATGTCAGTCAAATTTTTTTTGGATATATAATTTCTTATGTATGCATAATTCCCTCAAGATGTATTTAAGTTATTGCCTACATTGTTGGGTATTTACATTTGGACCTCCTGGCCTCCCTTCCCACTCTGGATCCCTGGATATGGTTTGGCCCTGGGCCACTCACCTTTCAACTGTTGGATGATCACATTACTTCTCAAATTCCCATTTTCCAGAAACACCTGGTGCCATCCCATCCACCAGAGTGGGCCCTTTGGATACAACACTAGGCATAATGGGCGGATTTGCAGCCCTGCAAAATATATGTTGAAGTCCTAACTCAAGTACCTTGGATTGTGACCTTATTTGGAAATAAGGATATTGCAGGTGTGACTAATTAAAATGAGGTCATACTGGGGCAGTGTGAGCCCTAAATCCAAGATGACTGGTGTGCTTATTAGAAAAGGAGAGGAAACAGCATGACAAGGACACACAGGAAGAAGAGGTCCATATGGCAATAGAGGTAGGAACTGGGTGGATGGGTTCAAAGCCAGGGAATGCCAAGGACTGCCAGCAAACACCAGAAGCTGGAAGAGGCAAAGAAGATTCCTTCCCACAGGCTTCCAAGGGAGCATGGCCCCATCGATACCTTGATTTTAGACATCTGGCCCCCAGGTCTCTAAGACGATAAAGTTCTGTGGTTCTAAGCCCTCCAGTTTATGACGCTTTGTTATGATAGCCAAAGAGAACAAACACAAACTCCCCAAATCCCCACTTCCCCAAAACACCTAGTACCATCCCAGCCACCAGAGTGGGCTGTTTGGATACATCCCCAGGCAAAATCAGCCTGAGTCCCCTTGTGCCTCTGGAAGCAGAAATTTGGGCTTCTCACCTCCTTACCTTTCTCTATACCCCCATCTTCCTCTGACCCATCTGGATACCATTTCTGTCTCTTCCTCCCCAGTCAAGCTCTTGATATTCCAGAAGGAGAAGATTGTCTTGTAGCCACCCAGAAGAAGCATGTAGTAGGTCCCAAGGTTGGAATCTGTAGGGCAGTGTCCTGTCGCCTTCATAAATGGTATGCATGACATCTACTGAGCACTTGCTCTGTGTCTGCTCTGCAGTGAGCTTCCCACATGGACAGTCTTACTTACACAAGCAGCCCCATGAGTTAAACATCATTTTGCAAAGGAGGAAACTGACGCTTGGAGGTAGTAAGTGGTTAGCAAGTCAATAGAACAGCTGGAATGTGAATCTGGACATGAATTCTGGAGCCCAGCTCATTCTGCAGTGTTTGCAGATGGACAATTAGGATCCTTCTCTCTTCAACAACTCTCAGATTAACATTTAATTGGGGATTTAAAAAAACTGTTCTTGTTAGCATGTCTGTGGTCTTCCTACTGCAATCTTCCCCATTAAGCCATGTTATATAAACAGTCAGCCCAGATGCCTCACAGTGTGTGTGTCTCCTGATGCCCAGATTTTGCTTTAAATCATGGTTCTTTCAAAGGTATCAGGGCAGGGAGGTATTTACATGAACTTGGAGCTAAACTTTCACTGGAGGGTGGCAGTTGAGGCATGAAGCTTGGTGCCTCACAAATCTGAGCCATCTGGGGCTTGCTGGCTGGATAACTTGAGTGCCTGGTGCCTCATATGGTTTGACTTGTGTCCCCACTCAAATCTCATCTTGAATTGTAACTCCCACAATTCCCAGGTATTATGGAACCCAGTGGGAGGTAACTGAATCATGGGGGCAAGTCTTTCCTGTGCTGTTCTTGTGATAGTGAATAAGTCTCATGAGATCTGATGGTTTTAAAAACAGGAGTTTCCCTGCACAAGTTCTTACTCTTTGCCTGTTGCCTTCCATGTAAGACGTGACTTGCTCCTCCTTGCTTTCTGCCATGATTGTGAGGCCTCCCCAGCCCTGTGGAACTTAAGTCTCTTAAACCTCTTTCTTTTGTAAATTTCCTCATCTTGGGTATGTCTTTATCAGCAGTGTAAAAATGGGCTAATACAGTCCGTGGCATACAGAGGTTGTGAGGATCAAATGAAGTAATGTGCTAACACAGTGCCCTAGCTGCCTTTTTTCTTTGAGGAAAGGTGGTCCCTCTCCCTCTCTCTCTATCTTTCCCTTCCTCTCCTTCTCCCTTTCCCTCTCCCCCTGCCACACCCACACCCACACCCACACACATGCCCACACACCCACACACACCCCCCCACACATGCCCACACACCCACACACCCACACACACACCCACACACACCCCCCTCACACACCCACATACCCACACACCCCCCACACCACACACCCACACACACACACCCCACACACATGCCCACACACCCACACACACACCCACACACATGCCCACACCCACACCCACACCCACACCCACACACCCCTCACACACCCACACACCACACACACACACCCACACACACTCCCCTCACACACTCACACACATGCCCACACACACACACACACACACCCACACACACACACCCCTCACACACCCACATACCCACACATCCCCTCACACCACACACACACACACACACACACACACACACACAGGTCATTTATGGTAGGAATATCTGACCATCTGTTCTCTCCTCTGGGGAATATACAGCAACTTCTCTTTCAGAAAGCTTGGGTGGACAAACAGCAAGCTGAAAAAAAAAATTGCAACATATACAAGAGACAGCTACTTTTCTGTATATAAAGAGCACTTATAAATCAACAAGAACAATGGTGTTGAAAGTCCAATATAATGACAGGAGAAAGATGTGACCAGGCAGTTCACCGGAAAAGCAATACAAGAGGTGTATAAAACACATGCTTGTCATTGCTCATAATGATAGGACTCCAAATCAAAACCACCAAGCATTGCCATTGGCAGGATTTTTAAGAAGTAGCATTAGCAAGGGTTGTGAAAATGTAAGAAACAAGTGCTCTCCTAGGCCACGCATGGGGGTAGTGCTGGTACAACTCACTTGGAGAAAAGGCTGGTGGGAGAATTTAGCACACACATTTTGCCATGGCAATTCCACTGTTAGGCATTTTCATTAAATCTGTAGGCAAAGGGGAGGCTGGCAGCAGGGAACAGAGTTCTAGGCAGAAGGAACAGCATATTCGTGCATACAGAGGTTGTGGCTGATGAACAGACTGGTGGACTCAGTGTCTGCTTCATGGCAGTGCTTCCAGCCCAGCAGCCACCATCCTCTCTAAGAAGAAAGAGAGCTTATCTGTGCAGTGTGTGGAGACAAGTGTCACATGGGGATTGAGGAGCACGGGGTGGGGAGAGAGCAGAAAAGGTGAACATGGCTGGGACTGTGTTCATGAATCAGGAGAGACTCCAGCTGACGGACTTTACATCTTGTCAGCATGCAAGCGTTTTACATTTCAAACTGCCCCATGAAGTGGCTGACATCCTCGAGTAGATGCTGGCCTTGGTGGTGGGGAGAGAGAGATGAGGACAATGGAGCCGAGGACGGGCGGAGGGGAGGTGGCTGGGGAGGCCCTGGGGGAGCTAAGAAGGGCCTCGGGGGCAGGGCCCTGCTGCGCTGACCGTCCGCCACTGCCTGCACTATGTTGGATACAGGAGCAATTACTGAGTACCTACTATAAAAAAAAAAAACAGGCCAGGCCGTCCTGTGCAGCCGACTTTGTAGTAAGGAACAGATGGTAAACAGGGAAGCAGGTGACCATAGGCCATGTGTATGGAGAGTGAGGGGTGCTGTGCAGACATGCGGAGCAGGGTCTGAGAAAGACTGTGTGCACATGCAGAGTATGCGTGTGTCTGTGTGTGCACGTATGTGTGTGTGTGCATGTGCATGCGTGTGTGTGTGTGGGGGGGGGGTGTTGATGAGTCTATTTTGGCCTTCTGGGAAGACCTCTTAGAGGAAGTAACATCTGAGTAGATACCTGAGTGGAAGAAGGGGCCAGAAGCGTGTTCCAGGCAGAAGAAAGAGACAATGCGAAGGCTCTGAGGAAGTGGTGCTGCCCATGTGGAGGCCAGGCAAGGAGCTGGCCAGGTATCTGACACTGAGAGAGCATGCAGGCAGGATCGGGGGCAGGGCACTGTGGGCCATATCAGGGCCTTTGGATTTTACTCAGTGGGTACTAAAATTCTTCTCGTTTCTCTGATGATGAAACTGAGGCCAACGCTATGGAATCAATGGGCATGGATGGTATCTCTAGCTTTGCCTGTCCATGTTTCTGGTTTGCAGGTGAGTCTCAGCCACACCACGGCCAGGCTCTTCTTGGGCAAGTCACCTACTTCTCTGGGCCTCAGTTTCTTCATCTGTCAAATGGGAGTGGAAATTTCTCCCTTCCAGGAGTGTCGTAAGATGGGGATAACAGAATCCACCTCAAATGCTGCTGTAAGTCAGGAGCTGAGCCTGGGCCCTGGTGGTCACAGAGAAGGCTCAGTAAGCATAGCCCATCACTGTCACTGTCATTATTACCAGGCACATGTGCCATCTTACAGTTAGACTTCAGGGCTGGAAGCCAATCCAGGCCAGTCCTAGCCAGTGCTGCTCAGATTATCCAGCCAGTTCTTGGATGCCTCCCTCCAGTAATGGGGAATTCGCCACTTCTAGAAGCATCTCATTTTTACCCTACTTTAAATCCTTCAGTGCACTCCATTGCTCTTGATATAAAGTCCAACGCTTTTCTGAGGCCCCACAACCCTCCAGGAACCAGCCCCTGCTAACCTCTGACCTCGTCCACTGTCCACCCCTTGGTCCCTCACTCTCTCCTTGCCATCTCTGCTTCTTGAAGACATCACTGTTTTCTGTTGCATGCAAGCTTTGTGCATACCAGTCCTTCGGCCAGGACTTCTGTCTGTTCCGCCCCCTCCTCATCCAGTGAGCCCCTCCCGATGTTTCAAGTTCCAGGTTACATATCACCTTTCTAGGGATGCCTTCTTGAACCTCCCAGCCTGGGCTAGAGACCCCTAAAACTGCTTGGTAAAGTGCTCATCAGTCTTGTAATTAGTTGCTCATTTAGGATTTAGTCACCCTATTTTTCAGGAAGGTGGGGAGCTGTCTGATTGGTGCTTCTGTCTTCCACACCTCACACCAGTGAGCGGCACATACGTGGGAGGGCATCCAATACATGTCCACTGAATCGAAACTCTGTCGGTGCCTCTCTGCTAGACAATTCTTCCTTTTTTTTTTTTTTTTTTTTTTTTGGGGAGATAGAGTCTTGCTCTGTTGCCCAGGCTGGAGGGCAGTGGCACAAATCTCAGCTCACTGCAACCTCCGCCTCCTGGGTTCAAGCGATTTCTCCTGCTTCAGCTTCCCGAGTAGCTGGGATTATAGTGAGTGCCACCACACCCAATTTTGTATTTTTAGTAGAGACGGGGTTTCACCGTGTTGGTCAGGCTGGTCTCAAACTCTCGACCTCAGGAGATCTGCCCGCCTCACCCTCCCATAATGCTGGGATTACAGGCGTGAGCCACCACGCCTGGCCCACTTCTTCCTTTTACCAAGCTCACCCTACTCCAGCAGTGAGCACTGTCCTCAGCCCCATTCTGCAGCTAAGGAAACTGATGATGGCAGCTCTGGCTACAGGGCCGGGCGGAGTGATGGGAGACAGCAGCAAGAAGCGTGGAGCCTGGCCCTGCGCGGTGCAGGGGTTAAGTCCCAACAATGATTAATTTTGTTGCCGCTGTGGGTATCATTATAATAGTCAAGGTATTTCATGGGGAAGAAAATAAAGCACCTGCCAAAAGGAGACGGTGACCAGGTGATACGTGCAAGCTCAAGCTGAAACGTCAGCTTCCTGAGAGCAGGGGCCCTGGTTCTTTTTCCCCAGGTCTGGGGACTGTAGAGCAGCGTCTGACTCCTGCAGGGATGGCACAGAGGGCTCACCAGGTTCTCAGTGCTAAGTTCCAGCCATGTACCATCTCATTGAACACTGCTAGCGCTCCCTGAGGTCACAGCGCTCACTATTCCCAACTCACTGACTGGGCCACATGCCCAGGGAGGCTGCCTGGGTTCAGGTAACAGAACAGGCAGGTAAGCAAGCCAGGGTGGGACCCAGGTCTGTCTAATTCCAAAACCACCCTCTGTGGCACCTTCAGAATTCACTTCCTTCTGAAGAGTCCCTAAACTCAGCTTAGCTGCCCTCAAGTTCAAACCAAATTTCATGGTTTCTCCTTCCCTTTGCATTGGGCTATTGATCTTCATTTTCCAGGCTGGTTTTGGCAGTGAACCACGTATCTTGGAAATTTTATCAGGGGCTCCTTCTGGCTTTAAGTTTTCATTACCATAGTTAACTTCCAATACATTGCAAAAATATTTCTTCACGTGTAGCTTCTAACTGGTTTGCCCTCCAGATGGTTTTGAAATCAAGGAAGCTGCTATATTTGCCTTGAGCTGGTTATTTTAAATTTCAAGATGACAGCCTCCGTCAGATAAGTGACATGGCGGTCACGACGATTCGTCTTTGAAGAGCATGTTGCAAAGCAGCGAGAGGAAGTTTCTCTTGATCATTTTTTCGTTTTAAATAACAAATACAATTACAGGTCTCTATTCACACTAGATTTTTGGATAAGTGTATTTAATTTTCTTCTCAGCTTTTATTCTTGGTTTCAAGATACAGCTTCACATCAACAACTAATTTATTACAGAATAGCCTGTGATTTTGACCTAGTTAATCTGACTCTAAATGGTAACTTGCCATCACAAAGTATGTGGTGGGAGATAAAAGCAGAACTGAAATTAGAAAGAAAAAAAAAAGTGCAAAAGGAAAAAAAAAGCAAAAAAAAAAAAAAAAAAAAAAAAAAGGCAGCAGTTATGGTTTCTCATTTCCCTCTCCAGCACAAATTGTTGAGCAATGAGATTTTTAAAAGCCAGAAATTACTGTGGAGCGAAGCAACACTGGCAGCTGGAGGACTGGCACCAGCCACACCTGGCCTGCCAGGGTTTGGAGGAAGGCTCGCTGAGTGGGTGACTCCTTGTACCACAGCCTGGCTCCTGTGGGCCACCATGGGGACATGTTTAAATACAAGAGGGAGGGAGAAGAAATGGGAAAAAAATCAACATCCAAGTTAGAAACTACCTAAGCTATGCTGTTTTTCTTGGGGCCCCGCTGTGCCTTTGATTTACTGATCATTCAGAGCAATAATAACAAAATCCATCCAACCCAGTGATTTTTCACAGATTCATCTGAAAAGCTACCAGTTGGGTTTGATCTGTTCATACCAGTGATTCTCAGCTGGGGGCCCCTTTATCCCCAGGAGACACGTGTCATTTCTAGAGACATTTTCAGTTACCATAACTAGGAGGAGGAGCTACTGGCATCTGTAGGCAGAGGGCAGGGATGCCGCTAAGCAGCCCAGAATGCACAGGATGGGCCCTTATCCCCAACAAAGAATCATATGGTGCCAATGTCAATAGTGGCAAGATTGAGAACCCCTAACCTGTGTGTACCCAATCTGAATTCCCTTGGTGGGGTGGCTGGTGTGCCATTATGTATAAAGTTTTTGGAACCTGGAGACATGAAATTCAGGCATGCCTGGCTCAGGTACCTAAATTATGTAAGTAGCTGAAGGATTAACTGGGTTCTGTCTTCTTTTGCTAAAGCAAAAGGATCTCATCATCTTGTGATGCAGCCAGTGATGAAACGAACTTTGGAAAGAAGCGTTTGGTGGAAAATAGTGCCCAGGGTAGAGCTGGGAGCTGCAGCGGCAGGCTGAATGGCATCCTCGCCCTCTCTAGCAGTTGTGTCTGAGTTGAGGGCAGGTGGACCCCAGAGCAGGCTGCCCCCTTCTCGTCAGCCCCACTGGGCACTCTTGGCTCCTCTGCTATTGAATGTGTCTGACTTACTGTGGTGAATGGTCACTGAGGAGCTGGGCAGCAAGACTCCTCAAGAGCCAGCCAGGGCTCTACACTCAGTGATTTTATTGGCATGACGGGAAGCTTGGGCCTGCCAAAGACAACAGCCCTGTGCTGTGACTGAGACTGCAGGTTCCTGGGGCATGTGACCTACTGCTCTTGACTGTCCCATTCCCACTGGGTGCAACGGCCTGGAGGAGGTGGATGAGAGCAGTCAGGTGCCTGCATTCCCGTCCCGTGTTCCCTAGGTCAGCACCCAGCAGAGGTGCGTTTCCACAGCTGTCCCCCTTGTCACCCTTTCCAGTTCCCATTTTCCTGCCCTTTCCAAAGAACCAGCATGGCTGCCATGGTCTATTTTCATGCTGATGATCAACTCTGTGGCCAAGGACAGCTGTGTGACCTCTTGCTTTCAGACAGGCAGGGAAAGCAGCTCCTGGATGAATGTCCCTTTCGACGGCTGCATCTGCAACTCTTTAAACTGTAGAGGCAGCCTCCCTTGACCCTCCTTCAAACCCCTGCCAGCTCTTCTCAAAACAGTTTGCTTAGAAATTTGGGGGCTGGCAAGAAAAGACTGTGATTCAAGAGCTCCTTGAGGTGACTTGGACTTTGCCTCTCACCTACAAATGGAGCAGAGCATGCTCTGTGGGGCTGAGCAGGCCCTCATTGCCCCAGGGTTCTCAGCTGTCACTCCCTGAATAGGAGCTCAGTGCCAGGCAGCAAGCAGAGTGCTCCTGCTGCACGTGCTCTTGTAATCTTCACAATCATCCCAGATGGAGGAGGGGATTCTGCGAGCCCATTTCACAGGAGGGAAAGTCAAGGCTGAGCGAGCAGATGGCCGTGCTTACCCAAGGCCAGGCAGGTTGATACATTGATCTGGGCTTCCCAGTCAGGTGTTCTAACTCCAGGGCCGGAATTCTTATCCCTTCATAATGTGAGGGTGCTTGGGGGTGAGCCCCCAGCCGGACACACTTCAACTGTGGTTACTGTCATTTTCCATGGTGCCTGGGCCCTGTGATGGCACACTCTAGTCAGCTGGCATTTGTACAGTTTTGTCTACCCTCCTCCCCACCCCCACGAAGAGCCACTAGGGAGTACCTTAGTCCTGGAGAAGGCACTGCCTCCTCTACCAGGGGTTCCCGAAGCCCCTTGGCCCCCTTTGTTAGGCCTGCTGGGCACAACCTGAGCCAGGGGTCACTGCGGCTCCCTAACTTCTCCCCCAGTCCTGCTAGGACATCGCCCCGACCCCGCACAGGTCAGCCCCGACCACGCACAGGTCAGGATTCCGTGGACAAGACCAACCCCAGCAACCTTGGTCTGAGTGGTCTGGGCTTGTCCCGCACCACGGGGGTCTCAGTGGGCCTGGGATCCTCCTGCATCTTCTTGGAGGCCCCGGACCCACTGGGGCCCGCACAAGGGACCACTCTGGGTACCTACGGGCCGGGCCCCGACAGGTGCCGTGCACAATGTGCGGTGACGAGACTCCCTCCCGCGGGGCTCAGGAAGCTCCTGGAGGCGCGCAGGTGCCAGCCAGGTGAGGGTGCAGAAGGGCTTGCAGGGCGCAGGGCCGCAGTCTCCAAGGGTCCTTGAGGGACATCAGACGGCGAGCTCCCTCCCTTCCGACCTCAGCCAGTTTGCCGGGTGGGGGAGGGTGGCACCTACCTCCCAAAAGCACCAGGACGCAGGCGTAGGGGAGCATGGCTGTGGGTATCCCGTCGGGGCTGGCAGGACCGCCCGCCAGGCGCCGTCACGGTGCGAAAGGTGAGGCGCTGGCGAGGGGCTCGGACCGCAGCGGGCGCCGGCGGCCAGGCTGGGGTCCTGCGAAGAAGTTGCAAGGGTCCTGCGCCCCCCTCGGCGCTCACACACCCTCAGCCTCCCGGGCTGTTGATAGTTGTAAGCGGAGCTGCGCACTCATAGGTCCAACTCGCCAGAAGAGGTGGAGACAGCCCCCGGCGAGGCGTGCACACTCGCGCAGCGCGCACAGCCCCCTGGCGCAGCTTCTCCTGCCATTCAGACCCCCAGCAATCCCCCAGATGTCTGTTCTCTGGCTGCCGCCTTCTCCAAAGTCTTTGCAGTGGGCAAGGAGGCCTCCCGCAAACTCTGGTCCCAGCTAACCCAGAGCGATGCGCTCCTTGCGCTAAAGCGCACCCCTAGCCAGGCCGTTCCCTAGAAGGGCAAGGCGGGTGGGGAGTTCCTCTAAGCCCCACGAGTCCTGGGACCCTTGAAGTTTCTATTCAGATCTTCCAGATACTCCTGGAAAAGTCGCGTCAACTTGGATCCCAGCAAGCGCAGAAACGCAGTGGAAGTGGCTAACCCAGTCGCCTAAAGCCAGCGCCGGCTGCTGTGTGTAAATGAGGTCGTCGCCAGCTCCCCACCAAACCAAAACGCATCCAGGCAAAGTGTGGAGCCGACCAGGCGTGTTTTCCTCCTCCTCCCAACTCCTCCTCCTGCCCCCCTCCTCCCCAAATCTCATCTGAGTGAGTCAGCTGAGGGTGGCAGCTCAGAGGCGAGGCAGCCGTGAGGCGGAGGACAGGCTGGGGTACCCCAATGGATCCGTTCCTTCCCCCGCCCCAGGCACTGGGCCTCTTTGGTGGCACCCTGGGTGGCAGACAAGCCTGGAAATCAAGTGCACCGGGCCTGGAAAGGAGGACCGGGAGAGTTATGGGACTTATGAAGGAAGAAGAGAAAGAGAATCACTTGGATGGGAAAAGTTAACTGGATTGTTCCCACCTGCATGGATCATCCGGGTAACTTCAGTGGGACCAAGGGGGTGAGGCTGCGCGCTACGGGTGTGCGGGTTTCCTTGAATTGCCAAGAACAGAGAGAGGGAGAGGAAGAAGCTGGAAAGCAAGAGGAGAAAAGGGAAAGGAAAGAAAGTAAGAGGGGAGAGAAGGGAAAAGAGAGGAGAAAGAACAGAGAACCAAAAGACGGAGAAAAAGAAATGAAAGGGAGAAAAGGGTACACAGGCAGAGAAAGGAAGAAAGGTAAGGGAAGAGAGAGAGAAGGAAGGAGTGAAATCAACAGAAAAGAGAACCAGGAAGGGGGAGGGAGAGACAGACAGAGAAAGAGACAGAGGGAGAAAGAGAGAGAGAGAGAGAGAGAGAGAGAGAGAGAGAGAGAGAGAGAGAGAGAGAGAGAGAGAGAGAGGTGTGGTCTCTCCTTGGGGAAAGGTTTGAGGAAGAACCGGGCCAGGCCCGTTTCAGGGGCTGATGAGCGAGCACTCCACCTGCCCCTCTGAAGCGTTTTGTAGACTCATCTGTCCCAGTTTTATGGTCTGATCATCCCACAGGGGACCAGGGGACACCACCTCACCTTTTGATGTCTTACCAGAAACTTGGGTGAGGCTCCCAGGAGCCACAAGACCCTTCAATCCAGCCAGGGACTCCTGACACAGGCTCCGCGGCCGTCCGTCCTTAGCTTTCCTCCTCACCAAAGGCCTCAGGGAATAGGGAAAAGTCCGGAGCAAGGCCACAGCATGATCTCATGCAAATTGAAATGTGAGGAAAACGATCAATTGTCTTCCTGAAAATGACATTTTTTTTTTTTTTTCTGGTTTCTATGAGACTCGAGGTTGCCTTGCTGAAACTGAAATCGGTACAAGCTTTCCTGGGCAGACAATGGCTACAAGCCACATACTAAGTTCTCACGAAAGGGATAGCTTTTGTGTGCAAGAGGAGCGTCGTGCAGGGTGATTATTTATAATTGCATAATTGTGATTATTTGTGGCAATTATGTGTCTTTCAATATACAAAATTTACAATTATGGGTAGTTTAAAAACTGCATGCTAAGGCCAGGCACCGTGGCACACACCTGTAATCCCAACACATTGGGAGGCTGAGGCAGGCAGATCATCTGAGGTCAGGAGTTCAAGAGCAGCCTGGCCAACATGATGAAACCCTGTTTCTACTAAAAATACAAAAATTAGTGGGGTGTGATGGTGGGTGTCTGTAATCCCAGCTACTCTGGAGGCTGAGGCAGGAGAATCGGTTGAACCTAGGAGATGGAGGTTGCAGTGAGCCGAGATCACGCCATTGCACTTCAGCCTGGGCAACAAGAGCGAAACTCTGTCTCAAAAAAAAAAAAAAAAAAAAAAAAATTAAAACTACATGCTATTCTGGCCATGACCATTTGAGACTTCAGTCTCTGGGCTTTCTGAATGTGGGTATTTCAAAGTCTTAGGTGGCTGATGGGGGTTCAAGCATTAGTGGCTTCTCATGGGGAGGATGGGTATTACATGGATGTCTTAGGTAGGGTCATAGTTCAGTATTTTCAGAACATATTGCTATTAGAGGTAGGAACTTTTCCACAGAGCATGGTGCTCGTGTATTAACAGCTGTTTTGGCTTATTTATAAATGAGAGGATTTGCTGATAGTTATTGAGACTGCGGCATGGGTCAGGCCCTTGGTGGGCTGAATACTTTATATGCATGTACTTTATATCTGAACAAACTGACAAGAAGTAGGAATTTTACAAACTGGGGAAACTGAGTTCAGAGAGTTTGGGCCACTGTCCTGAGGCCAGTCAGCTGGAAGGTGGCAGGACTCCCGGATCCTGCCTCTGACCACTGTGCTGTGTCTCCAGGGCATGTCCTATCTCACTGGGCTGTTTGTGCCGTTCAAGGCCTGTTTTCTAGTAATAGCCCCTCTTCAAAGAGGCATGTGAATAATGGGGGAAACAGGACTCCAAAGTACTTTTTCTATCCAGTCTGGGCGACATGGCAAAACCCCATCTCTACAAACAATACAAAAATTCACCAGGTGTAGTGGCACATTCCTGTCATCTCAGTTTCTAGGGAGGCTGAGGTGGGAGGATCTCTTGAGCCTGGGAGGTCAAGGCTGCAATGAGCTGTGATTGTGCCACTGAACTCCAGCCTGGTTGACAGAGTAAGAATTTTTTCCAAAAAAAAAAAAAAAAAAAAAGTGCTTTTTCTAGATCCTAGCTAAACCCCAAGTGTTGAGGCTGAGAGTTACAGGTGGGCCCCGTGCAGGCTGCGTCCTCACTCTCGCTATGCGGTAACATTTGGGAGGACACGGGCGGCTGGAAAGGGCACTGGAGGCTGCCAGGTCCAGCACTCCTCACTTTCCAGGTGAGGAAACAAGCGCAGTGCAGGTGAGCTGACCCTGTCGAGGTAACAGAGATTTTACCCCACAAATAGACAAAAAGCAAAGAAAATGGACAAATAGTGTTTGAACAAGGCTCTCCTAACTCACAAGGAGATCAGACAAGAGCCGAAGGAACCAAAGCTAAAACTCATTTATTGTCTTCAAACATATATTTATTTTTAATCAAAAAAGAAAACAGTTACGTTGTCCAGATCTTGCATTTTGTTCAAGGAAGGGTGATACACACTTGGTTCCTGGCCTCTCTCTTACAAAATAATGGCTTGAGAACTTCCGAAACGGTAGCAGTCCTAAGGCCGTTTCGGGAGTTGCCCCAGCTCTGTGTTGGCCGTAAGTCGCGTCTGTGGGCATTATCACATCTTGGCCTCCGTAGCTGGGCTTTTCTGGGCTGTTCACTGCAGGGGTCCTCCCTAGGTGGTCAGAGCTGTGGGGGGTGAAGTTCTGGGAGGATTCAGGGGGTCTTGCTGGGTGTGAGGGAAGCAGCCTTGAATCAGATGTTCATGAGTGGGAGTCAGGCTTCTCGCTCCATGTTTATCTCCCACACCACCCCTTCCCCCAAAATCAAAGTCCAGGGGAATGAGGAGTAAAGCATTCCAGAGCAGTGCCTCTCTTCCTTCCCCCTCCCCCCCAAATGCCTACCTCTTCATCCTTGTCCCTGTTAAAAACACCACGGGATGATAAGATCGCCCCACACAATCTTGCTATAAAACGGTCTGTTTCCTCTGCTTGTTATCGGGGTATCAGATCAAAGAAACAGTGCCCAGACCTGGTTATCTAATAACCAAATAAACATCCAGGCAGCCTCCTGGGCCAAGAAAGGGATTGGGGGCGGGGGGCAGCTCTGAATGAGGCAGTGGACAGGCCCAGGTGTGCTGGGCCCCTCTTGGTGACCATTTCTGCCTCCAGAGTGAGCATGCTGGCTCAGCCCAGAGTAGACCAGATCCTCACAACAACCTGCATGTTACAGATGGAGAAACTGAGGCAGGGAAACCAAGTCCCTGACCTTTGGAAGTGCCTGGTGCACCCCTGAGCCTGGCACATGCATCACTACACATCTGCTGAATGAATGAATGAGAGAACAAATGAACTATCACAGAATAAGCACTGGGTTTATCAGAAGACCTGACTTCAAATCTTAATGCTACCACATAGCCACTCATCACAGCCGGCGCCAGGGAGGCGAACTGGTGCCCAGGGCTCACCTTGTAACGGCACGCACTCTTGAGCAGACACAGGTGCCGATAGCCCCTCCAGGTGAATGTCTTCTCAGTTTGAGGCCTGGGTGTCTCCTCCAGTCCCAGCCCTGCAATTCCCTCTGCATCTGTTTCTTCTTCTGTGAAATAGGATGAAGCTGTGCCACCCGGTAGGAATTAGAAGATGAGGTCCCAGAAGTGAGCATTGGGTGCAGGATCCAGTTTTCTCAGGCACTGAGATCCATGGAGAGAAGTTGAAGCTCACACCGCTGGTATGTGCTGGACCCAGAATGGAAACCTGGTCTGGGCTCAAAAGTCTGCCTCCTCAGCCTGAACCTAAACTACTTAGGTCCTCCAGGGAAGGCAGGTTGTGGAAACATCTTGGGCTGTCTGGGAACTCCCCAACCAGCCCTCAAATCTGTATAGGTCTTCTTGCTCTATCTGGCTAGTGTGTGTGTGATGGGGGCTGGGGGACGATGGCACTGGAGGGCTAAACCTAGCACCTGGCACATAAGCGTTCAGTGAATGTGTTTTGAATGAATGTATGAACTGGGTAGATGAATGGACGGGTGAGTGGGTGAGTGAGTGGGTGGATGGATGGATGGGTGGTGGGTAAGTGGGTAGATGTGTGAGTGGGTGAGTGGATGGGTGGATGGGCTAATGGGGTGGATGGGTGGGTGGGGTGGATTGATGAATGAATGGGTGAATAGCTGGATAGGTGAATGGAGGATGAGATGGATGAATGAATAGGTGGATGGGTAGATAGTTGGGTGGATGGATGCATGGATGGTTGGGTGAATGAGTGGATGGGTAGATGAATGAGTGGGTGGATGATAGAGGGATGGGTGGGTAAATGGGTGAATGGGTGGGTGGATGGATAGATAGATGAATGAGTAAATGGGTGAATGGAAGGGTAGGATGGAGGGTGAGATGGATAGGTGGATAGATGGATGGATGGATGGATGAGTGGATGGGTAGATGAATGAGTAGATGGGTCAGAGGGTGAATGGGTTGGTAGGTTAATGGGTGGATGAGTGGGTGGGTAGGTAGGCGAGTTGATGGGTGGATGGGTGAGTGGGTGGATGGGTGGATGAGTGATTGGGTGGGTGGGTTAAGGAGTGAGTGAATGGATAGGTGGATGAGGGAGTTAGTGGGTGGGTGGATGAATAGATGAATGGATGAGTGGATGAACAGGTGATGGCTGGGTAAGTGGGGGCTAATGAGTGGATGGGTGAGTGAGTGGTTGGGTGGATGGTTGGGTTGGTGGATGGATAGGTGAGTGGGTGAGTGGATAGAGAGGTGACGGATGGGTAGGTGGGTGGACTAATGGGTGGGTGGGTGTTTGAGTGGGTGAGTGTATGGGTGGGTGTGTGGATGATGAGCACTGCAGTTGCCACAATTGTTGCGCACACTGAATGGTTTGTGAATTTACTAGTAACAATTCTTTAATGTGTTAACCAAGCTGTGGAGATACATGTTAATCCCTGCTCTTAAGGGGTGCACTTCCACAAAGATGAGGCCTCATGTTCTTGTGAACCGCCTCAGCACCAGTGTGAAAAGCAAGTGCTGCTGAGTGAAGAACAAATGCTTGCTCTTATGTTGCCAGCCTTGTTTGCCTGGGAGGTTTGGGAATTTGTTTTTGTTAAATCTCTGGGTCCCCAGCCCCGCTCAATCCTCTCCCTGATGCCAGGGCCACTCATGGCAGGCTGGGGAATGGTGGCCGAGCAGCTGGGTCTGGCACTAATAGCCTCTCAACACAGCACCCAGGGAGTCAGGTCCCTCTGGTGGTGGAAGTGACCATTTGAAACTATGTAGACCCACCGGGCTTGCAGACAGTCTGTAGAAAGGGTGGGCTGGCTTGGTTTATTTTACTTGCGAAGCAAGAAAATTCAGCCCAAGCGAGGGCTTCTGTTGATGGAGGATGGAGGAGAGGCTGCCCACTCATGGTAGAAGGAAGCCTTCAGGTGTCTAATGGGGCTCAGGTCTAGGTGCCACCACTCATGAGGTACATGACTTTGGGCCTTTGGGCGCAGCCTTCTGAGCCTTGAGTTGCTTATCTGCAAAGAGAGAATCCGCAGGTTTTGGGAGAATGTAACGAGGTGACACAAGTAAAGCCCTCAGTGTGGGGCCTGGTGGGCTGCAGGTCCTTGGTAAGAGGGCAAATGTCACCATTATTTCAGAGGGGACTGGTTAGGTTTGTGGATGAGTGGCTCACATCACCCAAGACCCCATGTTGGGCTCAGCACTGCAGGGTGCTGGAGCTGGGAGGCCTCTGCAGGCCAGGTCCATTCGTTTTCAAATGGCTTCTTGGGAGCCACCTAGAGAGGAGAGGACAGGGAAGGGAGGCAGAGAGGCCAGTCTCTGAGCCTCCTCCTCCCCAGGGTCATCTCAGGGTCATCATAGTGAGTGTTCTTCATGGGGTGGGAAGTGGTGGCCCCTGAGTGTCTATCAAATGTGAAGACTGCAAAGAGGAATCCATGGCGGTCAAAGCCATGGGATACGCGATGATATAGAGAAAGCTAGAAAGCACACTGTCTCCTGAGCAGAAGCATGCGTTCATGTATACCCAGAACACAAATCTGCATGCAAGTGTTGCATGCTTTTCACACGTGTGTGTATCTAAGGCAGTCCATCACACATACTCCAGGGGCTATCTTTTAGGAGGAGGAAGGAAGGAAATGAGTGTGGAGATGGGAGGGGGCAAAGGGAAAAATTTATACAACAAGAAAATAAGACAACTGAGGGTCCCAACATAGACCAAGGTTGTTGGCATGCCATGAACTCAGTAATGTCAAATGCAGATTTCTGTGTCTGGAGTCTAAAAAGTATGATAAGCAAAAGAGACTATGGAGAGACTGAGGCACAGGAAGGGGCAGAGGGATGGCCAAATGGTGGCTGAGTATCACCCAGACACTCAGGTCTCTCTGGTCATGGAACTGACAGTCTGGAGTCACGTAGTCCCACCACTGTGGAAGAGCATGGTTCGGGCTCCATTCTCTGATGTCTGCTCATGTGTGCAGAAGAACTGCTTGGAGCAGGGTCTCACCTTTCCATACCCATTGCCCACCCCCACCCACCACTCATCCACCAGCTGGGTTGCAAGAAAAGGCAGAGCTATTGTGATAGAGTCCTTGTTTTGAGAGGCTTTTGCCAAAGGGGGAGAAAGAAAAGTTCGGGGACATGTGTGGCTTCAAATCATGTCGGTTATAAAGTTTCTTATTAGCCCCCATTATAAAAATCAATATACACCATGGAATACTATGCAGCCATAAAAAAGGATGAGTTTATGTCCTTTGCAGGGACGTGGATAAAGCTAGAAACCATCATTCTCAGCAAACTAATACAAAAACAGACAACCAAACAACTGTATGTTCTCACTCATAAATGGGTCTTGAACAATGAGAACACATGGACACAGGGAGGGGAACATCACACACCAGGGCCTGTTGGGGGGTGGGGATCTGGGGGAGGGATAGCATTAGGAGAAATATCTAATGTAGATGATGGGGTGATGGATGCAGCAAGCCACCATGGCACGTGTATATCTATGTAGCAGACCTGCACGTTCTGCACATGTACCCCAGAACAAAGTAATCAAAAACGAATCAATGTATGCTTTTCACATAGGGTTTTAAAAGCACGAAATTTATTATTTCTCTCCTATTGTAAAATTAAGTGTTCCTAATATACTGCTTGGAAAAAACAAGGTGGAAAGAAGAAAAATGAAAGCCATGCATAGTCCTTCAACCCAGGGACAACCCCTGCTAACGCTTGGATGGATGAATTTTACACCTCCGTGTAAATATTCTGATCTACGGTCAAGTTAATTAATGTAAATGCCTTAAGAAACCATTAACTCCTTAATTTCATCTTTTACGTCAATTTCCTAGTCTTTAAGGAACTGTTAGATGCAAGGCTATGGATGGTGGGGGAGGGACATGAAAAAAGAGACTTGAATTTTTGGCCAAAATCTCCTGCATGTTGGATTTGCCTTTGTTTTGTTTCGCTTTGAGCCTTCTGCCTTGTTAGGCAGCTGTTTGTAAACTTTCTGCTGTTCTGGATTTCAGTCTGGAAGCAGCACGTTGATTTTAAACAGCAATACCTTAAAGGAGGTGGTGTTTGGGAGGCTTACAATCCCCCACCATCAGCTTGCAAGTGGTTCTGTTCTGGCTGGCACGTGACGTCAATAAGAGGCTTGGTCCGTCTCCCAGGGAGCAGGTTAGCTAAATTCGAGGTGAACAGACGGCGCTTTCTGTTTCTCTTCTGGCGGTCTTCCGAGTTTGGGGGTCTTGGGGAATCGGAAAAGCAAAATTTAGGGGCAGGGATCTTACAAGTGCTCACAGCACAACCCGAGCCTGAGACCTTACTTCTTTTTCCCTTCTTTGCCTCTTCTGTTTTTTCAGTTTACAATTAACACTCATGGTTTAGTCTCCACCCCTCCTTCTTGAAATGGAATTTTTATCTCTTGATTCATGCTACAAGATAAAATCCCTGTTTATCCAGTTGCATGAATAATTGATAAGCTCTTTCCAACTTGCCAGAAGCAACTTAGCCGTCTCGCCTTGCGGCCTGGAACCCCTGGCAATTTCCGGAGCATTGGCAAGAGACCTTTGCACAGTTTCTGCATGGAGTCCACTGACTCTGTCTCAGAGGTGGGGGTTTATCTATTGATTCTGATTCGTGAGTTACAGATTAGGCACTGAAGGTTCCAGCACTAGGGATGCGTGGGGCTGGGGGTGGGAGGGGCATGTCAGCATCCTCTAAATTTTCTGAACTCCTGTCTGTCACAGGTGCGGACCTGGACTCCACTGGGAGCACCCCCCCCCCCCCCCCCCGCCCACCATCCGTCCGGGCTTTAGAGTTCAGAGCATTAATTAACTCTAATCTGTTCCCTGATAGTTTAAAGCAGGCCCAGGATGTGAAGGCATTTTCTTTCCTGCATAGTTAATGGACTTAATGAGATAACAATGAGAATCTGTGTTTAGGCTCTGTAGCGCTTTTGGCTCTCTGGCCATGTTTATATGATAAAAGGCAGTGGGCTGTTATTTATGCACTTAGCTGGGGTTTATTCTTTTTAAACAGGCCTAGACAGCTACTTGTTGTATTTGGCTCATGCTAGCTTAAAAGGGGAATTTATAGACCTTACTGCAGAATGTCCCAGTTCTTCAAGGCCAAGGTAAATGCGAGTTGGGGTGGTAGCAAAGTTGCAAACTGCCCCTAAGAAAAAAGGTTAATAAGATAGTGTTCCTTCCACCCCAGCAGCCCTCCTACAGGGCTTCAGGGTGACAAACGCTTGGATTTGATGAAGCTGAGATTTTCTTGTGCCTTTGCTGACAGCGGGGCAGTTTTATTGAAACTTGCTGAAAGAAGCTAGCTTCGAAGCTTCCTCCAAGACTCTACACCCCAGCGGAAGCAGGGCTTTGATTTAAGATACTCACGTCTATCAACCACAGGTGTTCATTCACTTTTCTCTTTCATTTGGGGAAGGTAGGGAGAAAATGAATCAGAGGCTGATTTTTTTTTTTTTTTTTTGGTGGGGGGTTCTGTTTTCCCGAAGCTCCAGGAAATTAAGAAACAGGCCATTAGTTTTAGCAAACAATTTAAACAAAGTAAAACCGGATCTCCCACCAAAGGCCAAGGACCATGAGGGGTCTGAGTGCCCCTGGCCCTGTTTGTGGACTCTGGGTGGTGGAGGAGCCATAGAGAGCTGTGGGTGATACGGGGTGATGCGTGTGACAGTCCTCTCTGTGTCTTTTTTGCTACCGTATTTATCATAGCTTAGATGTGTGTGGCCTGGTGGCTCCAGAGAAGGGTGAACAGCAAGAGTTTTCGGGGTGCCGTGGCCCAGGCCTTAGCCTGAGCATTGTGGGAAGCCAGTGGGTATCTGCATGCATTGGCGAGGACCAGTGGGCATTTCCTTGGAAGCCAGTCCCTGAGATGGCTCCGGGCGGCCACTCCTCCATCTTACCTAAAGCCACAGGGCTCAGCTGTATCTCCATGGCTTATTGAAAAGGAGAGTGTATGGCGGATTTCAATATTCATATTCTACAAAGACTTTATAAGGGGTGGGGGACAGGAACGGAGAAACCGGTGCTGGTGATCCTGCCCCCCAGTAATGTCTGCTCCAGTCCGGATCTGGGACAGGGGTCAGGCCCTGTTACTCCCTGGGGGAATGCAGGTCCAAGGACCTCGGCTGTATGGGTGGCTCGCCGCCATGCGTGTGATTTTGATGCCTGTATGTTTGTTGTACCACATGAACCAGTGACAGAGCAAGACCTTGTCTCTAAAAAATATAATAACAAAATATATTCTTCTATTCTAACTTTATTCTTTTTCACAATAGCTTTGGTTATTTTTTCTTTGTCTTTTCATAAAAATTTTATAATCTGCTTGTTGATTTCTACAAAAAATTCTGAGTAAACGGGATGATGTGGGTAAAGCCCCAAGACCAGAGCTTGGCACAGGGCCATGCTGGATAATGCTGACTCGGGGTGATGAGGGGAAGGAGGAGGCAGGATCTCATGAGTCAGGAGTCCAGGCTCCAGTGCAGCTGAACCACTGTCCACCACTGTGATCTCAGCAAGGCTCTCTCCATCTGGACACAGATGGTTCATCCATTAAACATCCCAGGTGCATTGAAGGGAGGTGAACTGTGTCCAGCATGGTCTTCACCTGTGGGAAGCTGATACCCTACAACTTTCCATCTCCTGGGGTTTTTACTTATTACAAGGTAAAATACAGTCTTATTACAGAAAACTAGAAACCAGAAAAGCCCATCACACAGTCACTCATTCAACAAATGCCTATTGGGAGGGGTGGGAGATGAGCCCGTGGTGAGAACAGGGTGAAGCCGTGGACTTTCTCTGGGTGTGGGGAGAGCTGCTGGAGGGCTTTGAGGATCCCCAAAATTCAAAACTCAGTTGTGGGCAGCTATACCAGGAGAGGCAGAACCTCTGAAGGTTTCTGACTCCAAAAGCCAGCAAAAATGCAGATTTCATGAGGAGTGAAGCTTAGGGCCCTGCCAGGCAGTGATGCTTTCTCGACTTTGGGGGCAGTAAAATGCACAGACCCCAGGGAAGGAGACCAGGAAGGAGGTTGCAAAGTGTGCATGCTCTGGGAAGGGGGCAGGGAAACCCAGCGAAAAGGCTGCCTCCCTTGGAGGTCCAGCTTGAGGGTTGGTGTTTCCCACCAGAGATGGCAGAGATGGTGATTTCAGGTGCTGTGTAGATAAGGAATGAACTATCATTGAATCTTTTCTTGGTTGCACTGTTACAGAAAGTCTCTGTTGGGTGCTGGTGTACTTCAACACCACTTAACCCTTGTCAAGCTCTCCTTCACTAAGGTAAAGCAGTTCTGACTCCGAGCTTTTGATCAGGGAGCAAGCAGTATCTAACCAAAATTTTATTTTGATGCTTTGTTTTCATTGCCTTTAAAACAAAAGATGGTTATCTTCCATTTGCCGTGAAAGATACTGCTGCTTCCCATTTCTGTCTTATACCCACTTTTCATTAAGGTATAATTTGCATGCAGTAAAGTCTAGTCTTTTTAGTGAACAGTTCTGTGAATTTCGATAAATGTATCTGGTGTGTAACCATGACGTCAAGACATGGAAGGGTTCCTTCACCCCTAATTCCTTCTTTGGGGATGACAACCTGTCTTCACCCTCAGTCCTTTGCAACTAATAATCTGTTTTTTGTTTTTATTTTTGTTTTTACTATAGTTTTGTCTTTTTCAGCATGTCCCATAAACAGAATCTTATAGCACATAGCCTTTTGAGTCTGGCTTCTTTCACTTTGCAGAATGCATCTGATATCCATTTGCACTGTACCTGTATCAGCAGTTCATTCATTTTTAATAATGAGTGGTGTTCAGTTGTAGGGCTACACTACAATTTGTTGAGGGACATTAGGGTTGTTTCCAGATTTGGCAGTTACAAATAAAGCTTCTATAAACATTCATGTACAGGTTTTTCGTGAGCATGGGTTTTCATTTCTCTTAGGTAAGCACCGATAAGTAGAATTGCTGTGTTGTCTAATACATGCATGTTTAACTTTGTAAGAAACTGCCAAGTTGTTTATCAGAGTGGCCATGCTATTTTGCATTCCTACCAGCAATGTATGAGAGTTCCAGTTGCTCCATATCCTCATCAGCACTTGATATTGTCAGACTTTTTTGGTTTTTGTTTGTCTAATCTCTAATGAGTGAGTACTAGTATCTCATTGTGATTTTAATTTGTATTTTCCTGATGACTAATGATGTTTAACACCCTTTTATGAGTTTATTTGAACTTCCTATATTTTGTTTGATGAAGATTTCAAAGCTTTTGCCTATTTTAAAATTTAAATTGTTTGTGTTCTTATTATTAAACCTATTATTGAGTATTCTTTACATATTCTGGATACAAGTTCTTTACTATATATGTTACTAGCAAATTGTTCTTGTAGCTTTCTTACTAATTTTCTTAACGGTGTATTTTGGAGATTGTATTAATTAGTCCATTCTCATGCTGCTAGTAAAGACATACCTGAGACTGGGTAGTTTATAAAGGAAAGAGCTTTAATTGACTCACAGTTCAGCATGGCTGGGGAAGCCTCAGAAAATGGACAATCATGGAGGAAGGGGAAGCAAACATGTCTTTCTTCACATGGCAGCAGGAAGGAGAAGTGCTGAGCAAAAGGGGGAAAGCCCCTTAGAAAACCATCAGATCTTATGAAAACTCACTATCATAAGAACAGCAGCATGAGGGTAACTGCCCCTATGATTCAATTACCTCCCACCAAGTACCTCCATGACATGTGGGGATTTTGGGAACTATAATTTAAGATGAGACGTGGGTGGAAACACAGCAAACCATATCAGAAATCATAGGTTGTTAATTTTGATCAAGTATAATTTATCAATTTTTTCTTTTGTGGATTATATTTTGGGGCTATATCTAAGAAATATATGCTTAATCTAGGGGTCACAAAGATTTTCTTCAATGTTTTCTCCTGAAGGTTTCATAGTTTAAAGTTTTAGATTGAAGTCTCTGATCTATTTGGAGCTAATTTTTGGATATAGTATGAGATATGAATAGAGGTTCATTTAAAAAATAAATATCCAATTATTCCAACACCATTGGTTGAGAAGACTACTTTTGTTTCCTACTTAATTGCTTTTGCAACTGTGTCCTAAATCAACTGACCCTCTCTGTAGAGGCCTGTATCTGGACTTTACAGTCTGTTATATTGGTCTATATCTCTGCCCTTTCTCTAATTCCATATCCTCTTGAATACCTTACCTTTGTATTATATCAGGTAGGGTGACTCTGTTCTTTAAAATATATTCTTCTGGTCAGCTGTGGTGGCTTACATCTGTAATCCCAGCACTCTGGGAGGCCAAGATCGAAGTACTGGTTGAGACCAGGAGTTCATGACCAGCCTGGGCATCATAGAGACCCCCATCTCTACAAAAAAATAATAAAAAATAATTAACTGAGCATGGTGACATGGGCCTGTAGTCCCAGCTACTTAGAAGGCTGAGGCAGGAGGATTGTTTGAGCCCAGGAGTTTGGGGCTGCAGTGAGTTGTGTTGTGCTACTGCATTCCAGCGTGAGTGACAGAGCAAGACTTTGTCTCTAAAAAATATAATAAAAAATATATTCTTCTATTCTAACTTTATTCTTTTTCACAACAGCTTTGGTTATTTTTTCTTTGTCTTTTCATAAAAATTTTATAATCTGCTTGTTGATTTCTACAAAAAATTCTGCATTTTTTTTTTTTTTTGAGATGGAGTTTTGCTCTTGTTACCCAGGCTGGAGTGCAATGGCGCAATCTCGGCTCACCGCAACCTCTGCCTCCTGGGTTCAAGCAATTCTCCTGCCTCAGCCTCCTGAGTAGCTGGGATTACAGGCACGTGCCACCGTGCCCAGCTAATTTTTTGTATTTTTAGTAGAGACGGGGTTTCACCATGTTGACCAGGATGGTCTCGATCTTTTGACCTCGTGATCCACCCGCCTCGGCCTCCCAAAGTGCTGGGATTACAGGCTTGAGCCACCGCGCCCGGCAATTCTGCATTATTTTTAAGACAGGGTCTTGCTTTGTTGCCTAAGCTGGAGTGCAGTGGCATGATCATGGCTCACGACAGCTTTGACCTTCTGGGCTGAAGGAATCCTCCTGCCTCAGCCTCCCGAAGTGCTGGGATTCATGTGTGAGCCACCACATCCAGTCCTTCATGGGTTTTGATTATAATTATGCTGACTGTATAAATCAGTTTGGAAGAATTGATATCTTCACAATATTATCTTTATCAACATGGCATATCTTTCCATTTATTTAGGTTTTTGATTTCCTTTATCATTGTTTTTTGGTTTTCAGCATATAGAACTTGTATGTCTCTTATAACATCCGTACCTATGTATTTTATAGGTTTTGGTGCTATTGTAAGTGGTATCTTAAAAAAATTCAATTTTCATTGTCAGTATACAGAAATACAATTAATTTTTGAATATGGATCTTATTAATGTGACCTTGCCAAACTCACTTTTTAGTTTCAGTAGCTTTTTAATAGACTCTTTGAAATTTATATGTAGATTATCATGTCATCTAGCAATAGAGTTTGAATAATTTCTATTGACCTATCCTCAGGTTAGTTGATTCTTTTCTTACCTTTGTTGAGTTTACTAATGAGTCTATCAAAATCATTCTTTATCTGTGTGAGTGTGGTTTTTACTTACTGTTTTTCCAATTGATTTTTTTCTTGTAGTTTCATTCCTCTGCTGAAATTACCCATGTGATAATTCATGATGTTCTCATTTCCAGTAGAGCCTGTAACATATTATTCACAGTTATTTTAAATTCCTATCAATTTTGTTTCTACCTTTTCAGTGTGGACGTCTTTTTTCCCTTGCCTTATTGTACTAATACAGTGTTAGGAGGAATGAGAGCCAATATGATTCCTTGTTCTCGATCTTAGGGGAAAAGCATTGTCTTTAACTGTTATGTATGACATTAGAGTTGTGGGGTTTTTGTAATCTCCTTTATCAGGTTGAGATTGTTTCCTTCTAGTCTTTGTTTCCTGAGAGTTTTTATCATGAATATGTGTTTATAAAATGCTTCTTTTGTATCTCTTCTGATGATCATTTGATTTTTATTTTTTAGTTTGATGATATTACATTGAATATTAACATTACATTGAATATTGATTATTAAATTTTATTTTTATTCTTTCATTTGATGATATTACATTGAATATTGATATTACAATAAAATACATTGACTGATTTTTTTGAATGTCAGACTATCCTTGCATTCTTGAAATAAACCCCACTTGGCTGTAGTGTACTATCCTTTTTATATATAGTGGATTTGATTTGCTTGCATTTTGTTGGGGATATTATCTATATTCATGAGGATTATTTGTCTGTAGTTTTCTTTTATAATATGTATTTATTTTATAATATTTTTGTCTGGTTTAGATATCAAGGTTATATTGATTCCATAAAATAAGTTTGGAATTGCGCTTTTTTTTTTTTTTTTTTGTATTCTGGGAGAATGTGTGTAAAATTAGTATTATTTCTTTCTTAAATATTCTGTAGA
This sequence comes from Saimiri boliviensis, assembly GCF_048565385.1. Lineage (NCBI taxonomy): Eukaryota > Metazoa > Chordata > Mammalia > Primates > Cebidae > Saimiri > Saimiri boliviensis. Next base: position 121,872,544 of record NC_133457.1, read on the forward strand.
AATAACCAGTGTCACCATTTGGGCCTGGAGCGAGCTAGCTTCCTTCCTTCCTTCCATTTCTTACTCTCTCTCTCTTTCTTTCTTTTATTCTTCCCCTCCCTCTCTCCCTTCCTCCCTTCCTCCCTTCCTTCCTTCCTGTTCTGACTGCTAGTGAGAGATTTCTTTTTCAGAACGTTTTGGCCAGGCACAGTGGCTCACACCTATAATCCCAGCACTTTAAGAGGTTGAGGTGGGTGGATCAACTGAGGTCGTGAGTTTAAGACCAGCCTCGCCAACATGGTGAAACCCTATCTCTACTAAAAATACAAAAATTAGCTGAGCGTGGTGTCAGGTGCCTGTAATCCCAGCTACTCAGGAGGCTGAGGCAGGAGAATCACTTGAACCCAGGAGGCGGAGGTTGCAGTGAGCCCAGATTGCACCACTGTGCTCCAGCCTGGGTCACAGAGAGAGACTCCATCTCAAAAAATAAAGTTTTAATTATCCATTTATATTTCCTTAATAGATACAGGATTATTCTTTGTAAAGTGATGTTCAATGTTCAGTCTTCTACTCCTGATATTGATCGTTTGTGTTGTCTTTTTCCACTGGTTAGTCTTGATAGAGGTTTATCTGTTTGATTATTTTTTTTCAAAGTAGCAGCTTTGGGTTTCATTATTTTCTTTTCTCAATTTTATTAGTGTCTTATCTTTATTATTTCCTTCCTTTTGTTTACAATTCTGTTTTATCTTCACTAATGGCTTATTATTATTATTATTTATATCTCTTGAAAAATTTTTAGTTGTTGACTTCAGCTTTACAATACGCATCTTTAATTAAAACTTCTAACCTCAAATAATATGATACTACTTTATATCTAGTCTAAGAAACTTATAAAATATGCAAATTATTCTTTTCTCCAACACTCTTATGTTACTGGTGTCCTATATTCATATTTTATGTATGCTGTGAATGCACAATAGCTTGTTACTCCTTTTGTTTTCACTCCTTTTTTGAAAGTCAGTTATCTTTTAGATTAGGAATTGACAATTTTTTTCTGTAAAGGGTCAAATAGTAAATATTTGGATCTTATAGGCCACAAATTCTGGACTCTGTCACAGTGTAAAAGCAGCCATAGACAATACATACATGAACTTGTGTGACTTCTGTCCAGTAAAAAATTTTATTTACAAAAACAGGCAGTGGGCTAGATTTAACCTACAGTCTGGGACACATTTTGGGTTGATAGTTTTTGTTGTTGTTCGAGCATTCGTCTTCTGGTTTGCCTAACATTTCATGGGAAGTCTGATGTAATTATTATCTTTGTTCCTCTATATGTATCATTTTTCTCTGCCTACCTTTACGATTTTCTCTTTATCTTTAGTATTCAGCAGTTTGAATAGGCCATTTCTAGGTGTTTGTTTTTGTTTAATTTATCCTGGTTGGTGTACTCTGAGCTTCCTGGATCTGTGGTTTGGTGTTTGCCATTACTTTTGAAAAATGCTTTTTGTATAATTTCAACTATTTTAATGTATTAATATCGGTTTTGTAGCCCATAAAACGTTTTTTTTTGTTGTTGTTGTTAATGTTTCTTGTGTACTTGGATGGAGTGTTTTATGAATGTCAATTGGATAATTATTCAAATATATTTTTCTGCCTCATTCTGTCTTCTCATTCTGGAATTCCAATTACCGTTCTGTTAGACAATTTGTTATTGTCTCACAATTCTTGGATACTCTGCTTATTTTTAAAACTCTTTTTCCTCTTTGAGCTTGAATAATTTCTATTCACCTATGCTCAAGTTAGTCGATTCTTTCCTTACCTGTGTTAAATTTACTAATGAGTCTATCAAAATCATTATCTTTATGAGTGTGCTTTTTATTTCAAGCATTTCCATTTGATTTTTTTTCTTATAGTTTCACTCCTCTGCTGAACTTACCCATGTGATAATTCATGGTGTTCTTATTTCCACTACAGTCTATAACATTAATCAGTTATTTTAAATCCTATCTAATAATTTCATCATCTGTATCATAGCTGTGTCTAATTATGTTGATTCTTTTGTCTCTTGACAGTGTGGTGGTGTTTTTTTTTTTCCCCCTCACTTCTTTGAATGCCTCACATTTTTTTTATTGATAGCCAGACATCTTGTGTAGGACAATAGATAACGAGGTTTTAACATCTGGGAATGGAGCACGTCTTTATTTCTGTTAGGACTTCAGTATGGGCAGTTGAGTTGGTCTATTTAGGAATTCAGCTGTGTTAGGTTTCCTTGTTGGCTATAGTTGCTCCTAGTGTGCCATCAGCGTCATAGTCCTCCTGTGTTAGTTTGAGTTTAGGTTGGAGACTAACTTAGAGGATTTTTTTCAACATCTGCTCCACCCTCAGCTTTCAGTTTTCCTTTGTGCGTTGCCATAGATTGAGCCCCTCTTCCACCTCTTGCCCCTCTCCCAGGAACAGACCACTGTTACCTGCTACTCCATGTTTGTTTGCCTAGTAATAGAGGTTGGTGAATATTCTCTGTTGTGTTGACTGTGTCTCAGTCTTAGCCAGGCACTTTGTGGTTCTGTCCAGCTCCCAGCTATTGGTCTGGGCTTAGAATGTATTCCTGCCTGCCCTACGGTACACCAGGAATAGTGTGAGGGGGATTTGCTGTTGTAGTTTCCTTCAGTCAGCTTCAATAACTTTCATTAGTGTCCTCATGGCAGCAGGTTTCATTGCCCTTCCCCTAGATGTTTTTAGGGAGATCCAGGTGAGGCTTTGTGCTTTTTCTGCTGTGGTTTCTGTTCCCCTCCTCCAGTCCTATGCTGCAAGGAATGTTTTCTCAGTATTCTCATGTCGCCCTCTCCTGTCTTTTTTGTGAGCACTTAGTTCAGCTATGGAAATAAGCCTGCATACAGAGTGAATTCCTCTTACGTCTGTGGCTCTCAGAAGTGCCATATAGGCTCAGCAGTCCAGGCTCAGCCTTCAGCAATTTGTTAAATATTCTAGCTATTTTTTTTTCCTACCGGCATCCAATGGCATCTATTCCAGGTAAGCAAATATTCAAGTCCTGGCTCTCCTTGGAGGTACCTATATTTCCTTACATTTCAGGCTAGCTGGTTGCTTTGCAAACTCAGGTCTCTGCTAGATTAAAGAAAAGTTGCAAAATTTTAAATTATCTGTCTTGGTTTTTATTGGAGTAGTGAGGATGGGAGTGATGGTCTTTCCAGTTTTCCACATCTGAAGCAGTTCATCTTCTTTTAAAAATAAATTTTCTCCAGTAAAAACAATGTGTCGTTTAATATATTAATGATATGAAGCAAAGCAAATGCTATGAAGCAAATTTAATCATACAAAGGCACCTACAACAGGGCTTTGGAGTCAGCATTCTGTCTCGTGTTTTCTGTGCGACTTTGGAGAAGGTGCTGGACCTTGAGCATCAGTTTCTGTTTCCTTGTCTGTATAATGGAGACAGTTATCTAAAGAATTGAAAGAGCTAGTATATCAAAAACGCTGGCTGTTGTTAAGTGCTCCACTAAATTGATAAATTGACAGATGTTATTAATTTACATGGATCTAAAGACAGTCTCTGCAGTATGGAAGGCAGTCCCAGATGCACAGCTGAGAAATGAGGTGACTCTTCTCTGTGTGATTCCCAAGTCTCCTGGACTCTGGCTGGCATGAGTTTGTGTGTGTGTGTGTGTGTGTGTGTGTGTGTGTGTGTGTGTGTGTATGAGAATGTTCACTAGTAGAATTTTCTGAAGTAGCTTCTGTCACTACTACCACCATTCAAAGCATACTCTATGGCAAAATAAGGAAATATTTCAAGAGTGTAAGAGACCGTGAAAATATCCAGCCCAAGACCAGGCATAGAGAAAGTCCCCAGGAAACATTAGCAAAGTGAGAAGGGAATGTACAAACCCGGGAGAAGTGTGTGTGGCTGGGAATAGATCCCCCAGCTGTGTCCCTGTTGGACCCTTGGCACTCCTGAGCCTCGATTTCTCATTAGCAGGATGGGAGGAATCTCTGCTGCCCTCCCTCACCTCCTATGATTGTTGTGAAGCTGAAACAGAACATGCCTGTGACCATTTGGAAACTCCACAAACATCCGGCATTCGTGTTAAAAATGATCACTCAAACCCATTCTGAAAGGTTGAAGGATACATGAAAAGCGGACCCTGGGGCTTTCTCAATTACGGCTTCAGAAATAGTTAAGGTAAAGTCAGGCGGCCAGTGATCAATGCCTCTAGATGTTTCTTTCCCAAGGAGGCACTCAGATTTTTGTGGCTGCCTGACATGTTTCTTAACAAGTTACTTCCAACTGGAGAAACATCAGTAGCTGTCGAGGCCACAGTTTGTCTGGCTGATTTATACAAATCGGTGAAACAATATCTCCAGCCTGTTCTTTGATCTTGGTTTGAAGCAAGTCAACTTAAACACTTGTGGGAGCTGGAAGGAGATCCTTCATATAAATGTGTCCACAAATCTTTCTTGGATGCTCAGGGTGAGGCCTCTGCTAGTTGCTTCAAAGGCCTCATCCATCACGACAGGGGGAATAAAAACTCAAGTTATGCTTTATTAATCTTATTGATTGCCACCCTTGACCCAACTCAACCCAGATCTAACTGTGGCAGGAATTTCTAACTCAACTTTTGCTGTAGTACTCACTTCCAAAATCCTCTCTGCAGCCTCCCTCCCTGGCCCTGGCGCCTCTCTTTAATCAAGAAGAGCAGCAGGAAAGGAAGGAAGATCTCATCGCTGGAGACCAAGTGCTGTGGTCATTAAGTGGGCCAATTCTGGAGCCTGACTGCCTGGGTCTGAATCCCAGCTCCAGCATATACTGACCTTGGGTGAGTTCTAGAAACCTGCCCCTCCTCAGAGTCCCCATTTATAAATTTATATGGTGCCTTGACAGGAGTTATACCAGATAAACAGAATCACTATATATATATATATATGTATATTTATCTGGGGATTGGCTATGGGACTGTGGAGTCTGGCTTAGTAAGTCTGAAATTGCAGGGCAGGCTGGTAGGCTGGAGGCCTGCAGGCAGGAGCTGAGGCTGTGGATGAGACCAGGGCAAAACTGTATCTTCCTCAGCGAACCTCAGTTTTGCTATTGAGGTCTTTCCATTGATCACATGAGGTCCCCAGATTATTAAGGATAATCTTTACTTAAAGTCCCCTGACTGTGGACACGAATGCATGGTAACTGTAATACCGTCACAGCAGCACCTGCATTAGTACTTGGTGGAATAACTAGGTACTAGAGCCTAGCCAAGTTGACACATTAAACTGAGCAGTACAGATGGTCTAGAATTGATGTGAAGAGTATGAGGTATTACATGCAAAGTTTGCAGGCTGGGGCCCAGCATAGAGTGTGGACTCAATAAATGTGAGCTGTTCTTATTTCTGTGAGGATGCAAAGAGAAGACTCACAAACAGCCCCATGTATGATAAGGGCTCAGTAAACATAGCAATGATTATGTCTTCAGAAATTCACTCCGTATGCATGTATTGAGCTTCTGCCATGTACCAGGCATCCTAAATCTCAGGGCTGTGATAGTAGTGAGGGCACTGACTGGGGCCTATGGCAGCAAGTCATCTCATGCACATTCACACACACACATACACACTCTCTCACACACATACATACACTCATACACTCACACACACACACACACATATACTCACACACACACACATACACACACTCATACACTCACACACACACACAGTTGATGACAAGTGGTGACTTCATAGGGTGAGGACTTATGAAAGATATAGAATCTGGAGGCTTGGGGAGTGGAGGTTTGCAGGATGAGTGAGTTTCCTGGGGGAGGGGTGGTGGCTGGAGGGGCAGGGCTGTGGAAGCTAGAATAACAGGTACAAGCAGTTATTCTAGGCAGGATCCTAGTGCGGTGGGGTGGGTCCCAGCCAAACCCTGAATATCAGGTTCTGACTATGGATACTTGATTGCTTTGATGTTTTAAAATCTATTTTTACTTTTATTTTTTTGAGATGGAGTCTCTCTTTGTCACCCAGACTGGAGTACAGTGATGTGATCTTGTCTCACTGCAACCTCTGTTTCCCAAGTTCAAGTGATTCTCCTGCCTCAGCCTCCTGAGTAGCTGGGATTACAGGCACCTGCCACCACACCCAGCTAATTTTTGTATTTTTAGTAGAGACGGGGTTTCACCATGTTGGCCAGGTGGGTCTTGAACTCTGACCTCCGGTGATCCAACTGCTTTGGCCTTTGACAGTTCTGGGATGACATGCATGAGCTACTGTGTGCAGCCCTGCTTTGATTTTATATTGGCATTTCTTTTCTCTCTTAGCCTGAAAATAATTAAAATAGTTGCTTTTTGGCCATATCTATCTATCTATCAATCTTTCAAAAAATAACCATACCAACTTTATTGCTAACATATGATTATTCAAAAAAAAAAAAAAAAGCTCCAGATTTCTTTGCAATTCTTTTCTCGCCAGGGGTGTGCGTTCCAATCGGTGTATTTTAAAACCACATGAAATGATTCTTCTCTGATTGGTGAAACCAGAAGGTGGCTAACCTTTACTTAAAGGCCAGATCACCTGAGTAAAAAATGAGATACTCTCTTGAAAGCAACAAGGAAAAGGCTGTTCAGTACGCATAAACTTGGATGTTGTGATTGGTTCATCTGGTCTGTTTGGGATACAGGTGTACTACACATCCCCTTTGCCATCTTAGGTCATCTTGGGTCCAAGCCAACCTTGCCTCTCACCTGACAACCATCATAGCTTCTGAAATGGTCCCCCATCCTTTTGTACATGGCAGCCAGAGTGGTGTCTTGTGGTTTCTTTTACAAACTGAACTGTAATATCACACCAAAAAGGGGTTCAAAGAATTGTCACAAAGTCATGGACAGAATGGGAGGCCATTACCTAAGTGAAATGAGTCAGAAGCAGCAAGTCAAACCCCGGCATGTTCTCACTACAAGTGGGGGCTAAACAGTGGGTACACACGGACGTAAGGAGGTAATAGACACTAGAGACTCCAGCAGGTGGGAGGGTGGGTGTATTAGTCTGTTCTCACTCTGCGAATAAAGAAATACCAGAGATTGGGTAATTTATAAAGAAAAAGAGGTTCAATGGACTCACAGTTCCACGTGGCTGGGGAGGCCTCACAATCATGGCAGAAGGCAAAGGAGGAGCAAAGACGGGTCTTACATGGTGGCAGGCAAGAGGGCGTGTGCAGAGGAACTGACGTTTATAGAATCATCAGATTGAGTGAGACTTATTCATTGTCACAAGAACAGGAAAAACCCACCACCGAGATTCTATGATCTCCCACCAGTCCCTCCCACCACACATGGGGATTATGGGAGCTACAATTCAAGATGAGATTTGGGTGGGGACACAGCCAAACCATACCAGTGGGAGAGGGTTGAGTGCTGATAAATTACCTATTGTGTACAAAGTTCACTCTTCAGGTGATTTTGGTACACTGAAAGTCCAGACTTCACTACCATGCAGTATATGCAGGTAACGACTGCACTTGTATCCCCTAAAGCTATAACAATTTTTAAAATTAAAAAAAAGGTCATATTGCACACTTCTATGGAACCTCAACCCAGATCAAGATGTTGCTTCTTTGTCCCATCTCAGAAACTGCGCCCCACTCATCCCACAAGAGCTGTTTTGACATCTCACATTATTATTTCATTTTACCTGCATTTGAATTATCTTTAAATGGAGTAACTCAGATTGTATTCTGTTATATCTGGCTCCTTTTGCATAACTTTTTAAAATGAGATGCAACCATGCAGTTGTGTGTGGGTATAGCTCAGTTATTTTGGTTGTACAATATTCTATTTATGAATATGCTATAATTTATTTATTTTGCTGTTGATGGATATTTGAGTTGTTTCCTTTTTAGGGCCTACTACAAACAGCACACTTATACACATTCTTATCCATGTATACACCACTGCGGGACAGAAGCTGATTTTCTGTGTTATGGGGTATACGTAGGTTCAGTTTCTATAGATACCACCAGTTTTCCAAAGCGGGGGGTGGGGGAGGGGCTTCCTAGTCCACACTCCCAGCTGCAGTGTATGAGAATTCTGGCTGTTCTATACCCTTGAGTTATGTGCCATCGTCTGGGGGTCTTGTGTTTGTTTTACTTTTGTTTCTTTGGTTTTCCATTCTCTGGGTGTATAGGACATTTTACTGTGCTTTTAATTTGCATGTATCTGATGGCTAATTAGGCTGAGCCTCTTTTCATGTGCTTATTGATTATTTGGACATCTTTTGTGAAGTGTGCCTGTTCAAGTCTTTTACCCATTTTTGTATTGGGTTGTTTATATTTTCTCTTGACTTGTAAGTTTCTTATAGATCTGGATATGACTCCTCTGTCATTTGTACATGATTTAATTATAAAAGAAAATCTGTTTAGAAGGGAAATCTGACCTGTCACTCTCCTGGCATCCCTGTCTTTATAGATCAGCATCTCTGAGAGCTCCTGGTACTCAGGCTTTTCTTGGTTCTCTGGCCTGTCTTTGGGCCACCCCATTCTGTGGCTTCTCCTTCAGCTACACTAGACCCTCTACAGTGCCCTTCTTTTTGTCCTGAAATCTGACATAGGACAGCGTGACTCAGAGCTAAGAAAACAGACTCTGGAGCCAGACTGCCTGGTATTACTGTTTATGTGTTTTATGGTGCTGACAATAATAATAATCCCCCCTCAATAGTTGTGAGAAGTTAATGTGAAGTCCTTAGACGAGTTCTGAGCACATGGCGGCGGGATGTGTGTGTGTGAATATTTTTTATCATTTATGTTCACTGAGGTTCTGCTTTTGGAAATGTTCTTTTCTTTTATACTCCATGACTCTAATCCCCCTTGGCTAATTCCTACCTACCCTGTAAGTCTCAGCTCCAAAATCACGTCTTCAGGGAAGCCCTCTATATCAGTCAGCACAAGCTTAGTTGACTTGCAGTAATGAACAACCTCAAACTTGCAGTGGCTTAAAACCATCAGAAATACTCCCTTCCCCTGCCACATGTCCCCTGTCAGGTGGCTAGGGGATCTGCCACCATGATACTTTTGCATCTTTGTTCCAGAACCTTGTCCATGGACCAGCCGCTACCTGAACTGTCAATAGGCAGTGGTAGAGGGGAAAAAGACTCTGGCAGGTCTCACACAGGGGAGTAATGCTCACCAGGAATGACCCTTATATCTCTTCCACTCTTGCCAAACTAGTCACAGGCTGCATTGACCACAGGGGCCAGGAAGTTCAGTCCCACTTTGTACTCAGAAGGAGAAAGAACTGAGATATTTGGAGGATTGCTTCAGTGACTCCTTGCCTGAACCCCAAAATGAAACCTTGCCTGAACCCCAAACTGGGCTAGGCCATGCTATTGTGTGCTTTGTCTATTTTACCTTTCTAATACACATCAGTGTGCAGTCATGTGTTTGTGCGATTGTATGGTTACTGTCTCTGTCTCTCACCAGACTGAAATTCACAAGGGCAGGGGCCCTGTTGGAACTGTTGACGGTGCTATTCCTGTTTCTGTTACTTGCCTCCTGTAGACATCTGAGAATTCTGGTGTCTGTAGCAGTCAGTCATTGGAGAATAGATGCTGGACTCTATATCCTGCCATCTCTAAATATATTTTCTTCTTTTAATTACTCATTGCCGAAATTTATGTACCTATCTCTCAGCTTCCACAGTTATCAACATGCCAGTCTTGTTTCATTGAATTCCCATACTTCATTGCAGAACATTTTGAGTCTATAAAAAAATAGAATCATGTAGCAAACTCTCATGTACTCATCTCCCAGCTTAAACAGTTATCAACATGCCAATCTGGTTTCATTGAATTCCCATGTTCTGTCCCCATCACTATTTTAAAGTAAACACATCTCATCATTTCATTCATAAGTCATTCACTTTAATGTAATACCATTACTGTGCCTCAAAAATGAACAGTGATTTTTTAATGTCATATAATACCCAGTCAATGCTGCAGTTCCACTGATGGCCTTATAAATGCTTTGTTCAAATTAAGATCCAAAGAAGGTACACACATTGCATTTGGTTGATTTGGTTTTGGAAATCTTCAGTGTATGTCCCTCCCCTTTTTTCTTTTCTTATTTTTCTGTTGAAAATCATATCATCCATCCTGTAGGCTTTGTAGGCTTTGCCGTAATTTCTATTTTGCTGATGGTAGAGTGTCTCTGGATACGTTCTTCTGTCCCTTGTGCTTGCTGCAAACCTGTAGCTAGCTCTCAGTACAATCTAGAAATTTGATGAGGTTCATATTTGATTTTTTTTGGTCAAGAATTCCTCAGAGTTGTCATTGTATACTTGTAGTGCATCATTCCAAGCAGACAAGTGATGTCTGAATATCTGTTAAGCTTCATCAGAGGTTTTGGGTTTTGCCAGCCTGATCCGCCTGTGGTCAGCTGCCCCATTCACATAGTGGTTCTGTCAGCCAATGATAATCATTGCCCACACCCATCACATCACCGGGGCTTGTGAAATAGTGCCTTTCAAATGATATTCTTACTAATCTTTACATTTCAAGTTTAAAATGACAGGGTTTTAACTTGATTACTTTGATTTTATATTTGTATTTTTCTCTTAGCTGATAATTACAATAGTTGTTTCTTGGCTATATATACGTGTGTGTGTGTGTGTGTGTGTGTGTGTGTGTGTGTGTGTGTTTCAAAGTAAAAATACCAATAATCTTGCTAACAGTATGATTACTTTAAAAAACAGTTTAAGATGTCTTTGCAGTGCTTTTTGTCCCACCAGTGTATATACTTGTATTAGTGTATTTTAAAATCACCTGGAATGATTCTTCTCTGATTGTCTCTTCTCTCTGTTTTTTAGTTTGTTTGTGGCAGGGTCTTGCTTGGTTGCCAACACTGGAGTGCGTATTGGTGTAATCACAGCTCACTGAAGCGTCAACCTCCTGGGCTCAAACAGTCCTCCCAGCAAACCTTGTCTTGCAGGGCCAAAGAATAAATCTTTGCAGCTTTGCAGTTCTGACTGCGTCCACTGTAACTATTTAACTCTGCCATTGGAGTACAGAAGCAGTGACATAGACAACATATCAATGAGTGGGCTTGGCTGTGTTCCAATAAAACTTTATTGATGAAATCAGGCAGTGGGCTGGATTTAGCCTACCTGCAGGCCATAGTTTTCCAACTCCTGGCTTAAGCCATGAACATAATGAACATATTCATAAGTTTGTTCTTTGTTTAAAATTATAGACACTGCTCTTTTCACTTCCATTTTCCTTTGTTTTATAATCATTCTACAATGTTGTGGCTCCAAAGCCAAACTATAGAAACATGGCACACGTGGCTGGGCGCAGTGGCTCATGCCTATAAAACCAGCACTTTGGGAGGTCGAGGTGGGCGGATCACGAGGTCAAGAGATTGAGACCATCCTGGCCGACATGGTGAAACCATATCTCTACTGAAAAAAAAAAAATTAGCTGGGTGTGGTGGTGTGTGCCTGTATTCCCAGCTACTTGGGAGGCTGAGGTAGGATAATCACTTGAACCTGGAAGGTAGAGGTTGCAGTGAGATGAGATCATGCCATTGCAATCCAGCCAGGCGACAGAGCGAGACTGTCGAAAGAAAGAGAGAAAGAGAAGAGGAGAGGAGAAGGAAGAAGAGAATTTTCCACATGGCACGTGGAAAATTCAAGCTTCTTTCATGCCCTTTCAATGGTGTCTCTCTGCTTTGCAGAGGCTCCCTTTGGTCTGGTCAGTCTCATCCATGAGTGATTCCCTTCCAGGAAGGGTCCTTTGATTGTTGAAGGTAGTCCTGGTACTCAGTGCTGATTCCTGTCTCCTCTACTTCTGGTATATGTGATACATTCCCAGATACAGCTGGCCTAAGGAATCTATCAGTAACGTATTGGCTTATTTAACTGCAGAGCTTAGAGTCAGAATGGTGTGTTTGTATGAATTACAGGAAGACATCTCCCCTGGGCAGACCCTGCCCTGCAAGTGACCTCTCGATGAGCAGCTCATGCCTTCATGCAGATTAGAAAGATGTGTCCCTCCAGGAGTGTGGCTCGGTGAGCAGAGGGTGGGCTAGCTTTTGGTCCCCACTTGCCCCTTCAGCTGAAAGACATTGTGCAGTGCACAACCTGCCCAGCTGTGTGGGGTGGCCGTGGCTTTTTCCCAGGTCTTGGATTCCTCCAGAGCGGCCCTGTTCTCAGAAGTTTCTCCTTTCTTGGTGTCAGTGATGACTGTCAGCAGTTCAGGCTTATGTTCTGCCAATTCTGCAACCCCCTCACAAAGAGCACATTGTCCCCATTGAAGCAGGAGCTAATCTGAGAGCAAATGATTGGGCTGGGTCGTGTGCCTTTCCCTTAGAGGCAGGGAGGTTGCAGGGCAGTCTCATATGAACTGCTGGTTTTTCTTGAAACCCTCAAACTCTTTTTTGAAATAACATAAAATTTTTGAACTGAGAGCTTTCAAGGTAAAATTGAGGGGCTATAACAAACTCCCAGCCATCCCTATGTTTTCTGTGCCGTTCATCCATGGTACCCACCCCAGCCGCCCAGTTCCAGTGACCCCACTCTTGTTTGCTTTGTTCCATTTTCTTGCAAGAAAAATCACATCCTAAAATGTTCCCTCCCTGTGGAAAACCCATCCAGATGAGGCTCAAGTCATAAAAGAGCCTGAGACATGGGTCTCCATTTGTTAGGAGGTTAGTGGGCGTCAATTTGATCAACAGCCCCCATCTTTCATGAAGAAGAAATTACCCACCGATAGGACATGATGGTTTTCTGTTATAACCAGCTCGTTTTTTAAAAAGTTCATTTCAGGGCTGGGCCTGGGGGCTCACGGCTGTAATCTCAGCACTTTGGGAGGCTGAGGCTGGATCGGAAAGTCAGGAGTTCAAGACCAGCCTGACCAAGACGGTGAAACTCTGTCTCTACTAAAAAATACAAAAAATTAGCCAAACGTGGTGGCCCCTGTAATACCAGCTACTAGGGAGGCTGAGGCAGGAGAATTGCTTGAATCTGGGTGGCAGAGGTTACAGTGAGCCAAGTCGCACCACTGCACTCTAGCCTGGGTGACAGAATAAGACTCCATCTCAAAAAAAAAATTAACTTCAGTTCAGCTTTTTTTTTTTTTATGTTAAGTTTCAGGGTCCATGTGCAGGAGGGGCAGGTTGGTTACGCAGGTAAACATGTGCCTTGGTGTTTTGCTGCACCTATCAACCCATCACCTAGGTATTAAACCCCACGTGCATTAGCTATTTATCCTGACGCTCTACCCCCATCCCCCACATAGGCCCCAGTGTGTGTTGTTCCCCTCCCTGTGTCCATGAATTCTCATTGTTCAGCTCCCACTTACAAGTGAGAACATGCAGTGTTTGGTTTTCTGCTCCTGTGTTCGTTTGCTGAGGATAATGGCTCAGTTCAACTTTTAAGCGAGGAAAGATAAAGGATAATTGTGCCGCGTTTCCTGAAAAGTTATGAAAGAAAGCAAGGGGTCATTTTTCAGAACTCCACTCCCACGATGAAGAGTCATCTGTCCTAGCTCTTCCCTGCAAGGTATCTTGCAGCCGAGCTGTAAGCTCTGGAATTGGCTAATGGGGCTTTGCTTCCAAAGATGTTTCTGGGATTCTCCTATTTGCAAGGAGGGTGTTTGGAACTAGAAAAAAGCTGGAGGGTCGTGTTAGGGGAAATTCTCAGTGCAGCTCCCACATTCTCATGTTTGCTGGGAATCCAGGCTCTCCTCACCCCCAACCTCTCCTCTGCAGCCCTCTCCTCCCTTTTCCATCCTTATTTCCATTCGAATCAGTGGTTACGGGGTGCTCTCAGCCCCGAGCACTGATGCAGGGATTTTTCAAACTGCAATTTATCATGTGAGTGATAGTTTGATCCCAATGTTGGTGCCGGCAACATCGGGGTTCTAATTTCCACTCCAGGGACAGTTCCCTGCAGAGCAGGGCAAACCTTGTCTAACCTTTCTATGTTAGTTTCATCTCCTGGAAAATAGAGTTACTATCTACCCTGCTCCTAGGAACACAGGAATTAGTCATTGTTTTTTCAGAGTGCTAACCTCATACCTTTGCCAACAAGGCAATTCCACCAAGAGCCCCCAAATGGTTTCTGGTTTCACACTGGCTGAATGTATTGATCATCACCATTTCCATTGTGAAGCTCCAAACTAATACTTTTAAGGTTGCCACTTAATTCATAAATCCAAGAAGCTGTCACAGCCGCTACAGTGAGTGGGGTTCAGAGCCGAGGGCCACGTAGGAAAAATCACCACCACCGCAGCCCCAGCCTCCACCCAAGGCTAGGCAGGCAATCACGGTGGAAACAAGAAGGTCACACCGGGCTGCAGCTTCGTCCCTTTCCATTTCAGGCTATGATTAATCTTTTCTGATGTTCTTTTATTTGAAAGAATAATCCAAACCGGCCCCAGACAGAACGAACTCTCCTTAAAAGGGAAATCTACATGAAAGGATGGAACATTGCTCACAGAGAGAGGAAAGACAGGGAACCCATCGCTGGGGGTTTGAGGCTCCTGAGGAGAGAAGTGAGGTGCCTGGTTCTTAATTTATGGGTATAATGGGAGAGCTCTTTCTTCTTGAAGTTGGTGATTCACGACCTCATTTGAGGTCTGACTCCATGAAAAATACATACAGCTCCAAGGGCTGCCAAAAAAAAAAAAAAGTCAGTTTTCTCTAGCCTAAGAGACCCCACACAGTTTCTCCTCCAGCCTGGAGACCTGGGTTACCGTCAGGTGCCCCAGTTTGGCTTCTCCTGCCCTCCTGAGTTGTAAGTAGTCCCCAGGAAAGACTCTTCAAGGATGCTTGAGTCTGGATGGTTCTCTAAGTCAGAGTTTCTCATCTGATGTGCACCTGATATTTGGGGCTGAGTCACTGGGGTGGTGGGGACAGACCTGGGCATCACAGAGAAGGTTTAGCAGCCTTCCTGCTCCCACCCACTGGATTCTGTGAGCAGCCCCCTCTCCTTCAGTTGCAACAACAAAAAGGTCTCCAGACATTGCCAAATGCTTCTGGGTAAGGGGGCGCAAAATCACCCTGGGGGAATTTCATGGAGCTGTGGGGCCCCACAGCCCTTACCAGGGTGCCTTGGTGTCCATAGGGAACCTTCAATGTGCCAGGGCCCCTGGCTGAGTGGGCGAGACCTGGGGATGGCAGAGCGTGGGGCTGTTCTGACACTGGAGCATTTTTTCCCTGTGCACACGTCCACCTGGCAACCGTGCCGTGAGTCATTGTGGCCTGCCTCCCAGGTGCCCCTTTGAATTGTGCCCACAAACCAGGTGGTTAATCGCCTCTTCAGAGCTGCTTGGAAGCAACCCTGCCTAAGCGAGCACGTAATTACCAGCTCGCACCCTCAGCCATGGACACGCAGGAGAGCAGCGGCAGAAATGGGTGGCTCATTGCGGGATGGGGGAGCAGGGGACACTGACCTTAGAAGCGTGGCACGAATGCCAAAGATGATGGTGTCCATCCCTTTTGGAGACTGGATGTGTTTTGCTGGCCTTCACCAGAACACAGCCACCAGATTCCTGCAGGTGGCTAGGGCTACCTGAGCTACATGTGTGAGGGATTGGGTCCCCAACCACGGGGGAACCGGAAGCCTGCCCACGCCTCGAGCCTCTTGTTAGCGCCAGGGCATCTTTCATTCGGCAGCCTCGCTCTTCGTCATATCAAATGAATTAAAACACACCCACACTTTAACTATAATTTATTTGCAGTAAAAATATTTGAAAGGAGTTTAATGATTTAGCTTCTTAAATTATCTGGCAGCAGGTAATTCATCAAAGTCGCAATTACCTGTGATTTGCCCCACAACCAATAGGCATCCTTAGGCATTCTTGCAACTGTTTTCTCAAACGTGGTGCAGTTTTTATGACAACTGCATCATCAATACTGCACCCAGCAAGCGGAGAGGAGGCTGCGCCGCTCCATTCGGCAGGCGCCTAATGATGCATTTATTAATTTTGATTTTGTGGCTTTCTTGTCGAATTTCGGAGCTGATAATTTTATTCCACACTGCACACACTTGCATGGACCCCAGAAAGGTTCATGCTAACGCTCTTGGGGGGTTGGGGGGGGGGTGCTCTTTTCTCTTGGCAGTGTATTGAAGGTGAGAAGAAGATTCCAGAGGCAGCTGGGCAGTCGCTTTGCCGGGGAGCGTTTGCATTTGCTTGTTTTTTACGGCGGTAAAAATGAAGTCCGAACATCTGGAGATCCACATGTGTGATTTGCAAACATCAAACACGGCATTTGTTCCTTATTTCTTGATTAATTTATTGGATGTCGGCTTTCTGATCAGTCTACCAGCTGGATATTTTACTTTTCTCTGTTAACTGCAAACGAAGCTTAATTGCTGGCATGAAAACCGGTTGGAAAAACAATGAGAAATTAGGCATAATTGGGCGGCATTTCCTGATGAGTTATACCGCCAAGCTCCCTATGGGAGCCAGTGTTTTATTTTCTTCTTTACAAAGAAGGACTTGACAAGTATTCCTAGTGCAGGAGTTTCACTCCCCACTGCTTGCCAGGGCCTGGCACCGAGAGGAGGGGTCATCTCCTGCCTCCCAACCAGAGGTAGTGAGCCTCTCAGATGCTTATGGTAATATTTAAAGATATAAAAAGGACAGGACAATTAGAAATGTGCACAAGTAGCTTTAGGGCTGACGTTATTGATGCCTTTGTGATCAATAGCACTATTTTTATTTGGATTGCTGGGTAAGAACAAGCCTTAGGAAGCTACGACCACAAAATTTAGAGAGCCCTGCAGAGGGCCTGTAAAACCCTGTTGTAACTCTCATGTCAGGCCGGGAATAATGACTGATTTAAAGGCTTTGGCTGATGCGGTGAGGCGGGGTTTCCATCAGCGTATGCCCAGGAGAGGGGATTACATCTGCCCGGCATCCAGACCCCAGGTGGAGTGAAGCTGTTTATAACAGAATTTGGCCGCAGTTGAATTTTAATCTTGGGATCTACCGATTGCTTTAAGGGCGAACTCGAGAAGCGGCCATTTGTTTTTAATAGCTCTACCCAGAGACTAAAGAAATCCCCCCACCCCAGTTGCTCTGTCCGGGTTGTGTTTGTGGAAGGGAATAGAAAGAGAAGATTTGATAAACAGGCGCCATGGACTGTCGTGCTTTCTGGATGAACTGCTTGTACATTGGCTTTCTGATAAGAATCGCAGCTAATATTGCCGCTAAGCACACTTTACATCAGGTTTCTTAATTATTTATCTTATTTTCTTATTTTTTTGAGACAGAGTCTCGCTCTGTTGCCCAGGTTGGAGTGCAGTGGTACAATCACCTCTCGGGGCAGCCTCTGCCTTTGAAAGGGCTCAAGCCATCTACCCACCTCAGCCTCCCGGGCAGCTGGGACCACAGGCACATGCCACCACACCTGGCTACATTTTTTTTTTTGGTATTTTTTGTAGTTTTGTAGAGATGGGGTCTCCCCATGTTGCCCAGGCTGGTCTTGAACTTCTGGGCTCAAGCAATCTACCCATCTTGGCCTTGCAAAGTGCTGGGATTATAGGCCTAAGTCACCATGCCCAGCCATGTTGTGTTTATTTTTTTTAGAAAAACCCAACTCACAACTTATGAGAGACTATCTGAGGCCCATCTTCTGGGCGTGCATTCACCTATATGGTCGCCATTGTCATACCTGAAACATGGCCAGTCCGTACAGACACAAGTTGCAAATGTCAAACACTCACCGGATTTCAGACTTAAGGTGAAAAAAACAAGTGTCAACTATTCAGTTAGTAACTTTTATATTGATGACATGCTGGGATGATGGTATTTAGGATATATTGGGTTACATAAAATATATAATTAAAATTGTATTCTTTTGATTTCGTACCCATTTGTTTTTACTTTTTAAAAAATGTGGCTGGGAAATAAAAAAAATTACAGCTGTGATTCACATGATAGTTCTGTTATAAGGCACTGATCTAGAGGAAGAAAAGACACACAGACCTAGAATCCCAGCACTTTGGTAGGGTGGATCAGCTGAGGTCAGTAGTTCAAGACCAGCCTGGACAACATGGTGAAACCCCATCTCTACTAAAAATACAAAAATTAGTGAGCGTGGTGGCATGCTAATTAGGAGGCTGAGTCAGGAGAATCACTTGAACCCAGGAGGCAGGTTCAAGAAAAGAAAGGAAGAAAAGAGGCACAGAGACAGAAAGCCACTTGCACAAGAAGCCCAGCATGCAAGTGTCTGGGCCGTTGAGATGCTAACAGCATGATCCCAAAATTGGCTCTCATGCCTGAGTCAGTTTCTCAGTCAGCTTTTCGTTGTCGGCCCTCCATCCCTGCAGACCTTGGTTGAATTTGTAGCCCCTCTGGTCTGAGTTTCCCCAGCTCCGTCACCAGAGGCTGGGGCTGAATGATCTTTGTGGCTTTTTGAGGACAATAACATTCTCAATTTTATACTCTTTGGCACAGAATGGTGTGATGTGGAGAGGGGAGCATCCGTCTCTCTCTTGATGCTTATTTAATTATATTTAATTAGGAATCTTGTCATATTTTAGCCTGCAATTGGTCTCCTGGGGCTATCTGCTGTGGAGATTTTTGAAAAATCCAAATTTTATTTCTTGCCTTTGATCCATGTGGTTAATGGGCCTGAGGAGGAATGATGTCATCTGCCCTTCTAACTTAGAGCAAGAGGCAGGAGGAGAAATTGAGCGAAATCAGGCCGAGTGCCCCAGAAGGCCACCCTTTGGAGAGCTAGGGTGGGCCTGGCTCATTCCTTCAGGTTCTTATCTGCAGTGCCCACTGTATGCACCAGCTTGCTCTGCTCTGTGCCAGGATTTTGGAGAGAGCTGAGTTCTGGCATCATCTGTGCCCTTGTTGACATGGTACACTAAAATTGATGCCTGCCCCAATGGTAAAATAGCCTGCATGTAAACAGCACCAATGTGTGACATTCAGGGTTCTTCAGTCAGCCACCTATTCCCTGGGTTGCCTTCAAGACAACCCGAGTGGACTCGCTGCCTCTTCTTCTCCCTCTGGGTGGAATAAGATTCTTACAAGGGTAGGATGATAAGAGAAGGGGGCTCTCCTTCCTTGCTGTCATTGGGGTCCTTGGTGGCAAACTGGGACAGGATTCAAAGCAAGGCTGTCGTAACCTGTGCTTCCCCAGAAAGGAGCCCCTGGTGGCCTGACTGGGGCCAGCTCTCCAGCCCCAGCAGCTGCCCCCCCCCTCCAGCTCCCCCACCAACCAGCCATTTAATCAGTGTAGCTGATTAGTTGAAACACACCACATTCTGGGAGCCTGCGACCCTGGCTGGCATCCTGCACTGTCATTTATGGCTGGGTGATTTGAGGCAAGCCTCCTGACCCTGCTGAGCCTCGGATCCCTCATTTGCAAAATGAGACTCATAATATCTGCCCTCCTCCCTCCCCGAGTTGTTGAGAGGTTCCAACAATGTACAGAGAGTGATATGAAAATGTGGGTAAACAGGAGAGTGGTATTTAAATGCACGCTATTACCGTAATTGCCTTGTATTGTGTGTGTATATATCTCATCTCCCCAATTAGATGTGAGATCCTTGCTGACAGCCACCACGTCTCCCCCCTTTTGATATTCCCCACGCAGCCGGGATGGTTCCGAACATATGGTCACTGCTCAATAAATATTTACTGAATTGTACTGAATTTCATTTTGGTTCCAAATCACCCTAAAAACTTGATCGGGTGCAGCCCCAAGGAGCAGGCAGAATGAGAGAGGCTCTCCAGCCTGGCTCTGCAGGCGTTGTGGGAAAATGTCTGTGGAATGAATGAACCAATGAATGAATGAATACTTTGTGGCATTTGCTTTACTCTTCCTGCTCCCAGCTTTGACACTGGCTGTGAAATCTGCCTCCTGTGCTCAAAATGACTTCTCCCTCTCCTCCTTCGGGATAAGCTTGCCATATCCTGCCTCGCTGGAGTTCAGATTTCTATTAAGTAGTCAAACAGAATATAAAATTGCCAACAAAAAGATCATTCCTGGATTAATTAACCTCCCCCTTTACATAGGGAAAGACATAAAAGAGAGCATAAGATAAGAAAAGAAAATGAAATTAATCTTATACTTTCTATGGCTGCCTGTTAATTTCAAGCTTTCCTGCATCTGGGTGCCTGCGTTCCGGCTTGGTTTCTGGAGTGCTCAGTACTTAAATGAAACGTCTTATTAATCATTTCCCGGGAATGCTGTGCAGCCAGAAGGAAAAAGAAAAGGCATTAAGGAGCCACAATAAGTTTATTTTTGTAGTAATGCATACCTTATCATTAGGTATGGCCAATACATCAAAATGATAAGCCAAATTTGTATACCATCTCACACTGCTATCGATAAATCACGTTAACAGTAAGTTGCTGGATCAGTTCTGCCCTGACACCAACCTCTCCACAGAGGAGAGATTCGAGAATAAATGTGAAGGTAACCAGGGAATAAAAAAGCTGAACTCTGCTAATCAGAAAGTAGATGCATCTTTAATTCTGAAATGATCACGCAGCGATTCAGCAGTCCTGAGGACAGGCAGAGTTTCTCAGCCCCAGGATGGAATAGATGGCTTCCTATCTCTCTCCTGCCAAGGCTGCATTCTCACATCTTCCAAAATGTCCATTAACCCCAGAGAACATTCCAGCTGGCCCCTCACCCCACCGAGATGATGTAAATATAATGATTAACCAATCCACACTAGCATCAAGGTTTCCTGATGCTCCTCTTCACTGAAAAATGAATTTGCTCCTGGAAGTACTGTCCAGAAATTAATTCACAGACAACCGAGCATTATTACCCATGGTCTGCCCTGGCTAACTGCTCTCTCTCAGTGAATTTGAGGATGGAAATGAGCTATTTCTATCCACTTTGTCATCCAGAGACCTTAGTACATAGTGTATCTCTGGTAAGTGCTGTTATTATAACTGTTTCTAGAATTGCTATTATCAGTAATTCTGTAGAAACAGGGTCCCACCCCAAAGCCATCAGCACAGTGCCTTTAAATCTTAAGATCAGGCTTTAATCTCTACTTTGATGTTGTTGGCAGAGGTAAGAGTTTTATTTCGGCCCAATTGCTGCATCTTTTAATTTTTTTAAGTAGTGAGCTTATCACCCCTCTAACCCCCTCCCCGACCCTGAAGTCTAGAGGCCACTTTCTGGGAGGTCTTTGCAAGTGGTTCAGATGCTGGGGCTGGTTTGGTAGGCAGGGGTGTAGAGAACCATAAGGGCTCCCTACAGGAAGACATCAGGACTAGCACAAGCTACCCTCACAAAATGGAGAATGAGTAATGGAATTGGGGTATGGCAATGAAGCCTGCAGAGAGAGCTGCCTTGATTGTCTGCATATTGAGTTTCAGGTCCTCTCTGGAAGAATTTCTGTCCCGGATGCTTCCCTCCCTAGTACCTTAGTACACAGTGTATCTCTGGTAAGTGCTGTTATTATAACTGTTTCTAGAATTGCTATTATCAGTAATTCTGTAGAAACAGTGTCCCACCCAAAGCCATCAGCACAGTACGTTTAAATCTGAAGATCAGCCTAAAGACCTCCTTGTTCCCTTACACGTGGTGCTCCTGCCCGCCTCTTCCCTAGTGGCCATGCCACCTGGCGGAGTGTCCCCTCCCACCGTTTGCAGATCACAGCAGCCCCCTGGTCTCTAACTCTGGTTTTCTCATCTGAGCTCCAGCGCCACCACGGCTTTTGTTGCAGTGCTTGTGTCCTCCTTACTTGTCACCATGGCTGACTCTTCTCTTCTCTATGGCATAAGCCTTTGCTCTTCTGCAGAGGCCTCCCCTGCCTCCCTCCCCTTACCTTCCTCTGACCTGCTCGGTGTACATTCCGGCTATGCATCCATTCGATCTCGGGATTCTCTTTCTGTCTGATTCCTCAAGGAGCTGCCAGGGCTCCCGGGGCATGCTCTGCATTCTGCTCATTTGAATTTTCCCTTTCCCTGCAGGGCTTGTTGCACAGTAGGTCTCTACAAATATTTATTAAATGAATGTGCATGTGTTCAAACCCAGGAGATGGGGGAGAAAGATCAGAGGGAGGATTTGATCAACAGAAGGCTTCCAAGAAATAGCTTCCAACTCAAATCAGTTCTTTTTCATTTTATTATGGTAAGAACACTCAACATGAGATCTACCCTCTTAACGAATTTTAAAGTGAATCGCAAATTATTTAACCAAATGATGAGTGAAAAACGAAGTGTTGAAAAGACACTCAGTATACATCTGCCACCTTGGAAATGTATTAATAATCATGGTCGTCACCACGTGGCTGCTGTGGATTGAGCGTCTATTCTGCGTCAAACCCTGCGCCAAGCCCTCCGTGCTTGTTCCGTTGTTTACCCCTGCCCTGATCCTCGGAAGCAAGTCTGCTGTCACCCTCAGTGGAGATAAAGCCATGGAGGCTCTGACAACCATCCCAGCCATCAGCCAGCCAGGGGCTGCCCGAGCCAAGCAAGAGTCCCCACTGGGGGATGCTGAGTCCCCACCTCTCGCTGCCCTGCATGCTGTCTCTGGGTTTCTATAAAGGTTGAATGATGCAGAGGTCCTGTGGAGGCCCCATTATGAAAAGGGCATGTTCTTTGTTTTGGCCCCAGTACAGGGTACCATCCACCCGCCAATGCCTTCCGATCGGTCTCCAGTATGATCAGTAAATTTGTTAGCGGGAGAGGGGCTGGTGTGTGGGCTGCTGCAGCTGGGCGGCAATGAAGCAGAAGCTTTACTTCTCAGAGAAGCTAATGGGCCCAGTTTAGGGGGGCACAAGCCCCTGACCTTGGTTGCATAAACCTCTAGCACTAATCAACATTACCGGGAAAGTCTGTGTGCGGTAACAAAGCATAAATATTTGGTCTCTATTGAAGGTCTCCAGGCCCATAGCACACAGCAGCCTTAAGCATGCATAGTCTACCTGCCTGTTAGGAAAGAGAAAACACACAGAAAAACAGCCCTTTGAATCCATTCTTCCCCATAGAAACAGACACGATGTCCTGATCATTATGTCTAAAAAAGCAGTAGATACGAAAATTGGATTTGGTTGAAGCTGGATTTTAGCTGCAAATGGGTGGTTTTTAATAAAGTGCCTCATAGCAACCGATCTGTGAAAAGCTGCTACTTAAAAGCAAGTTCATATGATCTCAGAAAATGGCTCATCCAGACAGGGCAGTCTCTAACTGTTTATTTATAGTCGTCTGCGCCAGATCAGATAAGCCGGTGCTCATGGAGGTGGGGGGGGGGGCGCTTCTAGAACGTTCCATCCATTGGAAACTCACAGCCTCAGCCTGTGGATGTGATCAGGAAATGGATCATCGACTCACGCTTTTGGAAACAGGGCCCAGTGGGGTGGGAGCTGTGGGGAGGTGGCTGTGTTCTCAGGATAGAGGTCCTCCAAGTGCTCAGACCTGAGAGTTGTTTGTGCAGTCTGGGGGCTGAAGGGATGGACTGGTGCCAGAGGAGTGGTCTTGGGGACGTGAATGAAGGTAGGCGGATCAGGGCCGGGTCCTGTCTCTGAGACCGTTTGCCTGTTTGACCTTGAGAGAATACTCTTCCTTTTCATTTTCCTCTTTCATTTTCTTTCTTTATTTTTTCTTTCTTTTTTTTAGAGGCAGAGTCTCACGCTGTCACTCAGGCCGAAGTACAGTGGCTCGATCTCAGCTCACTGTAACCTCTGCCTCCCGGGTTCAAGCGATTCTCCTACCTCAGCCTCCTGAGTAGCTGGGATTACAGGCACACGCCACCATGCCTGGCTAATTTTTGTATTTTTAATAGAGACAGGGTTTCCCCATGTTGGCCAGGCTGGTCTCGAACTCCTGACCTCGGGTGATCTGCCCACTTCAGCCTCCTAGAGTGCTGGGATTACAGGTGTGAGCCACTGTGCCCACCCTATCTTTCTTTTTAAAAAGGCTTTATTGAGATACGATCCACATTCCACACAATGCAACTATTTGAAGGGCAGAACTCAAAAGTTCTTAGTGTGTTCACGGAGTTGTATAAACATCACCACTGTCTATTTTGGAACATCTTCATCACTCCCCCAAAAAACCCCCCTACGCTTCAGCAGTCATCCCCAAGCCCCCGTTCCCTCTATCGCCCTGAGCAGTCTCTGCTTTGTCTCTACAGATTTCCGTGTTCTGGACATTTCCTTTGAATGGACTCACAGGAGATGTAGTATTTTGCTTCCAGCTTTTCTCACTTAGCGTCATGTTTTCAAGGTCCTTCTAGGCTGTGGCCTGTGTCAGGACTTCATTCCCTTTCAGGGCAGGCCCTTCTGGTCTTCAGATTCCTTATTGGTCACATGGGACAAAAGCTGCCACAGGCTCCCTGCTAATAACCTTCCACTGGAGGAAAATCCAACTCAAGCGTTAGTGAGGGGCTGAGCTACGGAAACTCCCCACGAGGGGCACCTCCTTATTTAGCTCTCCATCCCTCGCTCATCCTCCTTAAAATGACGGTCATAGTTGAATGCTACTATATTTCATCCATCAAACTAGAATAGCTTCCTTTCTCCCCATCGGGACTCCTGTTTTTTCCCACGCAATGCTTCAATTTGCATTTGTCTTGATAACAGCGACACAATTCCCTCGGATTTTCTGAGTTTTCAGAGGGGCCAGGCCCCATATTTGGGCTTGACTTATAACAGCTCATAAGCACCCTGTGAGGTAGAGAGTCGTCGTCCTCATTGAGCAGATGAGGAAACCGCGGCTCAGAGTGGGGTAAACAAAGCACCTCATAGTCTCCACGGAAGGCTCAGTTCTATAGACGCCTCTGGGGTTCGAGAAATGTAGTGTTCCTGGACTTGAATTTTCCAAGACGTTTCTCTTGAGTAAGTCTAAGTGGCCATGGAGAAGCTTTGAAACTGGTCTGCAAGCACAGCACCCTAATACCTGGACACCCATGCCTCAGGAGTGGAGTGCAGAGACATTAACAGACAAGGCCAATGAGACAGAGTGACAATGGGGGTTGGGGGACGGCCTTGGCAGGCCCTGAGCAGGTGGCCAGGAGAGGGGGCCTGGCAGACGTTCCCCCAGAGTAACACCTGAGTGGTGTCTTACAGAATAAAGCGAAGTCCCCCAGGGGGTGGGGGAGGTCCTCTGAACATCGTTTGATTAACTGAGCTTAGAGGAGGTAGGTACAATGCCCTGGGAGTGTGGGGGCAGGGGTGATTAATCCTCCTATAATCTGCTGGCCGCAGTTTTGCTGTTGCAGGAGGTTTTGCTGGAGAGATCGATCGGGTCTTAACAGAGTGGTGAAATGCTGCAGCGACTCCGTTGCTAACTCCAGCAGAGTCTCACACAGAGGGAGGCTCAACCCTCACAGCCATGTGGCTTCGGGGGTTTCAAACCCACGTGTCTCTTGGTGGCCTGGTGAAATTTTCCCAAAGAACCCATTTGTTTGATGCAGGGAGTGGAAACGATCAGGGGAGATGGGAAGAGAAAAGGGAGAGAGGGAGAGACAGCAAGAATAACCAGCCTCTGCTTTGATTCCTTCTTAAAAGGGGGACGGTGACCCTTCCTCCTTACTTCCACACTCAGTTTCTCCCAACTCCCATTGCAGTCCTGTGAGGCAGGTTTGTGTCCCTCACTTTATTGACAAAAAATTCAGAGGCCCGAGAAGTGGAGAGGCTGCCTGGGGTCAGGCAGGGGATCAGTGCCAAATCCAGGTTTCAACCCCAAAACTCCAAATGCACGGCCAGAGGGGAGTAGGAGCTGGTGGTGCGCATGATGTACCAGGAGCCCCTAAGATGTGGCCTGGCGCAGGGGTTGTACCGATGATCTTGCCGCATTGCTGGGCTGGAGGACAGTTTGGGCTGTGCACATTGGGCTGTGGAAGCCCAGAGAAGGATGCCATAATCTGCTGGGGCAGTCAGGGAAGGCTTCTTGGAAGGGGGATATGGAGGCTGGGTCCTGATGGATGTGTAGGAGTTCTTGAGCTCGCTAAGGGTGGAAGCTCATTCTGGGAATGGAAGCAGTATGTGCAAAGGCTCAGAGTTGGGACTGGGAGCTGTGTAGCCAGAGAACAATCTGACTTGCAGAGTGGCTGATAGTAGGATGCGGGGTTAGTGAGGAGAGCAGAGGCTGCTGGAAGAAGCGTCATGGTTCACAGCTCCTAGACCACCCCTGTCTGTCAGGCACACGCAAGGTAGCCTTCTTCTGGGGCACGATTTTACTGGAAGTTAGGGAACTGGTCATTGCTTGAGGGTCTTTGGAAGCTAACAAGGGATTCTCCAAGGAGTGAGAACAAAGCCGCAAGCAGAAAAGGATTCTGCTGTTGAAACTGCATGAGTGCCTTCCTCTGTTATTTTCTAATTAAGGAAGGGGTCGGGGGAGCCCCAAGGCTTTGAAGTAGCAAGAGAGAATTCTGAAATGTCTCTAGCCATGAGAAGGGTCTGATTACAAAGCAGACTTCTCCAAGTGTGATGTCACCCAGCGGGCAATGGGGATCGGCCACAGTGGTGGGATGAGGCTTCAATGTCTGAACCACAGCACTAAAATATCTGCAACCACAGGCCCCAAGGCCACAGCCCAGTGTGGCCTTTCTCTCCCTGGGGGTGATGCACTGGGCTCTGGACAGTGTCCGTGGAAACCCATGCTGCGTGCTGGGGCATCTCAGAGGGAAGCCCGGGTGCAGCATTCTGCTCTAGCTGCTCATCTTGGCTCTTGCAAGAGGCATTTTCTCGGGACAGGAGCAAGATTCTTTCTGGAATAAATGTTCAGATCTACCAGCTCCACGGCTGGTGAGAAGGAAGGAAAGAAGAAAGATAATCACTCCAAAGACTTCATCCAGCCTCATGGATGACCTGGATGGCGAATATGGGCTGGTAGATTTCTGAGAGGTGTTGGTAGCACCATGTAAAAAATACAGCCCTGCGATGATGCCTGAAAATGCCACTCTTTGGGAGTCATTAGTCCAGCAAATCTTTACTAAGCGTGCACCATGTGCCAGGCACTATGCCAGGGGCCGGTGAGGATGGTGAACCCTGCCTGTCTGCTGTGATTGTGTAGTCTGCAAGGAGAAAGCAATAGACAGAGATGACAACTCCAGATTGGAATCAACTCCATGAGAGACAGAGGGAAGCAGACAAGGGTGGTGAGAGGAACTGTGCTTGAGAGAGACTGTGCTTTGGAGGGACTGTGCTTTGGAGGGACTGTGCTTAGGAGGGACTCTGCTTGAGAGGGACTGTACTTGAGAGGGACTGTGCTTGAGAGAAACTGTGCTTGGGAGGTACTGTGCTTGGGAGAGACTGTGCTTGGGAGGGACTATGCTTGAGAGGGACTGTGCTTGAGAGAAACTGTGCTTGGGAGGTACTGTGCTTGGGAGAGACTGTGCTTGGGAGGGACTATGCTTGAGAGGGACTATGCTTGAGAGGGACTGTGCTTGAGAGAGACTGTGCTTGGGAGGGACTGTACTTGAGAGGGACTGTGCTTTGGAGGGACTGTGCTTGAAAGAGACTGTGCTTGGGAGTGAATGTGCTTAAGAGAGACTGTGCTTTGGAGGGACTGTGCTTTGGAGGGACTGCTTGAGAGAGACTGTGCTTGAGAGGGACTGTGCTTTGGAGGGACTGTGCTTGGGAGGGACTGTGCTTCAGAGGGACTGTGCTTTGGAGGGACTGTGCTTGGGAGGGACTGTGCTTCAGAGGGACTGTGCTTGGGAGGGACTGTGCTTCGGAGGGACTGTGCTTCGGAGGGACTGTGCTTTGGAGGGACTGTGCTTGAGAGAGACTGTGCTTGAGAGGGACTGTGCTTGAGAGAGATTGTGCTTGGGAGAAACTGTGCTTGAGAGGAACTGTGCTTTGGAGGGACTGCTTTGGAGGGACTGTGCTTTGGAGGACTGTGCTTGAGAGAGACGGCTTGAGAGGGACTGTGCTTTAGAGGGACTGTGCTTGGGAGGGACAGTGCTTTGGTGGTAGTGTGCTTTGGAGGGACTGTGCTTGAGAGAGACTGTGCTTGGGAGGGACTGTACTTGAGAGGGACTGTGCTTTGGAGGGACTGTGCTTGAAAGAGACTGTGCTTGGGAGTGAATGTGCTTAAGAGAGACTGTACTTGAGAGGGACTGTGCTTTGGAGGGACTGTGCTTGAAAGAGACTGTGCTTGGGAGTGAATGTGCTTAAGAGAGACTGTGCTTTGGAGGGACTGTGCTTGAGAGAGACTGTGCTTGAGAGGGACTGTGCTTGGGAGGGACTGTGCTTCAGAGGGACTGTGCTTCAGAGGGACTGTGCTTGGGAGGGACTGTGCATGAGAGGACTGTGTTTGGGAGGGACTGTGCTTGGGAGGGACTGTGCTTGGGAGGGACTGTGCTTCGGAAGGACTGTGCTTTGGAGGGACTGTGCTTGGGAGGGACTGTGCTTGAGAGGGAATGTGCCTGAGAGGGACTGTGCTTTGGAGGGACTGTGCTTTGGAGGGACTGCGCTTGAGAGAGACTGTGCTTGGGAGGGACTGTGCTTGAGAGGGACTGCTTTGGAGGGACTGTGCTTGAGAGGCACTGTACTTGGGAGGGACTGTGCATGAGAGGACTGTGTTTGGGAGGGACTGTGCTTGGGAGGGAATGTGCTTGAGAGGGACTGTGCTTGGGAGGGACTGTGCTTTGGAGAGACTGTGCTTGAGAGAGACTGTGCTTGGGAGGGACTGTGCATGAGAGGACTGTGTTTGGGAGGGACTGTGCTTGGGAGGGAATGTGCTTGAGAGGGACTGTGCTTGGGAGGGACTGTGCTTTGGAGAGACTGTGCTTGAGAGAGACTGTGCTTGGGAGGGACTGTGCTTGAGAGGGACTGTGTTTTGGAGCGACTGTGCTTGGGAGGTACTGTGCATGAGAGGGACTGTGTTTGGGAGGGACTGTGCTTGGGAGGGACTGTGTTTGGGAGGGACTGTGCTTGGGAGGGACTGTGCTTTGGTGGTACTGTGCTTGGGAGGGACTGTGCTTGGGAGGGACTGTGCTTAGGAGTGATTGTGCTTGGGAAGGTGGCTGAGCTCACTCCATAGGGTCCCCAGGGGCTGCCCTGCAGGTGCAGGGAAAGTGTACTGGACGGAAAGGGTGGCGCGTGCTGAGGCCTCTGGGGCATTCAAGAAGTCAGCGGAAGGTTCATGTGTCGGGAGGGATGGAAGCAGGGGAAAAATTCTGAAGGGGCGGCAGAAAGAGAGGGGAGGAGAGCTTCACTTTTTCACCGGGAATGGGCCCCAACAGGATCCGCAGTGTAGCTCCAAGATGGTCTCTACAGCCTGCCCCTGCCCCTTCGTGGGGAGTAGGGAAGGGGCCAGCAGGTAGACTTCTCCCTTTATTTCTAAGTCTTTGCATCTTATATTTTTGTATTCTGTTGTCACTGAAGGGGTTGGAGAATCTTTAGTTTGAAATGTAAGATGATTTCTTCAGGAAAAATGATCAGATTCCTCCTGACCTCTTGTTCCAAGGAGAATAGGCAGTATTTTATCATTGCGGCATTGTGTCATAGCTACAGCTAAAACTATCTGAATGCTTGCCAATGTAACAAAGGGAAGATAAAGTGGGATGACTCAGTCTTGGGTCGTGAAAGCTCAGGAAAGTGAGACAACCACCTCCCCCTGCCAGCCTTGGTACAGGGAAGGAGGAAGACGGGCGGAAGCCAGTGCCTTCCTCCTGCCTAGCTCTGATCTCCACTTAGCAGACATCCAGCTGCCCAGCCTGGGGTCTTCACCACCTCATCCACCTGCTTGGAATATTAATCAGTTTAAAAGATCTTGCATGAGGGATGCTCTGTGATGAGTTCATTATGAAGCCAACATTGAACAAAACACCTTGAGCCAAACACATTCCCTCTTTGAAATGAAATCTCAGGGCTGATGTGCTAATAGGCGTATGACCACTGCATAAGGACGCTAGAGTATGCAGCATTTCTCAAACTGACTTAAGGATTAGTACTTATTTTAAGGTACATCTATGGGCTGGGGATTTTGTGGAAATTGGTTTGGGATACACTGCTTTCACCGGTTATTATTACCCTTTTGCCTTTGTTGTCATCAAGAACAGCTTAAAAAATGGTGTTGAGCAACCATCCATTCATCCAATCAACTACCTATCCAACCACTTATTCAACCAATCATTGTTTATTCATTCAATCAGCCATCCATCCATCAATTCACCCACGCATCCATCCATCCATCCATCCATTCATCCATATACCTATCATCTGTATATCTAAGCAGGCATTCCATTCCCTGTACACAATATTAGGACTTTGGCAGACCGAAGAGTAGATGTTTTCAGGGAGCTTCTAGTCTAACGTAAGACTACCTCTCACATAAAAATAACCAGATCTCTGGGGGAAAGTAATTCTTGTCTTTGAGAAAATGAAGTTCTAGAAGCTAAGAAACAGGGAAAGCTCATTTCCTTAGGTGAATCCTTGAAGGCATTCTTCCCAGGAAAAGAGAGTTAGACATTTAACCATGGAAGCTGGAGACCAGGGATCCCTGCAGGGAACCAGTGAGAGCAGAGGGCCAGAGGTTCAACAAGAGCATGCTGGGGGAGCCATCCTGCTCCCTTCTTTGAGTCTCTGCTTGGCTGAGTAGTGACTACAGCACCCACAAAAAGCAGCTGTTCAGATGCCTCATTACTGGCAAGAACGTGTCTAACGAGACCTAATTCTTCTATTGGCACGCCTTTCCTTGGGTGCTGGCTTCAGAAACATTTAGTTCCATTTGTAATCAGGCTGAAATCTGTTTGTCATCACAGTGCCCACAGATGAGGCCCTGAGAACCTGTCTTCCGCTGCACTGTGGGTGGCAAGAAACCACTGTCCAGTATTAAGTACTGTTCACCTGGGTCCCCAGATGCTGACCTCCTGGAATATTCTACCACAGGACAACAGAGCTGGCAAGATCTCTTTATGTAACCAGAAAGAGATGAGCTCCTTGGGGCTCTGCAGAGAAACCACATATTTGCCTAATAGGGCCCTGTGCTGAACATTCAACATGGCTGTGGGCTGTGTAGGAAAACCCAGGTCCTGAGCTTGGGGTATAGGGGCTGGCCAACCAGCCATGCACCCTGACACCCGGAGGTTACCTTCTAATGGGGGAAGACAGACAGTAAGCACCAAGTAAGTGAATAAGACAACGACACCCTGTGATAAAGACTTGAGGGCAATAGGCTGATGTGCTGGAAGATGGTTCTAGATGGGGTGGCCAGGGCAGGCTTCCTAAGGATGCGACATTTGAACTCAGATGAATGACAAGAAGAAGCCAGGCAAAGGAAGAGGCAGGCAGGGAGGAGCCAGTGCTGAGACCCCAAGGTTAACGGAAGGTGACACATTTTGCCAGGCAGAAAGGCCGGTGCAGATAGAGCTGTTGAGCAAGGTCGGGGGTGGTAGAGAAAGTCAGTGGTAAGGTGGGCAGAGGTGAAAGCACTGGGACCTGTGGCCATGAGGAGTTTCGGTTTTATTTCAAGTGCAGTAAAAAGCAAGGTTTAGGTAGGTGAGTGATTTTGTGTTTCATTTTGAAATCCTTGCTCTGGCTACTGAGTGGAGGGGGGTGCTGGGGTGAGCACAGAAGCTGAGGGAGCAGTGAGGGGGTGGCACAGTCACCAGTGGACCCGGGCAGGGATGGGGCAGCCGGGAGCTGGAGGGAAGAGGAGGGTTGGGGATCTGGTGCGGAGGTGGGTCGGCAGGACCTACAGCTGGATTGAATGTGGCTGTGGGAGAAGGCGGAGAAGGAAGGACCACTCCAAACGGGGCTTGAGCAGCTGGGAGAGGCGCTCCGCTCCTGGGTGCAGGAAGATGGGGAGAATCAGGTCTGGGGACAGCAGGAGCTGAAGAGTCCCGTTGTGGCCACATTGTGTGAAGGATTCATCTTAGCTATCGAGGAGGCGGTTGCCTACATGTCTCGAATCAGCGAGGGAGATCTGAAGCAGGGGCAATGGAGGCCAGGGCAAACAGAAGCAGAGCCAATGAGAGGCAAGAGAGCAGGATGGAGGGGAGAGGGCACAGCTCTGTGTGAACTGCTGGATCCAGCCGTGCCTAAAGCTTGACCCACCTTGGACTCTAGTTATGGGAGCCAACCAGCCCCTACTTCCCTTTGTTTTCTCCAAGTCCGTTTGAATCAGGTTTCTGCCATCTGCAGTGGAAAGAGTCTTGGTTCAACACAGGAGGCACTTTCGGCATTTCAGGGGATATAAATGCCTTTCCTTTGCTTGGGCTGGAATTGCATCACCCCAGGGTAGCAAGACTAGAGGTGGTAGCCAGCTATGGATAGAGCGCACCTTCGGCACTGGGCAGGCTCGGGAGCTGGCCCTGGCTTTGCCTCTGGCTGTCTGTGTGACCTTGACCAAGGAGACCTGCTTCTCTGCCCCTTCATGTCCTGGCACAGAGGGGTTGAGGGAGGATGGTGTGGAGGGTGCGGGGGCAGCAGCTGGTGCGTGGCAGGTGCTTAATAAGTATCAGCTTTTGGCCTCTCTCTCCCCCACACTGATTAAAAGCACAGGTTGACAGTTATTTATGTCTTTGATTAATTAAACAATTGGAAAACAAATTATTACTTAACGAAGGCAGTTTGGGTGACACAATCTTTGAAAACATGAGGGCTGGCGGGGGAGAAGAACAGAAGCGGCGCTCAACAATGAGGATGGAAATCGCTGGAGTAGAAAATCTTCAAGGTCCTTCTCATCTGGAAAATTCACCTTTTCTGGATGTGCAGAATGTGGCTCCATACAGATAAATGTTGACTTATGGTTTGAGTGCCTCATTATATGTCACGGTGCCTTCAAATGGCAGCCAGGTAATCACTCTGGTGTCACCTACATGGAGTTTATCCAAAGCAAGAGGCGGAGAGGGAGAAACTGGACGTGAGTCACAGCCACATGGCCAGCCGCTGCTGTCATTTGGGTGAAACCCACCTGTGTCACTGTTCTCCACGGCCCCCCAACCCCTGGTGGCTGAATTAAGCATCAACCACTGGGCAGTAACCCTCATAGACTGTGGAAGTACCCTTGGCTCAATGAGGGTGGAGAGAGAGGAAGAGGGGAGGGAAGAGGGGAGAGGGGAGAGGGGGTGGGGGCAGCCATAGTGTTTGAGTTTCAAAACTGCCCAAGTTTTCCACCTCATTAAGTTATCATTTGCTTCAAGGAAAAGTTCCCTGGAGTCCAAGGGTTGTGTGATGGAAGCCCCCTGCCCCCACCCTGTAAATCCTTGGCCATCTGCGTGGCTTACAACCCTCAGGCTTTCAAGGAAGAGCATTTCGGCCGCCCCCTCAAGACTGCTCAACAGCTGGCATTGCTGGAGCTCATCGCCTCATTTTTTGCAGGCATCACAGTGCTTTATGGCTTTTTCACCTCCAAACCTGCCCTCACTGGGTGCAGGAGAAATTCTGATTTTTCAGGAACCTGTCCGGTCATCTGGAACCTTCCCCAGGCCGGGAAGGTCAAATCTCGCCACAGGTCATATTGATTTTATTGAGTGGCTTTTTCCAAAGCAGTGGAACAGCAGCAGAGCAAGGCAGGCGGGGAGGGGTTTCCAGTTTGTGCGTGAGTACACGGCCCCCGCTGCCTGACACAGCTCTCCTGTTCCTCACCGGTATAGGGGGAGGTTATAGGGGCTGGCCCACCTAGAATCCCCTTCTAGATCGGGCCTTCTCTTGCATTATAAGAGCGGGGCTGTCAACCTGGTTTCCTTAAATTGCTGCGTGAGCTCGGTCCATGTGTTGCCACAGAGCAAGACACCCCATCCGACCCCACGGAATATATGAAGCGTCTGTGCAGTGATTGCTGCCGACTGCTTCCTGGGAGCTGGCAAGCAGGCCCCTGCCAGCCCCCGATAGGGAAGAGACAGTCGTGAAGGCCAGAGCAGATGCGCCTTGGGAAGAGTCAAAAGGGACGAGGGAGGGATGGGCTGTGGTGAAAGCCCTCTGGACCGGGGCTCTGCCCTTTACCACCTTCCAAGGAAGGCACGATCCCGTTGTGCAGAGGAAGGCCCTGAGGCCAGGAAGGGCCAGGTAACCTGAGAGCTGGCACCAGAAACCAGGTCTGGCTCCAGAGCCCTCTGCCTGTAACAGAGAGAATGGCTGTCCTCTCACTTCGGTACACATCAAAATCAGAGTGCTTGTCAAAATGCTGTTTCCCAGGCCCCCACACCAGCTCCTCCTAGGGGTCAGACTCCTCTAGGTAGCCAAGTCACAGGTGTGTACTGGGAGGGGCCTAGTGAGGACCCATGGCTACATTGCCGACTGCAGATCATCTCAGTGACAGGCAGATGACTCCAGACCCATGAACGCCAGGGGGTGATCCAGTGGGAGAGAACATGTCTCGGGCTCTCTGGTTGCAAATTCTAACTCCCATAATTTATCTGATTCTTTCTCACTAAAAATGGTTTTGGAAAGGTCAGCCCACACTCTACTTCCTCAGAGGCACATCTGTGTTTCGTGGTGCAGAAGGACAGGCTGGGTGCAGGCACTGAGATCTGCAGTCACATGGGAGTTTGGAGGCTGCAAGTTGCTTGACGCGGGTGGATGGTCAAGTATGAGATGGGATGTGGGAGGTAGAGTAGATAAGAGAGATTGTGAAGGCCAAATATCGTATCTGTCTCCTCCACCTTTTTTTTTCCCCCAAGTGATGACAGGAATTCTCATAAGGGTTTTAATTGGGAGGTGACATGGCCAATCCTAGGTGTTTGAAGGCTCATCCTGGCTACAATACAGAAAGGTGAAGCTGTGCCAGGGCCATGATCAGTTAGGAGACTTGTGTGGTCCAAGCAAAAGATACAGAGGCATTTGAGTTCAGATTAACCAGAATGAGGAGTTCTTATTGATCAGTGAGAGCATTCACTAGAGAAACCAGAAGAGCCATCCCGTAGTCATGGACCTAAATTATTCCTACAGTAAGAGCTACATTAGACCCACCCGAACCAAGATTATAAACAAGTCTCCAAAGGGTCAACCTGAACCACAAGTGTGACTTGTCTGAAAAAGTTTTTGCCCCCAAAAGTCTTTATTTTATTATCTGCCTACCTAAGCAAAGCCCAACATTCTTTGAAGGAAGACAACAGAATTTAGACACGCAACATTGAAGCGTCTAAATGTTCTTAGAGCAGAAAGAAAATGATGCCAGATAGAAATGTAGATCTACAAAAGAAATGGAAGACTAACAATCACAAATACGTATGTAAATATGCTATTCTTAATTTTGAAATTAACTTAAAATAGATTTGGCTGTTTAAAACATAAACAATAGCAACGAGTAGTGGGATGTATGTGATGATCGTAATGCCCAGCATCTGAACCAAGGTCACTAAATATGTTCAGTTGAACAATGCGAGACAATCAGGCAAGAGAAACGGTCTCAGAAATGACAACAATGATTGGATTAGCAAACCAGGACCTTCAAGCAATTGTTAAATGCATACTCAATTATGTTTAAGAGATGCATATAATGAAGAGAGGAATTTAGGAGATGAAAGGCACCCAGTGGAATTTCTAGAGATGAAAACTATCATATCAGAAATGAAAAATATACTATATGAGATTAACAGCGGATTTGGGAATAGGGTGAAAGGAGAAGTAAATGTTAAGACACAGCAATAGAAACAATCCAAAATGAAACAGAAAAAACAAGACTAAAAAAATGAATAGACTTCCAGTGACATGTGGGACAATATCAAGCATGTGTAGTTTGAATCCCAAGGTGAGAAGTTGAGGGAGAGGACAGGATAAGAAATGAGAAGAAATGACGACTGACGATTTTGTTGAATGGTGTAAATCCTGCGATCCAAGGGCCTCAACTAGCCACAAACAAGATTCACACACACACAAAATCCCACAGCAGCATACATCACAGTTGAATTACTGAAAACTAGTGATGAATAGAAAAATTTTTATATAGCCAGGGGGAACATGGAAGCCAGGAGACAGTGGAATGACACTGTCAAAGTTCTGAAAGAAAAAAAAAATACTTGTCAACCTAGAATTCTATACCCATCAAAAATATTTTTTAGGTGATGAGAGCCAAATAATGACTTCTTTTGAAAAAAAAAAGGGAGGCGGGTGATAGAATCCATCAGAAGAAACCCGGCACCACAAGAAGTATTAAAGGAAGTTCTTAGAGCAGAAAGAAAATGATGCCAGGTAGAAATGTAGATCTACAGAAGAAATGAAAGAATAACAAATATGTACATAAATATGCTATTTTTCATTTTAAAATTAATTTAAAACAGATTTGACTGTTTAAACCATAAACAACTGGCTGGGCATGCTGGCCTCTAATCCCAGCACTTTGGGAAGCCAAGGTGGGCAGCTCATGAAATCAGGAGTTCAAGACCAGCCTAGCCAATGCAGTGAAATCCCATCTTTACTAAAAATACAAAAAATTAGCCAGGCATGATGGTGGGCACCTGTAGTCTCAGCTACTCAGGAGGCTGAGGCAGGAGAATTGCTTGAACCCGGGAGGCGGAGGTTGCAGTGAGCTGAGATTGTGCTACTGCACACCAGCCCAGGCGACAGTGTGAGGCTCTGTCTCAAACAACAACAATAACAACAACAAAAACATAAACAATAGCAATGTGTAGTGGGATGTATAACATGTGAAAGATATGACCACAGAGGCACTAAGAATGAGAGGGCAAAAAGGAAGTCTGTTGTTACAAGTCTATTGTTTTGTACATTGTACAAAAGTGTTATAATATTATTTGAAGGAAAACTATGTAATTAAAAATGCAATTTTGTAAAAGTAAAATAAAACAAAGGGGTATAATTTATGAGTTAACAGGGGAAATGAAATGGAATCATTAAAATGCTCTAATTAGCATTAGCGAGATGGTAACCATAAATCCAACCATATCAGTAACATTGAATACAAATACTCAGAACATTCCAATTATAAAAGACAGACATGATCAAGTTGGATATAAGAACAAGTCCCAACTATATGCTATCTTCAAGAAACTCACAGTAACTATGAAGATATAAATTTCAATGATGGAAGAAGATACACTGGGCAAACACTCATCAAAGGTAGGCTTGGAATAGCTATATGAATCAGGAGGATTAAGAAAAAGGAATATAATCAGAGTTAGAAAGAGAAATTCTGTAATGATAAGGGAGTCAATTCTCAAGGAGACTTATCATTCCTAAATGTATGCATATTAATAACAGAGATTCAAAATACTTAAAAAAAAAAAACACCTGAGCTGGAAGGAGAAATAGACAAATCTAACATTACACTTGGAAATTTCAACATCCGCAGATTAATAAAAGTAGAAAATCGGTAAAGGTATAAAAGACTTGATTGATGTTGTCAACCAACTTGGTCTAATGAACATTTTAAGTATCATTCCACCCAACAGCAGCAGGACACACTTCCTTTTAAAGGATATGTGGACTAGTCACCAAGACAGATCGTAGCTTAAAAATGGAAACAAAACCCTGACATCATCAAGTGCTGGTAAGTGTGCAGACACTGGACCTCGCCTGCGCTGAGGATGCGAAGGCTGAATGATGCAGCCACTTTGGAAAGTAGTTTGGCAGTTTCCTTTTTTATTCCTTTTTGAGACAGGGTCTCATGTTGTCACTCAAACCCAGTTTCCATCATTGCCAGGAGTGCAGTGGCGCAAACAGGTCATTGCAGCCTCGACCTACAGGGCTCAAGCATCCTTCCTCCTTGGCCCCCCAAGTACCTGGGACTCCAGGTTGGATAATTTTGTGTGTGTGTATTTTTTTTTTTTTTTTTGAGACAGAGTTTCGCTCTTGTTACCCAGGCTGGAGTGCAATGGCGCGATCTCGGCTCACGGCAACCTCCGCCTCCTGGGTTCAGGCAATTCTCCTGCCTCAGCCTCCTGAGTAGCTGGGGTTACAGGCACGCGCCACCATGCCCAGCTGATTTGTATTTTTTGTAGAGACGGGGTTTTGCCACACTTCCCAGGCTGGTCCTGAACTCCTGGCCTCAAGCAATCCTCCTGCCTTAGCCTCCCAAAGTGCTGGAATTACAGGTGTGAGCCGCCATGCCCGGCCTGGCAGTTTTTTATAAAGTTAAATATACATCTACCATAACACCTAGCATCCCACTTCTATGTACTTACCCAAAGGAAATGAAAACATATGTGTACAAAAACACATACATGGATGCTTACAGTGGCTTTATTTATAGTTGCAAAACACTGGAAACAACTCAAATATCCATCAGCTGACGGATGGATAAAGAAACTGCAGCCGTATGATGGAATTCCTCCTGGAACTACTCAGTGTTAGGAATGAAGGGCTGATACAAACAACTCAGATGACTATAAAAGGTATTATCATGAATGAATGAGGCTGGGCTTCTACAAATATGTGACTCCATTTGTGTGATATTCACATTCCAGAAAAGGCAAGGGGGTGGAGGAAGGGGACTGATTAAAAAGGGACGTGAAGGAACTTTTTGAAAAAAAAATAATAATAATAATAATAATAATAATAATAAAGGAACTGCTGACATGGTTAAGAAAACCAAAAGACAAGACACAGACTGGGGGAAAATATTTGAACACATGTATCTGTAAAGGACTTTTATCTCTAATATATAAATAACTTTTACTATTCACTAATAAAAAGACAAATAACCCATATTTAAAATGGGCAAAGGATTTGAAAAGACATTCTACCAAAAAAGACATATGGATAGCCAATTAGTAATAAACGATTTGTGTAAAGTTGTTCAGCATCATTAATCATCTGGGAAACGAATATTAAAAGGACAATGAGATATCACCATGCTTGCAGAATGACTAAAATTAAAAAGACAGACAACATCAAGTGTTGGTGAGGGTGTGGAACAACTGGAGTTTTCCTACATTGATGGTTGGAAAAAAAGCAGTTTCTTAACAAGTTAAATATATTCTTATCATTTGACTCAGCCATCCTGCCAGGTGTGTGCGCCACCATGGAAGGCAGTTCGGGAACTGCTGGTCATAAACTCCATTGTCCGTGCAGGTCTGCTGTGGCCACACTGGTCCCTTCAGGGTCTGTGGCTGGGTTGGTCTTTCATGGTCTCACGTTGCTATGTCTTTTTATGTGCTTGTCCGGTTTAGACAGTTTTTCTAGCTTGTCTGACATCAGGCTAGTCAGAATAACTCTTTGTCAATGTAATGTTTCTATCTGTAACTGCCTTTGTTTTCTTTTCTTTCTTTCTTTTTGTTTTTTTTTTTTTTTTGTTTGTTTGTTTGTTTGAGACAGAGTCTTGCTCTGCAACCCAGCAGGCTGGAGTGCAGTGTCGTGATCTCAGCTCACTGCAACGTCTGCCTCCTGAGTTTAAGTGATTCTTGTGCCTCAGCCTCCTGAGTAGTTGGGAATACAGGCACCCACCACCATACCTGGCTAATTTTGGTCTTTTTTAGGGAAAACGGGGTTTCGCCATGTTGGCCAGGCTGGTCTTGAACTCCTGACCTCAGGTGATCCACCCGCCTTGGCCTCCCAAAGTGCTGGAATTACAGGCATGAGCCACTATGCCGGCTGTATCTGCCTTTCTTTAACGGTGCCTTTGATCTGCTGTTTTTCATACCAGCAAGGACACTGACTATCATTCTTACTGTTGTCTTACCTTCATTTCTTTACGCCTTTTGCAAGCATTACCTCATTTTGTCTGCTGGGGAGGGGCTGTCACTCTCATTTATCACTTGTTGACAGCTCTGGTACAGCACTGGGATTCAAGTAGGTTTGACTCCAGTGTGTTCTTTGATCACGGAGCTGACAGTGTGAAGGGAGTTCAGAAGCTGGCACCATGTTGCCCACAGACAGGCACAGACAGAGGGAGGGCGGCGGAGAGAGCTGTGGGGGCAGGTACGCTTCCTAGAGGAGGTGGAACGAGATCCCAGCCTAGAGGTTCTGGGCAGTAGGGAAAAGCCACAAGTCCAGTGGGAAGTGCTCAAGGGGACCAGCCCAGTGGTGAGCTGGGAGATGAGGGGAGAGTGCTAGCTGGAAGATGAATATAGTGCTACATTAGGCAGGGCCTTGAATGCCAGGGCAAGCATTGGGTTTGACCATGTGAGTGGGCATTGGAAGGCACCGTGCCCAGGTGCCCTGGCTAAAAGACTCATGCCAATGATCTTGGGATGCAAGCAACTCATGCAATAAAGGCCGCGCCGACTAGTGGTCATTTGCCGTGAGGTCTCAGCTACCTTCCCTTGCAGGAGACGTGGGGTGGGGCTCCAGGCTCAGGCAGTGGACAAAGGATGGATCTTCCAGCTCTCCTGCTGCTGTCCAGGGACTTCCTCACTGAGATTATTTAGTGGCCACAATTAGGAGTAAGTTTAGACAGGTGACTCATGCGAGGGGCAGAGGTGCGTCACCGTCTCCCAGGCATGTCCCCTTAGTGATGAGTTGGCGAGGCAATGAGAAATGACACACATCCAGTGAGACTTCACCCCGTGGCTGTAGTGGGAGGATAAAGCTGGCGGCAGAACCCAAGTGTGTCTGAGCACAGCATTGTCGTCCAGCCCTGGACATGTCCTCCTTATCCACTGCCTTTTCCTCCCAAGCAGGACTGGCTACAGAACTTGCATGACTTAGTGAAAAAAATATGCAAGGTTGTCCCTTCAAAAACTATGAAACCAAGAGTGGGCCTCTGCTGAGCATGGAGCCCTTGCAGCTGTGCAGACACGTGCCTGTGAAACCACCACTGTTCCTGTGCCTGGCCTCGTTCTGTCCTGCAGAGGACGCTGGCTGGACCTCAGAGGGCACTGTCTTTAGTTGTGGGGCATCCGTTTGCGTGTGGCTATTTGCATTCTGGCAGCACTGTGGAGGGGGCATCTGGGCATGGAGCTTTTCAGCGCCTGGCTCATTTGGTCAAACCCGGCTGGGTGCTGGCTCACCTTGCTCTTGACGGGTGAGGATGTGTATTCTCCATTCTCAGCCAACTTCTCTTCCTAATTATCTATTCCCCACTCCCGAATTTACAGTCTTAACACATTTTCTTTGCTTGAACCGTGCCCTCCTCCAAAACAATAGATTTCCTCTTGGTCAATACCAGTGCACGCCCCTGTCGAGCCTGTCAATGGGTTTCAGGGCATCTTTTCATATCCCTAAGAGCTGATCAACATTCCTTCTTCAAAGCAGGACTCAACCTCTGGGCTGGTCATGGCTTCTCAGGAGGGCAGGCAATTCGCTGAGACACTGATTCTTCTGCAGCTTTGACTGTGCCTGCCTCCTTCCTGCCCCTCCAGGAGACTCCATCTCTACCTCTCAGCCTGGGGACACCATGGCCCCATGGACAGAGGCCTAGCCATTACCTAGAGAAGTGTGAGCGAACCGTATTTCCACAGTGGCACGTTCATTCATTTGCTCCCTCTCTCCCTCTCTCCAGTGTTAGTTGTGAGCTGGCTGACACACAGGTACTGGGGTGCAGGGATGAAAGGCAGGAGAGGGCGGGGAAAGCAGCCTCAGAAGCTCCACAGCCTCTGGTTCCAATCCCAGCTCTGCCATTTTCTCATTTGTAACTTTGGGTGAGTTTCCAAGCTTCTGCCCTGTCTCCCAGCACCTGCCTCATGGGTTGTGGAGGGAATGAAGGGTGCAGGGAAGAGGGACAGCTGTCCTGGGAGGGCTCGGCACCTGTGACCTGTCCTGGTCCGCGATGACTCACAGCCCCAGCCTGGACTTCAGCCTTAGGGTTGCCAGGAAGGCGAGTGTTGAGTGGGGCACTGGGTCACACCTATGTCGGGGAAGATCAGGAGCCTGGATACCCAGAAGGCATCATGCCTTGCTCTGCCCAGTTCTCTTGGACTGGGACTTCCCTCCTCTTGGGCTCCAGGCTTCAGGCTTGGACTCGCCTGCGCCTCCTGCCTCCTGCAGCCACCCTGCAGCTCCCAGAGATCTCCCACCCTTCTCTAAAGAAGGGCCTCTTCTTAGATGCCCTCCAGTCCCCCTGCGCCTTTCTGCACTGGCCCATACATTTACATTTAAAATATCTATGTGACAATTTGGTTAATGTCCTGCCTCATGTCACTTGAAGCCCCATGAGGACAGGGACTGTGTGTGCACCGTCGTATCCTGGGTGTTCTCGGAGCCAGGTATCAAGGCCAGGCTTGAGAAATCTTTTTTGCATAAATAAATGAGTTTCTGGCTGAGAAAGAGAAACACAGAGAGATTGACAAAAAGAGAGAACTCCAAGGGGCCTCATTCCTGGGGTATAGACACGGGGGCCTGGCAGTGGGTCCAGATGTCTGGGCCTGAGGACCACCTGGCTCGGGCTAAGAATTTGGGTCTTTCTCCCGAGGGCCCTGGGATACCTCCGAAGGGTATCTCAGGGCTGCGGGGGGCTTCCGATTTGCATTTTAGGAAGATCAGCCAGCAGCTGTGTGGAGAGTGGATTTATAGCCAGGCTTCTTTGTTCAAATCCCCAGAATTATTTTCTTCTTCTTCTTCTTCTTTTTTTTTTTTTATAGGATTCTGCTTGTTAGGAACAGAGCCATGAGCTGATTATTTCTTCCTAACTCACTTTGTGACCGTGGGCGAGTCCCACTTCTCAGCAGAAAGCAGGCGACAGCCTCTGGCTGTTCCAGCTGCACAGCTGTGGTCTCCCAAGACATCTGCTCCTCCCCCAGGGAGGCCTCGCCTGCCCCCCTCACAGCCACCGGCCATGGATGAGGGTCATCTCTGCACCGAGCTTGCCGCACTGGTGGGTCTTCATGCTGGTGCGGCTGCAGGACAAGGTCGAGCCGGGGGTGCGCGGACACCTCCCTTTGCCAATGACTCCCACACAGTCAACGAGAAATCCATTGGGGAATGCTTGGTGTTGGTCCCCGAGACTGCAGCTGTTGTTCCTTACTAACTCCAGCGTCCCTCCCTAGGCACCTCCACCCGCTCCCACTCTACCCTCCCTGTGGGGGCTTGGGGACGATGGTGGCCATCCAAAGCCACAGGCAGCCTGCCTCCTCCACACACGGGCGCCCACCTGCCCCTCTGCACACTGGGGCTATTGGGGGGGGGCTCCTGGTGATGTTTTAAGTGAGGCTGACAGAAAAACCCCACCCCACTTTCCAGTGCTGCCAAAATCAGCTCTCCCGCTAGGTTTATAAAGTTTACCTGACTTTCCTTCTGCCACCCAGGAGGGGCCTTCCCTGTATTTGAAGAAAACACCTCCCCCTTTAAAAAAAAAATTGTTTCTCTGAGAAGCAGATGAAAGTTTTGGCTAGAAATCCAGAGGGCTGGGGTGGCAGGCGTGTACATTCAATCATGGTTTATTGCCCTAAGGAAAACATACTTCGGTTATGAAGTATTCCCCCTTGAAATCTCACTTGACATTCTGTAAAGAAAGAGTAACGTTTTTAAGAAGTTGTCGGAGCCACCTAATACCTTCCCTCCAAAGCAAAGCCTGTCTGAAAGATTGATATTGAGCTGCAGATAGTCAGTCACCATAATTGTACTTATTCCGGCGTGTTCCTCTGCCCATGGCGTCGGGGTGCTGGGAGCCACAGGAGAGCTCCAGGCGGAGTGCCCGGGGGCCGGGGCTGCCAGCTTACTTCCACAAAA
This sequence comes from Saimiri boliviensis, assembly GCF_048565385.1. Classification (NCBI taxonomy): domain Eukaryota; kingdom Metazoa; phylum Chordata; class Mammalia; order Primates; family Cebidae; genus Saimiri; species Saimiri boliviensis. Next base: position 121,915,953 of record NC_133457.1, read on the forward strand.
GGCTGCCCACCTTGGCCCTGGGCATCCAGTCCCAGACCCAGACACGCAGCACCAACAAATTTCCACTGATGACCTTTTTAAACTCTCTCCTAAGCAGAGGATGGAGCAGGGCTGTTTTGGGGGTCTGTGGACATTTATTAATGAAATTAAGGATGATTTTCAAGAACCCTCTACTGCTTACACCACTGCCCTCCTGCCATCACGTAAGCTGGTTTTCCTGGGCAGCTCTACCCACCGGGTTGTGTCCCTTTAACTGGAGAAAAAGGGAAGTTTGGGGGATTAGGGGCCCCCCAACTTTAGAACAACGTCTTCCTGCTCTCGTGTGTGCTGGTTAACGTGAAGTGTCTGCACGTGGGGCCTGGCCCACTCAGTGTGGATGAAACTCCCTCCCTCCTGCAAGGTCTCGTAGTAGCCTTGCAGGCGTGGCTGGTGTGGCAGTGGGTTTCAAGGCTGCCAAAGCCTAAAATTGTTACTTCTGACAACCCCCTGTGGGTGCCTTGGTGGCCTTAGGACACTTGCCTCATAACTGGAAGCATGGGGGCAAGTCAGAGTTGCCATTTGGCTTCCTTTACTTTCTGTGCATGTGGCTGGTTGTGCTAAACAGGCCCCGAACTCCGACTGGGGGCCTCCCGGGACCTCGGCTCGAGGATCAGGGGCTGGCTATGGAGAGATGTGAGGCCCACCCTCCCCTCACCTAGGGGAGAAAAACAAAGGCCCAGGTGAAATGATCAGAACCACAAACGTTATGAAAACGTGAATGTCTTCATCTGGAGAGGAGCCGGTGGTGCAAAGATCCCACCACCACGAGGCCAGCCCCTCGAGGGCTCACTGACCTGCCATGGGCTGGACGTTGATTAACTTCATCCGGGGTTTCCCTTTGGTGTCTGAGGGCAGCTTCTGGCCCGGATAAAGCCTGCGTTCACCACGTGACCTTTAAGGGAAGGCAATGCTGTGTTCCTGCTGGGGTCCCCGAAATAATAAATCACCGGAGGCCCAGTGAGAGATGAGGCCACTCGAGGAGGCAGACAAAGGACGGAAAGGGACAGTAAATCTCACTTCCAGGGAGCAGTCATTTTTTTTCCTTTGCAGTAATTTTTGTGAAATGTCATTATGGTCCAATAATACAAATATTGACATCTGGAATTCTGCAATCGACATCCCTGCCTGTTGTGTTTAGAAATGGAGCGCTTGGCAGGCGTACTTTCTTTCCCGTTCATGGGCAGGGACCAAGGTGTTCAGGGGAGGGCGGGAGGGGAGAGAGCTCTGCCATCTGTGCCGTTAGTTCATGGATGGTACCCTCATTCTTGAGGCCCCAAGGATGCAAGTCATCAGTCAGACTCCGGCCTCCTGCCCCGCTGGCCTCTGACAGTCCAGGGAACCAGGCATTTACAACTCAAGCCCACGGAGGTGTGGAAAGAACTCTCAGAACCAACGTGGCTTGAAAAGCATCGAGAAAGAAGGTCGATTTGGTCAAGTCTTCCCACTTACCCTTTGTGTTTCTGTCCTGGGCTAAACGTATGAATTCTAGACCATCAGATTGAGGATGATTTTCTTTTTTTTTTCTTCTCAAATTAAGGTCCAGAGGGAAGGAAGCTCAGCTCACTGAGAGGCTGAACTGGTTGGGATGTGCCCCTGTTTCCGCGACTCTCACTGCCCTCCTTGGAAATTCTCTTTTCTGTGTGTTTGGGGGCTTCATTAACTCTAAGCTTTCTAAACCCTTTCCATGCCATCAGAGGAAAACATGCATTCCCCCACCACAGATCCGAGCTCTGGAGAATGCAGAGTTTGTCCATTTTCCTCATTCGATGAACAAAGAAACATTAAACTCAAAAAGACAAAAGTAGAATGTCCAAAAAATTGTAGGGGAAACGACTCGGGCATTTTCCTCCAGAGCTGTCAGAAGCAAAGATCCTCTCCTGGGAGAAAGAAAAAGAGCTTCAAAGTCCTCCAAGATGTGATTAATCCCTGTGGTTATTAATTTTTAACTTTTGGTAGTTTTTATTACCCAAGCTTGTACATTCTACCTCAAAGGCTCTGAGACAAGAAAGACGGCTCAGAAGAGTTTTGCTACCGCTTAAAAACAAAATCCTACAGTTTCAGGATTCACGGCTGTGCCTCTGCTGTCATGCACCCGGAGTCTGCAGTGAAGAAAAGCACCAGGTGTCCTAAGAATGCTACGGCGGCTGCCTTCAAACCAAAGACCTGCCCGGCTTTAATGACCAGATGTTTATCTAGCCAGAATTCATTTTGATGTGTACTTTACAAGCCACTGGTCAAGACAGAAAAGTAGTTTAAGCCCAAAAGTAATCGCAAAGGTCAGAAATCCAGCAGTTTGTAAGTCTGCAGAATGTTATGCCTTGGGGATAACAAATCTTTATTTTTCTTTAGATAATGTAAATTGGACAGAAGTCACAAAGAGGGAAGTCACAAAAACGGCTACGACCACGTCCCTGCAACACGGAAACTCACAGCCACCCACAGACCATCAGGAGGAATGCCGGTGGTGAGGCCTTGCAAACCCAGGGAGCTGGGCTGGGAGTGCCCGCTGGGGTCAGGCACCTTGTTCTTACTGACTTCATAACCTTTTCCCACTTGACATCTTTACTGAGCACTCGTGAGGAGGCCCCATCTGCCTCCGCTCCTAGCACATTCATCTTTGGATGCTTGCATTTTTTGCAGGGGCAGTTACATTTTTCCGTTTTCTAGCCGGGAATGGAATGTTGATATGTGTGATTGTTTTATTTATTTTATACGTTTTCCTTGGAATGTCTACGTGTGGCCGCTGCCCTGGCTTGGCAGCCTCTTGATTTATGGTAGTTATAAACATTCCAAAGTAGATATGTCAGTTAAGTGATACCATAACATTATACAGTTACAATTCTGTTATAAATGTGCTCCGAGTTTAAAAAAAAAAAAAAACATTTTCAGCTCCCCTCATCCACCCATTCCTTCCTGCTACGTACACATGATGGCTTTGGAAGTTACTAGTTCAATGGAAAGACGACGGAAGACCTAAGGTTTAATCATAGCCTCGCCACCACCCCCCAGCCCCACCTTCTGGAAAAAACACTTCTTTTTTTTTTTGAGATGTCACCCAGGCTGGAGTGCAGTGGCACAATCTCAGCTCACTGCAACCTCCACCTCCTGGGTTCCAGCAATTCTCCTGCCACAGCCTCTTGAGTAGCTGGGTTTATAGGCACCCACCACCACACCCGGCTAATTTTTGCATTTTTAGTAGAGACGGGGTTTCACCATGTTGTCCAGGCTGGTCTTGAACTCCTGACCTCAGGTTATCTGCCGCCTACCTCGGCCTCCCAAAGGGCTGGGATTTACAGGTGTGAGCCACCGCACCTGGGAGGAAAAAACATTTCTAAGAAGCAAGTTGGCATCCGGAAGCAACATGCTCCTCTCGAGAACACATTTGAACTTTCTTCCTACTGAAAAGCACCTTTATTCACATCATCCGTGTATTCCCAGGAGAACGTGGTTCCAAGATGGTGGCCACTGAGTAACTCTGGGAGGCGACCTGTCTCTCAACCCCCCTGGCCGGCTGCCTTTCCTGCCCACCAACAGAGAAAGTGGTTTGTGCTTCCTACGAGATGCTGAGAGAGGGAAGCAAGAAAACATCTCCATGGACATAGCAATTTGGAGAGCTTAACCTTCAATTAGAAAACCTGCTTCAGCATCCTCCCCAGGAGCAATGTCAGGGAGGAATTCCTTACACGCCTTCTCGCAGAAGACACTGGGACCTGGCCTACTTTAACTGTCCACTTCTAACCCTTGGGCGTGTACAAACCTGGCAACTGATATTTGAGGTAAAATGTATACCTCAAGAATTTTCATTCTCTGTGCTCTCTAGAGCAGGGGTTGGCCGGGGCTTGTTTTTGTAAATAAAGTTTTGTTGGAATGTAGCACGCGCATTAGTTTTTGTAAATAAAGTTTTATTGGAACGCAGTCTTGCCCATGGCTGCTTCTGTGGGACAAGGGAAGGGTCTGATAGTTACAACAGAGACTGTGTGGCCTACAAAGCCCAACATGTTTACTGTTTGGTCTTTCACAGGAAAAGTGTGCTGGCTCCTGTCCTAGATCAACTCAGAAAGTAAAACACGTGGGATGTGCCTGGCCCATCCGTCAGTGTGAGACCTGCAGTGACCACTTCCGCCGGCTGCACAAACCTGGAGAGAGGCTGCGGTGCCCCAACTGTAAGTTTTCTCATCAGCAAACTGGAAAGAGAAAGACCAGCGTGGAGGCTGGTTACAAGGATGAAATTAATATGTCCTTAAATACGTGTATAAGACCGCAGCACAAACAGCAGTCACAGCGTGGGTAGGGGAGGCGCTGCTAGGAGCCTCACGTGACCATGTCCTCATGTTATCTTCCAACGAGCCTGGGAGGCAGGTACTGCTGTGGCCTCTGCATTACACAGAAGCAAACTGAGGCTCACAGTGGCCGCTCACCATCTGCCGGAGCTCCTCTTCACTCTCAACAGAAGGCGCTTGAGCTCCCTGCTGATGGATGGTATGCCAGATTTTCCATGTAACTTTCTTTGATGCATCGTGGGTGTGGTGTTGCCCCTTTGGAGAGTTTTAAGGACTCTTTATTAACTAGCAAGGGTTCTTGTGCCCTTAAGGAGTGATTGAGAGGTGCCTGTAAGGCCAGTGGAGGCTGGGAGGCCTGCCTCTTCCAGCCCAGAGGCCTTGCGTCTTGGAACTGGTGTGGGTCACTCACTCCACAGTTCCTCTGAACTATTTTCATGACAATAAGCTGCTTCCTCAAGAAATAGCAGGGATTTTGCCCCTCAGGTAAGGTGCCTGGGGAGAGAAGGCTCTGTCAGGATCCAAGCAGGAAACCTGAGTTCATGTCTGCTCTTCACTGAGCACGGCCAAGTCCGTTTGAGCCCTTCCCCAAGTCAAAATCGCCCACTTATCTCCATCTTCACCTCCTCCCAGCTGACCACCTTCTCTTCCTTGGATGACCGCACTAGCTTTCTAACCAGTTTCCCTAAAACCCGTTCATTTATCTATTCCTTCTACCATCCCTCCCACCATCCATCCGTCGCACCACCCACCATCCCGCCACTTATCTCTCCTTCCCTCCCTCATTCCCTTTCTCCGTCTATCTCCCCGTCCACCCACCCACCCACTAATATGTATTTCCTGGTTAAAATGTCCCAAGCACTGTGTCGGTCCTGGTGTAAGTGGAAAAGGAAACAGCTTTCCTGCCCTCAAACAAAACAATGCATTTCAAAGTAAGAAGCCCCATGAGGGAAGAAGAGAAGGCTGTCTTGAAAGAGGATGACATCAGGAGGCATACATGGAGAGGGCTCGAAGGAGGGGCTGAGCCTCGCCAGGAGCTGATGTGCTGACAGAGAGACTGTAATTTATTGATCAAACTGGGGCACTTTGGGGAGTGAGAGGAGGAGCTATTAAACATTTTGTCAGGGCACCAGCTGCATGGCAGGACTGGCCAGGTAAACTGAGGGGCATGGCCTCCTCCTACAAGCCAAGATTCAGAGCATGAGCTGAGAAAGGGGTGAGGAGGAGAGAAATGCCCCTTCCTTTCCTTGGGGAGAGGTTGCAAACATGCATTTTAAAAGAACTAGGAGAAGGCCGGGCGCGGTGGCTCACACCTGTAATCCCAGCACTTTGGGAGGCCGAAGCAGGCAGATCAGAAGGTCAGGAGTTCAAGACCAGCCTGGCCAATATGGGAAACCCCGTCTCTACTAAAAAAAAAAAAAAAAAAAAAAAAAAAATTAAAAATGAGCAGGCATACTAGAGCACACCTGTAGTCCTAGCGACTTGGGAGGCTGAGGCAGGAGAATTGCTTGAACCCTGGAGGCAGAGGTTGCAGTGAGCTGAGGTCGCACCACGGCACTCTAGCCTGGGTGACAGAGCAAGACTCTGTCTCAAAGAAACGAAAACAAAAACCAGGAGAGAAAGGCAAGAGAAAAAAAAGAGGATGGAGTGCAAGAGTGGGTTTTGGGGGTGAAAGTTCAGCAAATAAGAGTCTCTGAGGGAAACGTGAGGTGGCAGAGCTGGGGAGAGGAAATATTGTGTAGGAAACGCTTTTCTGTGTTGTGAACTGGGGCTCCCTTGGATGCTGCCTTTACTGTCATCTGTCCGAAGGCGCAAGTGAGTGAGTGCTGCACCCTTTGCTTTCTCTAAGGCGGGCTTGCTGTACGGGATGTGCATCTTGGAATAAGTCTCTGGATCCTGGAACACCAGGTTCTGCCATCACAACGTTTGTCACGCACGGACCGCCCGGCATGAACAGGACCTTAGCTGTGACTGTCTGTGCTCCGTCGCTCAGCTGAGAGCTTTCTGAGGGCAGGGCCTCTGTCTGCTTGTCTCTGGTCTCAGCACCTAGCACAGGCTAGCATTTAGTCTGTGCTCCACAGCTGTGCAGCGTAGGGACGCGTTCGCGGGCTCCGGCGTGATTAATGTCCTTCACAAGGCGCCCTGAAGGAGCCATCCTCCCAGCTTCATTTCACATCCTGCTCCTGCAGAAATGGAGCAGCTGCTCCGCTTGGGTTATTTCGTGTCGGAGTTTCATCTCCCCCTGCGCCAGGCTGCCCTCGTCTCTACCTCCATCAACTCTCCAGCGCCGTCCAAGGAGCCTCATGAAACCAGATATCTGCAGCTGGCTTGTGTGACCCGTGGATGGGCGTTGAGCTTCACGCCTCACTGCCTTACAGTCTGGCCTCTTCGTCAGCATCGGCGGGACAGGCAGGGTCTCCAAGAAGAGCCCCAAGCTCCCAGAGGCCCTGCCAGGCAGTTCAGTTCTGCACTGGTTCCCTCAGGGGTCAAGGGAATCATGGCCAGCGTGGGTCACAGTTACAGGCTGGGGGGTCTCAACCTCTGCTCTTCCTCTGGCCAGCTCTGTGATTCGGAGTGAGTTATATAGACTCCAGCCTGAGTCCTTCTGTAAAATGGAGACAACCCAGCACTGAACCCCGTGTGGTAGGCACTGGACATGCCAAGCTTTATTGCCACCAGGATTTGATGAAAGGCCGCTTGGCCTGTGGGAGGACACAGCACTGGCTGGGGAACAAGGCTCTGTGGACACCTGACACCCTGGGGGCTGTTGTGGGGAGTGATGCTCTTTTCTCTCTTTCTGTCTTCAAAGGTAGGGGAAGTTGCCCATCTGGGCCAGGCGGCGGGGCCTCGCTGCCCCTGTGCTAGCTCAGCTTGCCAGCTAGCAAAGGCTGCACAAGCAAGCCACGACGTTCACAGAGTCTGCCATGTGCGTTCTGAGGCTGTGCTGAAATACTAATGCCAGCTGTCACTCCCTCCCAGAGACCTGGTAATGAGGGCTGGCACCATGTCCCCAACATGATTGAAATGGGCGTTGTTTATGCACTCTCAGGGCAGATGAGACGTGCATTTAAAGTGGTCCAGCGCATTTGGGGAAAGGAAGATGCAGTTTCTTGGACAGGAGACGTTTCTAGGGACCTGGCCCTGAGTCTGATGAGGTGGCGGGGCTGGGGGCGGGGATTGTTGGTGAGGGGTCACGTTTACAGGTGCCCAGCTCCTTGCTTGAGGACACAGTCTTAGGAGAAGCCAGACAGCACGGCTGCAGCAATCCATCCCTTCCTTCACCCCGTGTGCTGAGCACTGCCCACGCACCCAGCCTCATGTGCCCCCCATTCCGGGAATGGTGGGCCTGAATCAGAGGCCAGGCAGGAGTGGGTGGCAGCATTTGAGATCTGATTAAAGGTATGCAGATATGAGCAGGGCTTAGGAAAAGCAATGAAGGGATGGTGCAGTCCGGGAGGGCTGATCGGAGCGGGAGCCGTTCCCACTCCAGGGGCGTAAGACAGGGATGGAGCGTGTCCAGAGCCCTGGGGGGCAGCTCCAGGGGAGGAGTGCTTGGAGGGCTGCAGCTTTACCAAAGCGACCCAGAGCCAGTGCCACCTGGCCAGAAGAGCGCCAGGAGAGTAAAAAACCCCCCAGGTCTCCTGCAGGTGCCTCTACTGGCCAGAGGGTACAGGGGCCTGCTAATTGTATGGAGTGGCCTCCTGGGGCCCAGAGAAAGTAGGGAGCGTGGACATGGATGTGAGGGGCCGCGGGTCACACCCAGCACAGAGCTGCTCCGGTGGGGTTTCCAGCATCTGGTGTAGGGGCTGCAAACTCAGGGACCTAAAGGGGCCAGGCAAGTAGTTAATATAAATGAGGGGCGCCAGACAGGTGTATGAGGTTAGCGAAGGGTGGGGAGTGTGGCAAACTAGATTGCTCATGCCAGGAGAGAAAGTGGCCCAGAATCACCAGATCTTCCCATTTTTTAAGGCAAAAGCTGAAAATTGTTGTTGTTGTTTTAAATGAGCCCTCTCCTGATTTTAAATTTTAGCAGTGAAATCAAATTTCTGAAATGAAAACAATTTGCAGGTGAGACAAATGAAATTCGCCTGTGAGTGGGACTTCACTCCTGGGCCGCGACGTGATGGACGAGTGTGAGGCACCGCGCTGGACTCGCTCTCCGCGGCTGGGAGGCAGGGGGTGGGGGGCAAGGGCGCTCCGGGGCTGCAGGCTGAGCTCAACCTGCCTACTGTGCCCAGCGGCCTTCCGAGTGTTTCCGCCCCCCATCTGCTGTCTTTGAGCTCCCCCATGCTCTGTCACCGCACTGCGTTCTTCAGAGCATGCACCCCAATTTATGGTCATGCATTTCTTTACTCATTTATCTGCTCTTTCTCCCCTTTCCAAAGACCAGGCCCATGTCTGTTTCCTCCCTCGTCCCCAGAGCCAGGCAAATACAAAATGACAGATAGCTGTTTGTGCAGGAACTGCTGCTGAGCCCCCTCAGGAGGAGGCATTGTTATTCTTATCCCTGGTGGTGGTAGTAGCCGTCACCGTATTTTATACAGGAGGAAACAGAAGTACAGGGCGGATAAGGGACTTGGTTCAGATTGCACAGCCAGGAAGCACTGGAGTGGGGATTGAAACCCAGGACTGGCAGGTTCTTCAGACCCCTACTCTCAGCTCAAACACTGACTCCTCCCTACGAATCCCTCAGTTTGAATGTCGACCTCAACTCCTCCAAGAAGCCCCGCCTGACCGATCTGTCGGCTGGGTCAGTGGCCGTCCTGGGATCCTCTAGGCAGGCTCTGCCTCTCCATATTTCACTTTTCTGCTTCCCTGTCTTGTGCTCTGGGTTGTAAAGTTCACCTCGTAAGCAGAGAGCTGGTTTGTTCATGCTTCCTCTCCCCACCCCTTACAGCCCAGTGCCTGGCATGTATTAATAATAACAATAACAATAACTAATAATAATAGAGGAGATGACTATCATGCTGAGTGCTTCCCACATGCCAGGCGCCGCGTTCAGTGCTTCCTGTCTGTGCTTTTATTTCCTCTTCTCCACATCCCCATTTATAGATTCGGAGCCTGGGACTCAGAGAGTAGCTTGCCAGTGGATACATAGCCAGTCGGAGGTGGAAGTAGGATTGAAATCCAGCTCTGCCTGTGCCTGAAGCCACCGTCCTGGGTGTAACCACTACCCTGACAGATCCCACGGCAGGGACTTCACCACTAGGTGATGTCAAGGACCAGGGTGCCAGTACTCCTGGCATTGCAGGCCATGCTGTCTCTGTGTGACCCTTAACCCCACTGCCGCCATGCAAGGTCAGCCACAGACTGTCCGTAAACCAGTGGGCATCGTTGTGTTTCAGTACAACTGTGTTTCTAAACACAGGTGATAGGTAGAATTTGGGCTACGGGCCTCAGTTGATGACTTTGGCGTATATCATGGATGCCCATGTTACAAGATGTCCTGGTTTCAGACACGTGATATAAAATAACTGTGCATCTCAGAATCCAGGAGACGTGATATTTGTCAAGTGAATGAATGAATGAGCGAATGACTGAGTGAGGTGTGTGCCCCTGGGTGTTTGGCAGGGAAAATGGGCACCTGGCAGTGAGTATCATGAATGTTGCACAAATGTCCTCTGAGTGGCCCTTACTCTCACCCTGGGACATCACTGTCCTACAGCACATAAGTGGACACTGAGGCCCCAACAAATCAAGAGTTTGTTTCTGGCCAGCCAGCAATGGCAATTCAGTGAGGTGGCAGCTTGCTTAGCAGGCCTTTAGCACCAGGTGGGCACCAGTCCTTGCTGGCTGAGGAAGTCAGTCCTCAAGTCATAGCAAAGTGCATAAAGAATAACTTTTCACTTCAATTCCATCCAGATTAATTCAGTGAGAGTTTATTGAACACCTTTCATCATGGCTGGATGGGTGAGCAGTGCCCATAAAACAGGGCTCCTGCCCTCAGGGAGCTTAAGCACATCTAATCTTATGAACCACCCAGATGTAAAACCAGAGTGAGAATTCAGAGGCGCCGAGCCCCCTTCCCGCCCCCACGGAGTCTTCTGAGGGCGGCAACGTGGATATTTTCCAGGTAGGAATTAATCAGGGCTTCGTTGGTGCTCCAAGCCAGACCCTACATAATACCTTCTATAAAGAGCCTTATTACACAGGAAGGTTGTATATTACATTATTCACTGCACACCAGCTACGTGCGTAGCCTGCTCCCTGCGTCCCTGGGCCAATAAATTAGATTTAGATTACAAGGGGAGGAAAGGCAGCCCCGTGCGTGAATATCTAACAGTCATTGTGGACTGAGATGTCTTGATTTAGACGGCTAAATGGCCCGGCGAAGGGGCCGAGAAGGTGCAGGCTGGCACATAAAAAGCTCACAGCCTCCACAAGCAGCCCATCACCTTGAACAAACAGGCCCGCCAGCGGGGGCCAGGGCTGCAGGCTAATTGGCAGCTCGGATCCAATGTCACGCTTATTTCCTGAACCCAAATAACTTCTAGCTCCAGGTTATTGATCCCTGTTGAGGAGCGTGGTCTGGCTTTGATGCAGAGGCCTCTCGTCTGGCTCCAAAGTTTTCCAACTTGGGGCATTAATATTGTTCAAGGGCCCCTCTGAGACCAGAGGCCAGGAAAGCCAATTCAAAGCGGGAGGTATTGTAATCCCAGGGCCCTGGTGGGGGTTCTGGAGAACCATGGGTGGCTGTGAATGTGCAGTTCAACCATCTTGCTGGGATCAGAGAGGGAAGAGCCTCCTGTGGCAGACAGGAGGGAACACAGCTACTGGAAGACTGGTGATATGAGTTTGGCTCCACAAACTTGCTTGGGGGAGGGATCCCTACCCTGGAGCTTCTGACTCTTCAGGCACCTACTCGATGCTTCTCCGGGATACCTCTGTGGACCCACAATGCCTGGGCTGCAGTAAGCACACATTTCAAGTTTTCCTGGATTTTGTCACACTGCCCCATGAAGGCTAGTGGGATGTATGACCCAGAAAGGAGCAGGGATATGTCTTTCCCACGACTCTCCGTCCACATCAGGTGTTACTGATATCAACAGCTCCTTGCTAATCCCACGGGTGCAGAGTGCCACTACCCTGTCATTTTAATTTGTTTTTTGTTCTGTTTCGGCTTTTTTTTTTTTTTTTTTTTTGAGATGGAGTCTCACTGTGTCGCTCCGGCTGGAGCGCAGTGGTGCCATCTTGGCTCACTGCAACCTCTGCCTCCCAGGTTCAAGCAGTCCTCCTGCTTGGGCCTCCCAAGTTGCTGGGATTACAAGCTCCCACCACCATGCCTGACTAATTTTTGTATTTTTGGTAGAGATGGGGTTTCGCCATGTTGGCCAGGATGGTGAACCTGAATGTCTGACCTCAGGTGATCCACCCACCTCTGCCCCCCAAAGTGCTGGGATTACAGGTGCGAGCCACCGTACCCAGCCTAAATTGGATCTCATGTATTTAAAGAAGTAGGAATTAGCCAGGTAAGAAGGAAGAAAAGAGTCTTCCAGAAAGAGGTAACTATGGGAATGAAGGGAGGGGAGGAATAGCAAAATGCTTAGTATTGCTCAAGGGGCTAGCTGTGGAGAGGCTGGAGAGCGGGGTGCCTAGGCATCACCCTGCAGGTTAGAAATTGTCCAGTCTGGGCAATTGTTCAGCGTCCTAGGTGTACCCCGACACCCACATGCAGAAGAGATGATTACAGGACATTTCAGAGATGAAGGCTCATGGGAGAGATGGGGTGGGACAGGAGAGCAAGGGACAAGTGCTGGCTGGGGGGCCGGACCCCTCACTCGAATTTCAGCCCTGCCGCTTGCTCAGCAATGTGGCCTCAGCTGCCTTCACCTCCCAATCCTCAGGCTCGCCCCCTGTCACCTGAGGACAAGAACTCTTACTCTCAGGCTTGTGATGAGAGTCACATGAGACGATGCGTGTCACGTGCTCAGCACCAGGCAGGGTACGGTGCATGAGCTGAAATGTCACGTGTCACTTCGTTTCCATGGGGCCCAGTTTAGGAAGAAGGAAGGCCGAAGTGGAGCTGATGAATTGGGAGAAAGAGGAAGAGTTAGGGCCAGGGAGTCTCCAGGTGAGAAAGCATATTTCCTGGAAGCAAAGGAAGAAGGAGGCTATGGAGAGAGAGAGAGAGAGAGAGAGAGAGAGAGAGAGAGAGAGAGAGAGAGACAGAGAGAGGAGAGAGAGAGACAGAGAGATGGAGAGAGGAGAGAGAGAGAGAGAGAGAGAGAGAGAGCACAGAGCGAGGGGATTTGGAGGCTGCAAGGTAGAGTGATGCAGGATCCAATGAGTAGCAAAGGGAGTGAGAGGGTGAGAAGTGGAGGACAGGGAGAGGAGGGTCATTGGGCAAAAGGCTAGAGAGCCAAGAGACCTGGGGCTGGGGACAGATGGGTGGCCCATGGGGACATTTAGCTGAAACCAAGTTGATGGTAGAATCTGGGATGGAGAGGTCTCAAAGCGGTGGAGATGGAAGGTGTGGGTTAGCCAGGTTGCTTTTTTTTTTACAAAGAAACAGAACCCAGCTCAAGTAGGCATATGCTAGGAAGAGGGACATTATTAGCTCTTAACCAGAAAAGACCAGGAATGATGGCTTCAGGAATGGTTGAATCCAGGTGCCCAAGTGACGTCATCAGGACCTGGCTCCCCTTGCCTTCTGTCTGGTCTCTCTTCTGTTTTGGCCTCATTCTCAGGCAGTCTTTCCCCAAGTGTTGGAAAGATGGCCAGAAGCAGCTCCTTGCTTGCGTTCCTCAGGCGAGTAACCCCCTGGACAGAGATCATTTTGCTAAAAGTTTTCATGGAAGTCCTGGGGTTGACTGATTGGACTGTCTTGGGTCATATGCCTAAGCCCAGGGCCGGGGGTCAGGGAGTGAGTGTGATCTGATATGGTTTGGCTGTGTCCCTACCCAAACTTCCTCTTGAATTGTAGCTCCCATAGTTCCCACATGTTGTGAGAGGAACCCCGAGGGAGATAATTGAATCATAAGGGCAGCTTCCCCCATACTGCTCTCGTGGTAGTGAATACGTCTCGTGAAGTCTGATGGTTTTATAAGGGGTTTCTCCTTTTGCTTGACTCATTCTCTCTTGTCTGCCATTGTGTAAGATGTGCCTTTTGCCTTCCGCCATGATTGTGAGGCCTCCCCAGCCACATGGAACTGAGTCCATTAAACCTCTTTTTCTTTATCAGTTACCCAGTCTCAGGTATGTCTTTATCAGCACTGTGAAAATGGACTAATAACGATCCAAACTGCGTGTGCTATGAGCGGGTGAGGGTGGTACAGTGGGGTTGCTTTCCGGAAGAAGGGGACTGTTTGCTGGGCAGTATCCCCTTTAAGGAATGACCCAGGATCTGGAAAGTGATACCACCAGTGAGGAGGAAAGGTGGGGCCCGCAGAGCCTGGGGGTGAGGTCCATTTGCTGGAAATGACTGAGGGGCAGCATAGAAATGTTTGGGAAGGGGCAGCCTGCCGACCATAGAGCTACATGCCCTGTGCCTCTCCTCACCGCCAGTGAGGCTGCCTGCTTGCCCTGTGAAAGCGCGGTGAGTTTCCGTGAATCACCCAGACAGAGTTACGTGGCCCCTTGTATTGATTTCCCTTTTTGCCTCAGCTGCCAGGATGCAGGGAGCCAAACTATCATATCTAATCTGTTACCATTTCCCTAAGCCCGGGGATTTGGGAGCTTTTCTCCCCCTCCTTCTGCGTGGCATTCTTGATTCTTCTCTTTCTATTTAACAGCCTTTCCATTTTATGTGTCGTTTATCATAAACCACCCCAAATCCTTTTTTGAAGCAGGCAGGGTATAAATTATAAATAGATTTAATTAAAAAAACTCAATAGGGCAGTTTGTCCGTAGGGCTCCCAGCAATCGCTTCTGCTGACATTTCCCTCGTTACCCTAGTGGAGCAGGAGGGGATAGTGGGAGCAGTTGGGAAGGGGCTTAACCCTTGGGGTGCTGTGTCTTGGGGCTTGGCCCCAGGTGCTGGGACCAGGAGCCCAGCACAGGTGGATGACCATGCAGCCCTCAGAGGGGTCGAGCTGCTGCAGAAAGTGGGGCGATGCCCCCACCCTCCCGGGAATTCATTCCTTCCCACGGTTGCCCTGTGTCATGCTTCAACACGGGCACGCTCGAGCTGGCCTTTCCTTTTCTTTTACAAACCACGTGGGCCTCACACCTCCAATCATACCACAGACGCCGTCCACGCGCCAGGTCAGAAAACCCTGCAGCAGTGACCCCGGAGCTGTGGCCTGGAGCATCGGTGAGCTCTGGGGGACTGCTCGCCTTTCCCAGGTCCTCAGAGCTGTGTGAAATAGCTCACTCCTAGTCACTGAGCTACGAAGGTGGGCCTTGTGCTCACCAGAATGGAGTCTCAACGTGTGGCAGTGGCAGAGGCACCCGTGTGGAGGAGCCGTGACTGGGCCCCTCTGGTGCTGGGCAGCATAGGCAGGTTGGGGTGCAGGTGCCAAGGGAAGTCTGCCCTGCTGGCATTGCATTGGGCTGCCCTGGGCTGTGTGACCTCAGGGAAGATACCCAGCGTCTCAGAGCTTCAGCGTCCTCATCTGTACAGTGAGTGGCCAGTAACACCTACTTATCCGGGTTGTGGAGATCATTATTTGAGTTATTAAAGCATATGGAAAGTACTCAAAATGGTGCCTGGCATATTGTAAGAACTTCATCTTTGCTATGGTTCCGTACTTTTGGAGAACACACACACGTACACACACCAAGGTAGATCAGTTTTGCGATTTCTGTTCATTCTCCCTGGCTCGCCCAAGAAGCCCACGTCATTCAGCGGAGGCCACGTCGCAGGGGGCGTGACCCATCTGCCCGTCTGTCTGTCTTTCCTTCCCCCTTTTTCCCTCCTTTTGTTCCCTCCTCCCTCCCTCCTCTCTCCCTCCCTCCCTCCCTCCTTCCTTCCTGGTTTTTGTTGAGCACTTATTTTGTTCTTGGTATCAAGGGGTACAGTCGTGAGCAAAGACAGATGTGGTCCCTGCTCTGTTGGAGGCCACATTCCAGGCTATACTTAAGTAAACAAATGACAAAAAGAATGTCAGAAAATGAAAGTGTTAAGAAAAAAGTAAAAAAAAGTAAAAAAAAAAGTAAAAAAAAGAAAAAAAGAAAAAAAAAAGAAAAAAGTAAATGAGCTTTTGAGGCTAAATTGTGCGGAGTGGGAGTGCCGGTTGAGAAGGCCACCCCAGGCAGGGAGGTTGGAGTCTGAAAGACGAGAAGGAGCCAGCCAGGGAAGCTGAGACGCAGCCTTCCGGGTGGAGGAGCGGCTGGTGCCAAGGCCCTGAGGCAGGAATCAGCTCGTCGGTTTCGAGGAACAGAACGGATGTCAGGGCTGGAGTGAGCGGACCCAGGAGTAGAGTGGAGGGTGGGGAAGGGGAGATGCAGGCAGGGGCCAAATCCCACAGCGTCCAGGGAGCCTAGTGAGGAGTTTGGACTTAAAGTCATTAGAGCAAAGAGGACTCCAGGGTTTTCTCTCTTGCAACACCCCCGCCACTCACTAAGGCTCCCAAGCTGGTTGACCAGAAGAATGGACTCAAGGATGTTAGCCCTGAGAGGGTCACAGGGGTCAGAAGCCCTTGGTGGCCTCATCTCTGTGACCTGCCACTGATTTGGGTTGAGCAGGGGCTGTGGGGGCTGAGCCTCCCTGAGCACTCAGCCGTCCGGTGCTGTGGCCGTCGGGCTCTGTCCACAGCTTGAATGAACGGCCGGTGGATCTAGTGATGTCATTGGCTTCTGCTCCATCTGTACAGAAAGTTTGTACTTCATTAAATATAGACGCCTTGCATTTTCCAATGGGAGACAAGTTCTTCTTTTCCCACCTGCCCCAAGCCAGCTATAGAACTCCGCAGCTTCAAGAACCGGTGCATTCATTCATTTGCTTCTGAGAGACTTGTTTTGCTTCTCTTCTGGGGGGAGGCCAGGCCTGGAGGACACAGGAAGGAAGGAAGAGGTCGTTATTTCTGCCCATGAGGAACTCGCAGTGGAGCAGATAATATTAGCATAAACCGAAAAGTTAAAAATGAAGGAGAACAGATTATGTTGTCCACAAACCCTGTGTGCCTGTACTGTGGAATATTCCATCCAGAAGCGGTGGATAGAGGCTGAATAGAAGCGGGCTTGTGGCCAGATGAGCTGGATTAATCAAAGTTCGAAAGCTGCCTCCCTGCAGGACTTGTCAGAGCCTTGACCCTGCCTGTGTTCCACTCATGTCTCGTGTCCCTTTAGCCCTTCCATGTCTGTTACTGGAGCTTTCACTCCCGGGCTCCAGGACCTGCGTCTTTTTGCTAAAGGCTGCTCTCAGCCTTCCAGAATTGGTTTCGTCTGCCAATGTGATAAGCAGGAATTGTCTGCGAATTCACATCCCCTGCTTTGGGGCGACTTTAACCAATGACTAGGGAGTGTGGGTGTGCGGGTATAAACATCTCGGCGCCCTTGCCCTGATGGCACTCTGTCCAGAGCCCGCCGCAGTGGCGAGCCAATGCCACACTCCATGGAACTCGGCTTGTTCCAGCCTTCTTGCCCATCCTTTCCCTCTCCCAGGCTCATTTTCCCACTCCCCTTCTGGTCTCTTCCATAGGGCTGCCTCCCAAAGCACTCACCCCCCATTCTCAGCTCAGGGCTTGCTTCTGGGGACTCGGCCATAGACAGTGATGCCTCAGGCCAGTATTCAATGCAGCCTTAAGCAAAGCTAGACAGCTGGCTATGCTACAGGACTTGTCAGAGCATTGACCATGCATGCATGGTGGTGCTCCAAGAGGAGGTAGGAGGAGGTGGCATGGTACACATAGTTATTTGCCCAGAGACAGTGGTCACCCTGGAGCACTTCCAGGGAAGACCACAGCCCTCCACCCACACACAGAGCATACTTCAGAGACTGTGCTGCATGGCAGGCTGCAGGCTGGAACTCTGGGAAGAGCCTCCACGGCCAAGGGCACAGAGAGTAAGCAGAAAGCTGGCGTTGGAATTCAGATGTGGGTCTTTGCACTCCAAAGCCCACACCGTGAGCAACCCCACCTCCGCAGGCCTGGAGCCTGCAGCAGACGCCTCCGCAGCTCCCAGTGCACCGGTCACAGCCATTCTCAGAACATCGCACCTATCAGTTCACTCGTGAGCCACCAGCCTGGGAGGCAGCCGGGTCGCCAGTCTTTCCATGCCCAGACCCCAGGTCAGTAGGTGCTTGCTGAGTGAGATTGGAAGGTGCGAGGGACCAAGTGCTGCCCCCAGGGTGGGCTCTGGCTGTGCCCCAGTCGACGTCTCCCCTCGGGCTGCGGGCATGGAGAAGGGGCTCTTGCTGAAGCCCTCCCCCCGTCCCCACCCCCGACCTCCCTGGGCAGCTACTCTGAGTGTGTGTGGTGATGGTTGGGGAAACGGAGGGTCTGGGACAAGCATCGTTTGGTTCCCAGTTACTTTGTATTCTCCGTATTATCCATGGTCGTTGAAGACAACGTTGAAGGAGCAGATCACAAATCAAAATCACGCGAATTCCCTGCACAGCAGCCATGCTCATGCTCTTGGCTTTTGCTACACGAATAGGCACAACACCGCAGCCCCATTCACCAAGGGCTGGCTGGGTCTCCACCACAGCCCTGAAAGAGGGACAGCGGGCACCAGGAAGAGCTCAGCCCCCACCCAGCTCACGAAGTAGGGGACCGTGTTGGAAACTAGACAGTCTCACTCTGGAGGCCATCTCACCCCGCCCAGCTTGTCCCCATGTTTACTTCAGAAAGTCTTAAACTTTGCAAAAATATGCAAAAGGAGATGGAATTGTCCCACGAGCCTCCCTGCACCAGCACCCATCTGTGACAACCATCTATCCCTGCCATGCCGGGTTCTTCTCTGCCCATGGTCGGGAGCCCATCCCAGACCTCACAGCCTTTCTCTAGAAATTAGTTCAGTCAGTGCCTATCAGAACTTACACTTCCAAGACTGCTAGCCTGCCCTAGAGAAATAAAATCTATCTGGAAAATCTCTCTACGAGAATGTAAGTTCCATGAGCGCTATATCCTCAAGACATAGGACAGGAAGTGCCGGGTGCCTCTCCGTCATCTATTATCTGTCATCTATCTCCTATCTACATCTCTTTATCTACCGTCTTTCTACTGTTTACCTATATCTTTCTGTCTCTCTATTGTCTATCAGTTATCTGTTAGCTATCATTTATTTATCAATCATCTATCATCTATCTACTCTGTCTACCATCTACCATTGATCTACTGTCTAACTACCATCTATTTATGTATCTTTCTATCACCTGCCAATCATCTATTATCTATCATTTATATATCAATCCTCCACCAGTTATCTATGGACTGTTTATCTGCCCTCTATCTATCATTAAACTATCTACCATCTACCTACTGTCACCCATCTATCACCTATTCTTCTATGTCTCTATCATATATCAATACTTTATTATCTGGGCCGGGCATGGTGGCTCATGCCTGTAATCCCAGCATTTTGGGAGGCCAAGGTGGGTGAATCACTTGAGGCCAGGAGTTCAAGAGCAACCTGCCCAACATGGTGAAACCCCGTCTCTACTAAAAATACAAAAATTACCCAGGCATGGTGGCATGTGCCTGTAATTCCAGTTACTAGGGAGGCTGAGGCAGGAGAATTGCTTGAACCCGGGAGGTGGAGGTTGCGGTGAGCTGAGATCATGCCACTGCACTCCAGCCTGGGTGACAAAGTGAGATTCAATCTAAAAAAAAAAAAAAAAAAAAAAAGAAAGAAAAAGAATCTATTACGTATCTTTTCCTATCATGTATCTGTCAATTATCTATCTTATCTATCTGTCCTCTATCTACTATCTATCTATTTTATATGAAAATGAGATTCTTCTAAACATACTATTTTGTGACTTTCTGCTTTCCCTTGACAATTTATTATAACCACTGTTCCTTGTCAGTAAATATGAGCCTCCTATGCCACTATTCTTACTGCCTGCACAGTATTACATTTAGGTTGTTTCCAATTTTTCATTATTGTAAACGATGCCGCAATGAATATCCCTGTTTATGAGCCCTTGGGAACATCCACAGTAATTTCTTTAGAACCAGTTCTTGGAAGCAGAAGGGCTGGGTCAAAGCGCATGCATCTTTAAAAGATGGTTTTCTTATCTTAAAAAACATTTTTGATGGATCTTCACACTGGATGGTAACTTTCATCAATAAAAAGTGACCTCCATTGGATTGTTTTTACCTCGAATTCTGTTTGAGAAATAGATGTGGACTCAGAAGCTGTGGCAGAGGCGGGTGGTGAGGGTCCCATTAGCTGGTGGCTTTGCCCTGGAAGCACAGGCGGGGCGGGGGCACTCTCAGCAGTGATGTACAGCCTCGTGACGGGCGCCCTGCCATGGTCATCTGCCGCTCACACTGCAACCCCACTCAGCTCCCTCTGGCTGCCTGGGGGGGGGGCCATCACCCGCCTTTTACTTTGAACCTTTCAGAGTCTCTCTGTTGCTAAGCAGCCCCTCTGTTCTGGTCTCCTGACTTGTATAGTCCCTGGCCTGTGACAGGACATGTCTTTCCTCTCTGGGTCAGCTGTAGGCCATATACCAACTGGTTATAAGACCGGGAGCTTCTGGAATTGGGCAATCTGGCATGGAGTCCCAACTTTACCATGTACTAGCTGTGTGGCCTCAGCCAAGTTACTTAACCTCTCTGAACTGCAGGCCATCATTCCTATCTGCCCTAGGACTATTGGGAGGGTGGGGAAATGAGATCCAAGATCTTCGGGAGGCCCTTGCTGCATGGCGGAACATCTATGGAGCTGACTGTAGGGCTCTGCTCTGAGCACTTTGGGCTACCTGTGCTCATCCTGGGGCCAAGGGAACATGCTGGGGCTCTAGGGACTGGCATAAAGTCACCCTCCCTGCCCGGAGTTGTAAACTGTGGAGGAGGGGATCCTGTCCTCCTGGTTTCTACAACAGTCCCGGTGCCTACCAGATGCTGAACACAGAGCCAGTGTGCAAAAACATCTATGGGACGAGTGAATGGCTGAAAAACGGCCTAAAGCCCTGGGGACAAACCCTTCAATCTGATGATATCTCCCCAGAGAGACTTGTGAGGAGGCTTGGCTTTGTCTCACAGTAATACTGGAAGAGAAACACAGCAAGAAGGGTCCAAGCCTGTTGGAGAAAAGCCTGGTGATTTCTTTTTTACAAAAAGATGCCAGTTGAGACTATTGAGACAAGAGAGAGAAAGAGAGAGAGAAGAAGAGAGAGAGAGCAGACTTCTGGGCAGCCAAAGATTCAACACAGCCCACAAGAGAGAATCCGTTCCGCCCGGGTTGCTAGGCAAAGGGCTGTGGACAGAATCGATTGGCCTTTGGGGGCCTGCAGTGTTTATGCAGCTCAAGGCTGGAGAGGGGCAGAAATGGCCTGCAGAGCTGCCCACAGTATCTGTGGGATGTCTTCGTGGAGGTGGAGAGAAAAGACCCAGGCAGAGATGAGCAGAAATCCCGGCTCTCTCAGCATGGGCCACAGGGCCAGGCACATCCCCTGCCAGAGCCTCCATGTGCCCGGCTGCTGTGGTTACTGTTGTTGGAAGGAACACATCTTCATCTGTAAAATGGGGCAGCGACCCCAGCTCCCAATGCAGGGCGCTCACAGCACCTGGCATCCTGATGCCGAGAGCTTAGTAGGCGCTTTGTGGATTTTAATAATTGCACTCTCTTCCCCCATTCCCTCCAAAAGTTGTTGACTACCATGCAGACCCAGACCCTTGCTTTCAGTGGTAAATACGTGTGGAATGAATGAGTGAATGAGTATATGAATAATGAGTTGTACCTGTACCAGGCAGCTGCTGGTCACCACATTAAGCTGGAGCATTAAATATGCATTAAAACCAAAGGCTTGGAACTCAAAGCAACTTGCATTTAAATCCAAGGTGGGTCACTTCACCGCTGTGTCTCTTCATCCCTGAGACCCTCATGTGAGAAATGAGGAAGACACTACCACCCCTCCCAGGCTGAAAGTGCTTAGCCAAGTGCCCGGCACAGGCAAATGATCAAAGGCTCAAATGTGACCATCCACTGTGCCTGGCTCTTGTCATGTGGTGGTGGTTCAGGAAAGGAACAAAGGGCTGCCCTTCTCCGGCTGTGTGATCACAGCCAGCGTTCACATTTCCTGCGCACCAAGGGGCTGTTCTTCCTCAGCTCTGCAGTGTCTGTGGATGGGGAACTCCAGAGCCCTCTGAAGTGAGGGTGGTGGGGAGCACAGCCATTTTACAGACGAGGACAGAGGCTTGCAGGGCAAGGGCTGTGCTCCAGCGTGCCACAGTCACTTAGCGTAGAGCAGCTTGTTCATTCACCCGATATGAATTGTGACTCTACCCACCCGGGCTTGCATCGTTCCATCCTCCCTACAGCCACACGAGGTAGGAGCTATTATGAGCCTCATTTGTACCTTAGAAGCTGAGTCCAAGGCCAGCACAACCGGGTGGTCTGATTCAGTGTTTCGTGGCCAGGAGGGTCTCCCCATGTACTGTGTGGGGGCTGGAGGGCAACTTGCAACTTCCTCTCTCACTTTCGGGGCCCCTCACCATCAGCCTGCAGCCCTCCAGACCCCTACACCCTGCCAGTGTCCACAGCAGCCAGACAGATGCCAGACAGGCCCAGGGCCCTGAAATAGAGGCCGTGTAGTTGGCTGGGTAACAGAACCCCTATGAGGTCCACAGGTAACCTATG
Organism: Saimiri boliviensis; assembly: GCF_048565385.1. Classification (NCBI taxonomy): domain Eukaryota; kingdom Metazoa; phylum Chordata; class Mammalia; order Primates; family Cebidae; genus Saimiri; species Saimiri boliviensis. The sequence goes on from NC_133457.1 coordinate 121,937,957, forward strand.
CGAGCCTGTGAATGTGTCGTGTTACAGGGCAAAAGAGGCCCTCAGATGTCACCTGAATGTTGAGACGGGGATCTTACGGATGACCTGGTGGGCTCAGTGCCATCATAGTGTGAGAGGGAGGCAGAAGGTCAGCAGCAGAAAAGCAGATTCTGTCCAGGGAGACACTGCGAAGGTGGAGGAAGGGGCCAGCAACCAAGGAATGCAGGGGCCTCGGGAAGCTGGGAAGAGCAAGGAGGTGGATTCTCCCTTGGAGCCTCCCCAGGGAAAGTGGCCTTGTGGACATCTTATTTCAGGATTTCTGACTTCTAGAACTGTCAGAAAAAGAATCTCTACTGCTGTAGCCCATTCGGTTTGTGGAAACGTCATCAGCAAGAGGAAATGAACACAAACTCCGTTTGTGAAACTGACGCCAGGCTGTGACACCACAGGGCACGTTTTCCACCGTGGCCCCAGGGGCTCTGGAGGAGCAGGAGGCGTGAGCCTGCGGGCTGCGGCTACCTGAGCTGAGCTGGCGCCTCTGGGGCCATGGTGGAGCCACTGTCCTGATTCGAGCCTCATCTGCTGGTTTCACGGCACCGGCCAACAGCAAAGAGCAGCAGAAACTGCCAGCAGCAGCCTTCCACCCTGTGCCCTTCCAGAGTGACAAAGGCACGGTGGCTGTGTGAAAAAGGAGGCAGAGCAAGCAGCGGAGAACAAGGGTCTTGCCTAGAGCTGCTCAAAGCTTCCCTTTGAAGAGCCAGGAGGACAGAGGGGGCTGCTGGCTGGATGGCACTCATTAGCAGTCAGCGTGCTGAAAGGGGTGGGCCGTGACGGAAGGAGTGGGCGCCAGGGCGAGATGGGGGAGGACGACACCATGGGAGAGGAGCCCCTGTCCCTGTAGCCTCCTCTCTCCCCCTCACTGTACCTGTTTTTGCGTCCACCAGAGCGTTGAGCTTGCCCTCTGCAAACATCGTTCTTTCCTGGGCATGCCATTGATTTTCTAGCAGGATTGGTGGTGGTTGAAACTAGCTGTCTCTTTGCCCCCTGGTTAAGACGACAGAGCAGGCTTGGGTGCCAGGGGGACCTGCATTGGAGTCTCAGCTCTGTCTTCTAGCTTTGTGGTGTGGGGCAAGCCTCTCAGGCTCACTCTGGCAGCCACAAGCCCTCACACGAGCCCTCCTTGTGAATTACTGGGGGAGATTCTGTCTCCCGGGCCATCTGGATGCAAGCTAGCTCACGTTTACCATGGTGGGAAGCACCTTCTAGATGTTTGCAGAATGAAGGAAAGCTGCAGGTCTCAGTGCAGTTCCAGGCACAGAACCAACTCCGGACCCCGGGCGGGAATGAGGAAGACAGCTAAGGTCCCGTCCCATCCACCCCTTGGTCTTTCCCTCCTTCCAGGCTTCTCCTTCACGCCGGAAAAGCTTGTTCTGCACTGCATGCCGACCCTTGTTGGTAGTTGTTCAAAACTGTCATTTCTGTAATAATTTGCAAAAAGCATCTTTGGAAGTCAGGCCTTTGACATCCAGGATCGCCACGTAGGTGCTTTTTATACTCTGTAACCTGGGCATTTCTTATCTTCCCTGCCACCTGGGCAGCTTGGCAAAAGCAGAGAGGCACTCAGGTTTGCCTCTGCTCCCAGACGGTGCTTGGCTTTGAGAACCGGTGTTAATGAATGATGGATGGACGGATGGATGGATGAAGAAGGGATAGTTGGATGGATGAAGGGGTCAACATGTGTGTGATAAATGAATGAAGGAACAGGAGATGAAAGTGTGAGCTCTGGGCTTTTCTGTAGCTCCAATGGTCTCGGAGAGGGTAGGTTCTGTGGTCTGTATTTTCTAAAGCACGTTCAGTGGATTAGCTGCTCTGCCAGACATTCATAGGTGTTAGTTGAGAAATTTTTAAAAGGGACTGGGGAGGTGCCTCCTGTGGAATAATTTGGAAAGTGATGGTGTTCAACGAAGTTAAACAGGTTTCCCTCTGACAGGACTTCTCAGGGCCTTTGATATGCCAGCGTGCTTCGTGAATTCCCCAAAGGAGTATAGATTAGGCCATTTTCTCCAACGTCTAAACTATGGGGTTCCTATTTTGAGGATGAGTTCGGCGGATCATGCTGGTGGGAAAGCTCTTCCTGGGGGACGTTGTTGTGAGAAGGAGGGGACCTTCTCCCGGCGGTGGGTGCCCAGTGGGAACAGCGCGGCGGACGGCTGCACTGCCCAAGCCCAGGCTGCTGGCTCTGCCCCATGCTGCTCCGCAGCAGGCCCTGGAAGGACAACCTCGACTTTGTCCTAAAGCCAGCAATCTGCTTGTCAGACACACTCGGTGTCTTGCAGGAGCGAGGAGTATTGTCGTTATTATTGCTGTCAGTCAGCAATTCTCTGCCTTTATTCAGGGAAAGCAAAAAGATGCTGCCGGCTTTTACTTTTTCATCTTTCGCACCCATTGGGTCTGTGCCCCAGGCCATCGTTCTTCCCCAGAAAGTGCTTGTCGAGGGTTAATCCATAAGGTCACTTGAAAACGAAGCCATTATTCCCTTCTTAAAGGTTAATGTGTTTTTTCCAGGAGTGTGTGAGTGGAAATTTCAAGTATTCCACATTCTTCATTTAGCTGTGCAAAGTCCTGAGCTCCTCTGGAAAAATAAGCCCGTGGAAAGCAAGACTTGGAGCCCCTAGCAGGAGAAGAGAGGGCAGTGGGGGTGGCTGCATCCCCGTCCCCCAGCCACGTATGTCACAGCCTGCAGACCAGGGATCTCGGGGGTCTCAGGGAGTTTGCCAACCATGCTGGCCCTCTCTGCAACCTCCTCTGCCTCCCCTGCTCCCATATCTGTGGCCTTAGTTTGAGATGGATGAGAAGGTTGTGTCCCAGGCCAAGTGCAGTGGCTCATGCCTATAATCCCAGCACTTTGGGAGGCAAAGGTGGGAGGATCACTTTAGGCCAGGAGTTCAAGTCCAGCCTGGCCAACATGGCGAAATCCTGTCTCTACTAAAAATATAAAAAATTAGCCAGGCATGGTGGGTGCGCCTGTAATCCCACCTGCTCAGGAGCCTGAGGCAGGAGAATTGCTTGAACCCAGAAGGTGGAGGTTGCAGGGAGCCGAGATGGCACCATTGCACTCCAGCCTGAGTGACAGAGTGAGACTCTGTCTCTAAGAAAAAAAAAGAAGAAGATCTGTGTACCAATTCCACATGCCCCCTCGGCTGTCCATGTGCCCCTGGTGCAGTCAACCATGCCCAGCGGGCAGCACTGTATGTACCACGGCTCTTCCATAGAGGACAGCAGAAATGGCTCTCAGAGACAGGCGGACTGAGTCAGCACCCCCAGAATGAGTCTCCCAGTGTCCTGCCCAATCTACCAGGTGTGCACATCTTAGCTGGAGCTACCTCTAGATTTTCTTCAACCTCGGCTTGGGACATTCTTTTCGGTTTCAGATAAGGGGTTAGCAAACTATGGCCCACTGGCCAAATCTGGCCTGCACCTACTTTAGTAAATAAAGTTTAATTGGCACACAGCCATGTCCATTCATTTACACATTGCCTCCAGTGGCTTTCATGCTGCAATGACAGATAGTTGCGACAGAGACCTTCTGGCCCACAAAGCCAGAAATATTTACTATTTGGCCCTTTGCAGAACAAGTTTGCCAATTCCCATTTTAGATGACTATTGTATAATGCTCGCTTAGCTCATGGGAGTCCTTAGTAAACATCAGGTGTAATGATGATTATTATTACTGTCATTATCCAAGAAGGTCTTTGTTCATTTAGCAAACACTTTCTGAGTGCCTGTGCCTGCCAGCCTGTGCCGAGCTCTGGGAATAAAACGGTAAACAAGATGAGGTCCCTGCCCTTGCAGAGCTCTGAACACGGAGATGGTAGGGTGTGCTTTCTCCTACAGATGGTCAGAGCACTCCCTCCCGGGTGTTTACTGCTTGGGGATGTGGGTGTGGGGCTGGCGCAGTGTGGATTCGGTACACACTGAAGAGTCAGTGGGCTCTCTGGCTCAGGACGCAGTGAGTCTGCTGCAGATGCGGGTATAGACTCGACAGAGGTGCCTGAGCTCCAAAATAGCCAAGCACTGGGAGAGAGACGGCAGCGGGGCGTGGGGTGCTGGGGGATTACAGGGAGAGATGAGGTTGACCAGCTGGCCAACAACCTGAGTGATTCACCCCAGAAGTCTGCCTGGACAAGGAAGATTTCGCAGAATGTTCTGATGCCAACAGAAGGGAAGGGTGTCACCCCTACAGCCCAAGGGATGCCCAGGAGAGGCTCAAGCTGGAGGCTGTCTTCACCCTGCTTCCATCAAATTTGTCTATGGAATTGACTGTTCCTTTTTCCCTTCTTCTATTTTAAGGGAATGTATCTCGACACATGATCACCAGAAATAAAGATCACATTTCCCAGCCAGCCTTGCAGCTAGATGTGCTCACGTATAAATTTCGGCCAATGTGTTATGAATGGAAGTGGTATGAGCCATTTCCAAACCATGCTGTTGAAAGGAAAGAGGCAAGCCCACTCCTTGCCCTTTATTCTTCCCTATTTGCTGGGATGCAGATGTAATGGTAGGCACTGGAGCAGCCATTTTGTATCTTGAATTGGAATCTCTGTGCAAGAGAAACTGAGAAATGAGGTAGAAGGGACCTGGGGCTCTGATGACTGCAGAGCTGCCCCACCGGCTCTGGACTGGGAACGTGGACGTTTACGGGAGAGAGGGAAATGGATTTCTGTGTTGTTTCAGCCATTATTATTTTAGGGCTCTCCGTTGTAGCAGCCAGACCTGTAACATGAGACACCCCCAGGGCACGCCACATAAACATCCAACCGAAACAAAAACGGCAGGGTTGCTATGCAAGTGGGGCTCCACGGCCCTGTCCTCCGGGAAGTTCTGGGGCTCCGCTGCTAGGCTCTGCTTGCTCAGCCCGGTATGCAGACCTTTTCCATCTCGCCAGCTCCCAGCTCCCTCACCACCGCTGAGTCTTCAATATACATTTCTGGATGGAGGCAGAATTGGAGGGAATCCGGGTGTGTGCGGCCAGCAAGGCCGATGGAGACTCCCAGTCCTCAGCAGCCCCCCCGACCTTTGTCTTGGCCTCCCCGCCCCGGTGGCTGGGAGCAGCCTGCGAAGAGGCCAGGGTCAGCTGTGCTGAGGGCCGCTGGGAACAGAGGGCTGGGAGGGATTGCAGCTGGGCCTGCCACGATGTCAGAATAATAATTCACGTCCCCGGTTCATCTGGCCTCTGCCGGGTGGGGCCGCTTTTCTCAGTGATCTCAGCCTTCCCCATCCCAGCCCAGTTCCCATAAAAATCACAGGAGAGCTGCCAGTTAGAGGCCTGCCAGCCGAGGCCCCTCTGACTGTAATCAGCCATAATAACTTAATAGCCTTAAGTTTGGGAGGCTTCTTTTGAAGCTCAGCGTCTTCACCCCCAGCAGCCCAGCTGATCTGGAAAAGCCTCTATCTTGCCCTCCCCATACCAATTATCTTGGCGGTCCTGCCCCCCTGCACTCGGGGACCCAGCTCGGAGGGGCTGCCTTGCTGTTTAACCCACAGGCACAGGCCATCCTTCTGGCTCCCAGCTCATTCCAGCCGCGTCCCAGCACGGATTCCTGAGAGAGGACAAAGTGTAACGTGCAGCGGGCTTGGCTGGGGCTGCACACAAGCACACGTACCACGAGCAATCAAAGAAAGTGCCCACTGGGTGCCAGGGATCATTTGAGAATGAGGAGATCTATAATCAGGGCGAACATTTAATAGGCAATACTTCATGTTGGATTAAGTGTACCACACTGCTGAAAAACGAGGCTGTAGCTAGAAAACAAATGTTCAGATGTCTTCGTGGGTGACCTCCAAGTTTCCACCGGCCCCTAATCCCTCTGTCATAATTCTAGCTTGTTGGCCTGGAGTTGACGGCTTGGCGTGTGGAATTCCAGGATCTCTCAGTGGCTCTAAGGCTGCCAGTGGTTCCCTCTGCGGAGCTCAGCACGCTGACATGTTTCTCTAGCAGGATGGAAGCCCGTGTTTCCATTTGTTCGGGCAGAAAACCACCTCTGAGCTCATCTTCCCAAGAGCTTAATCCATGCAGGAAGCGGGGCTGGGAGGGAGGCTGGAGGGTCTGTCACGGGGCAAGTGGTATGAACGCCTCTACCTCAGAAAGAACGAATCCTTGGGGAACCGAGGGAAGGGATCTTTTAAGTGATTTTGTCAGAACCAGCCTTTAGCAGTGGACTGTCCATCCGTAGATCTACCAGCCCACCTATTCATCTTTCCATTCTTTTCTTCATTCATTCATTCATTCATTCAATATTCAACAACCCATCTACCCTCACCCATGCTGCAATCTTCATAGATTCTTCAGCTGCATCTGAAATGTATCATATGCTAAACAAAACTTTTGGTTTTCTCCCAGTGCGGCAGGCAGCCTCTAAACTGGCTCCCAGCCGTCCTGGCAGTCACATCCGTGTGCAGTCCTCGCCCCTCCAGTGGGGGCTGGGCCGACCGACTTCCTCCCACACCAGCAGGAGACGGCAGAAGTGATGGGAGGCCAGTCCTGAGGTTCGTTTGCAGCACTCTGACTTCCATTTTGCTCTCTCTGGCCCTTCTCATTTGCTCACTCTGATGAAGCCAGAGAGGCCCATGCAGCAAGGAGCTGCTGTCTCTGGCCAACAGCTGGCGAGGCCCGGAGGCCCTGGGTCCGACAGCTCTTGAGGGGCAATTCATCTCTCCGTCCCTCTCTCTCTCTCTTCCTTTTTCCCCCATCTCTCCATCTCTTTATCTATCTCTGTGTCTATCTATCTGCCTGTCATCTGTCAATCTGTCATCCATCTGCCTGCCTATCCGCCCTCTTGCCATCTATCATCTGTCTGCCTATCTATCTATATGCCTGCCTATGTATTTACCTATTAATACCTATCTATCCATCTAGCTATCATCTATCTGTCTGTCTACCTATCTGCCTGTGTATCCACGCACCTACCTATTCATCTATTAATATCTGTCTGTCTATCAGCTGTCTGTCTACCTATGTCGCCTCCTGCGTGTCTCAGCCTGCGGCTGCCTTGCTCCAATCCCTGTCTTCATCTTCACACGGCCTTCTGTGTCTTCCCCTTTTTAAGGACACTTGTCATTGGGCTTCGAGTCTGCTGGGTGATCTGGGATGATCTCATCTCAGTATCCTTAATCACATCTCAAAAACCCTTCTTCCAAGGAAGGTGATATTCAGTTTTCTGAGACAGGTCTTTTGGGGGCCATCGTTCAATCCACTATACGTTTTCTCCACTGTGTTTAACCCTTGGGCCTCCCACAGTTCCAACTGCACCTGGGAGTACCCAGGGAGTATTTGTTGAATGAACCCATCCGTTAGTTCAGGGGTTCTCAGTTTGCATCAGAATGTCCTGGAGGGCTTCTAAAAACACAGATGAGGGCCGGGCATGATGTCACACCTCTAACCCCAGCACTTTGGAAGGCTGAGGCAGGAGGATCCCCTGAGCCTAGGAGTTTGAGGTCAGCCTGGGCAACACAGTGAGACCCCATCTCTAAAATAAATAAATAAATAAAAACACATATTGCTACGTGGACCCCCAAAATGAGTTTCTGACCCAGTAGGTCTGGGGTGAGGCCTGAGAACATGTATTGCTAAAGGGTTTCCGGGAGGAGATGCTACTGCCGCCAGGGGACCATGCTTTGTGCACCCCTCCTTTAGGCCACCTGGTTTTCCAGGCAACCATCAGAGGACCTGAGTCGTGATCAGGCTTAATTTCCCCTGCAAAGAGTGAGTAGGCCCCCTTGGGGCAGCGGGGGGGGAGTGGGTGGAGGGGGCTGGCACTCCTTTGTCCAGGAGACAAAACGATCAGATGACCTAATTCTTCACTCAAAGTCTTGGTGTCTCTCACCCTTCCTGGGAGTCGCAGCAGTTAACACAGCTGTCTGGCAGAACCACAGGGTGAAGTCACAGCCAGCACCTGGGGGACAGCCCGCTGCCGGGTGTGGAGGTGGCGGTCTTCCTGGATTCTCTCAGGTTGTACCTTGGAGGCTACACCTGAGGTCAGTTCCAGAGGCCAAGCGCTGGTCCGAGTCCACCCCCCAAAATAAAATGTCTAGTTTTGGGGGCACATGTTCCACAGAGGAGAAAAATACAGGAAGAGAATACCTTAAAAAGCACACCATCAAAACAGATTTGTAGCCAGGAAGACATGGGGCCCCTTAGGGACCTCTCCGAGCGCCACAGCCTTGCCTGGGCCTTGGCTCAGTGGTTCGGTCTTCGGTCCAGCTAGGCCTGGGCTGTCTTTTTTTTTTTTTTTTTTTTTAATTTTTTCTTTTTTTAAAAAAGTAGCTTCATGAGTTATAATTCATAAATTATACAATTTACCCATTTTAGTACAATTCAGTGGTTTTAAATATATTTACGGATATATGCACCTGTCATCACAGTCAATTTTAACAGACTTTCACTTCAAAAGGAAACGGTATAACATTTAACTACCACACCTCTAGCCTCAGGCCCCACACTCAGCCCTAAACAGCCACTAATCTACTTTTCGTCTCTATAGATTTCCGTGTTCTGGACTTTGATACAGATGGGCTCATGCAGTATTTGCCTTTTGTGACCAGCTTCTTTTCTTTAGCAGAGTATTTTTGAAGTCCATGTTAAAGCAGGTATCAGTACATTATTCCTTTTTACGGCTGAATAATTAATATTCTATTGTCTGCTCCACTACATTTTGTTTATCCATCCGTTGACGGAAATTTGGGTTGTTTTTGGCTATTATAAATAATGATGCTATAAACGCTCATGTACAAGGTTCTGCTTAGACATATGTTTTCATTTCTCTTGGGTATATACCTAAGATTGGAATTGCTAGGTCATGTGGTAACTCTATGTGTAATCATTTGAGAAACTGCTGGACTGTTTTTCAAAGCAGCTGCACCATTTTAAATTCTACCAGCCGTGTATGAGGGCTCTAATTTATCCATATCCTCTGAGAGCCAAGGCTTGCTGCCATTGGACTTTCTGATTCTAGCCGTCCTAGTGGGTGTGACATGGTGTCTCAGCGTAGTTCTGATTTGCATTTCCCTAAACAATGGTGAACATCTTTTCCTGTGCTTATAGGCCATTTGAGACATGACTACTCAGATCCTCTGCTCCCTTTGAAATTCGGTTGGCTTTTTTATTATTGGGTTGTAAGAGTTATTTATATGTTCTGGGTACAAGGCTTTTATCAGACATATCATTTGCAAATAGTTCCTCCCATTCACTGTGTTGTCTTTTCAGTTTCTTGATAGTATCCTTTGAAGCACAAAAATTTTTAGTTTCGAAGAAGTCCAGTTTATCTATTTTGTATTTTATTGCTCATGCTTTTGATGTAGTCTCTAAGAATCCTTTGCCAAACCAAGGTTATGAAGAATTCCTGCTATGTTTTCTCCTAAGAGTTTTATCATTTTAGCTCCTACCTTTAGCTCTTTGATCTATTTTGAATCAGTTTCATGTGTGGCCTGAAGGAGGAGGTTCTACGTCATTCTTCGGTATGCCAATGTCCAGTTGTTCCAGTGCTATTTGTGGAAGAGACTATTCTTTTCCTCCATTGGATGGTCTTGATACTCTTGTCAAATGGCAAATCTTTTTAAAGGTCAAGTTTATGGAGGTATAGTTTACCTAAAGTTCACCCTGTTTAGGTATATATTTCCAGGAATTGTGACAAACGCATACAGTCTTGTGATCATTGCCACAGTTGAGATATGGAACAATGGCATCACTCAAGAAGGCTTCCTCTGCCTCTTGGGAGTCAAGCTGTCCCCCGGATCCCCAGCTCTCGGCCCTGAGAAACCAGGTCTGTCTTCTGTCCTCACGGTTTCGCCTTTTCCAGTGTGGCATGTGCTGGAATCATATGGAAGTAGACTCATACAGCACTTCGCCTTGCGAGTCTGGCTTCTCTCACTCAGCAGAAAACGCCTGCTCTCCATCTGCATGCTGCCTGTATCAGTGGTTTTAATAATGAGTAGTGTTCATTGCAAGGATATATCACAATTCGTTGAGGAACATTTCGTTGTTTCCAGACTGGACAACCACACACAAGCCTCTGATAAACATTCACGTGCAAGTTTTTGTAAATGTGAATTTTTATTTTTCTTGTGTGAGCACCGTACCTGTAAGTGGGACTGCCCGGTCGTAAGATCTATATGCCTAACCACTTGACATTCGTACGGGTAATAAATGGGAGGCCCAGTTGCTTTACATCCTCGTCAGCACTAGCTACTGTCAGATTTAAATTATTTTTTCTATTCTAATAAGTGTGTAGATGTATCTCTGTATGATTTTAATTTAAATCTCTTGAATGAGTAACGATGTTTAGCATGTGTTTATTGTCTATTCATATATCGTGTGTAAAATGCTGGTTCAAATCTTTTGCCCGTTTTCTTAAGTTGTTTGTTTTTCTGATTCCTGGGCTGTGGGAGTTCTTCACATATTCTGAATATGGGTGTTATTAGATATGTGTCCAGCAATCATTTTTTCCAATTTGTGCATTGTTTGTTAATTTATACTACTGCATAAAAAATTGCCCCCAAACTTAGGTAATTAAAATAATATACATTTATTATCTCACACAGTTTCTGTGGACCATGAATTCAGAAGCAGCTCAGCTGGGTGGTCCTGGCTTAGGGTCTCTCATGAGTTTGCAGTTAAGGTAACAGCCAGGGCTGCCGTCATCTGAGGGCTTGACTAGGTCCAGAGGATCTGTCTTTAAAATGGCTCATTCATGTGGTGGTCATTGGCAGGAGGCTTCTGCTCCTTTCCAAATGGACATCTTCAGAGTGCTGCTTAAGCTTCCTTACAACATGGCTACTGGCTTCCGCCTGAGTGAGCACCTAAGAGAAAGCCAGGTCTAGCCATGATCTGACCTCAGAAGTCACACATGGTTATTTCAACAAAAACCTGTTTAGGTTAACACAGGTCAGCCCTATTCAATCTAGGAGGACATTATACAAGGGTATGAATGAATAACAAGAGTGAGAATATTTAGAAACCTTCTCGGTAACTGGAAACCGTGTTTGTATTTTCATTTTTTCAACAGTGTTTTTCAAAGAGCAGCCTGAGTGAATTTGATTCTCCCTTCTCAGCCTCAGTTTCTCACCTTGAAATGGGGATGATGATCTCATCCTCAGGGGGGAATATTTTTCAAAGCACCTTGTGGACTACACACTCACTCATCCCCCTTTTCATTCAAGGTTGTCATCAGCTCCTTGAAACTATATTCCAGTTTCTGCCAGACTCTAAGACATTCATTCTCTCATGAATTCATTTACTGAAGACATTCCTGGAGCCTGAGCTGTTCCAGATGCTAAATGCTGGTGATTCCTCAGCGGACAAAAGAAAATTCCTGCTTTCGTGGGGCTTCTTCTGAGGACAGTGACACTGGGCCAGCACAGCAACGAAAGTTGATCTGCACAGCTCCGCGGCTCAGACAGCATCCATCAAGCGCCGGGTGCTGGGTTTCCTGTAGTCCTGTGACAGTCCCGCAGTGAAGCAATGATGAAGTGACATGCCAGGGTTGTAGAGTCAGTCAGAGGATTGGGACTCTGCACGGCCTGCCCCAGAACCCGGGAGAAGAGAGGCAACTCCTAGAACTCCTAAGCACCAGTGAGGGGGTTTTGGATGAGGCGAGGGGGATGCTGGATTGAGGAGGATGGAGGACCGGCTCACGAGCCTTGGCATTGCTCCCAAAAAGCCCCTCGGCACCCCCATGGCCTCCTCCACCCACACGCACACAAGTCCCGGCAGAGCCACTGACCCCTTGGCTCTTGGTCAGGGATGAGCTAAGTTTCACGAGCAATTACATTTCATGCAAGATAAAACTGCAGAGGAGACGCTTAATTAGATTCTTTCTAAACCTTAGATTTCTTTGCAATGAAACAGCCGGAGGGATGTGAGCGTTCTATGTATGTATTCCCCTTCCCAGCAACGGCTGCTCTCCAAGGCTGGAACAGAAACAGAGCTGACTGCTGCTCCCTGCCCTGCGAAGGCACTGGACTGGCTCCGGTGCAGCCCCAGCCCCCCTGCTCCCCAGCTCTGCCCAGCCATCTGGCCAACGCGGGCGGGAAGTGGTCCCAGTGGGGCAGGGTGGGCCACTTCCCGCTCGGCAAATGCCAGGTGTTGGAGTCTGAGCCCAGATGGCCCTGGTCTACCGGGAAGGCCTGGCCGGGGCGGGGGCTCCCCCGAGACTCCAGCAGCCTGTGCTGTCTCAGTCTTCCCACCTGTGGAAGCCGGCAGGGACCCTGGGAGGTGCAGCTGGAATGAGAGTTTCCTGGGAGGAGGGACCTCGCCTGTGTTTCTCATGCTGGGGCCATGAACTTGAAACAGGGTCAGCATGCAGTGGACTCACAAGGACCTGCTCGCTTTGGGCTCCTAAAGGGCACAAGTCCACAGGACAGCTCTTGTTCTTCAGGCATCTGTGCTACCTGGAAAAAGAGTGCCAGAATAAATGCAGGACACCCAGTTCAATTCTAATGTCAGGTAAATAATGAGTAATCCCGAAGGATAAGTATAGCCCAGGAAATATTCGGGACATACGTATGCTAAAAGAGTTATTCGTTGTTCACCTGGAATTCAAATTTAACTAGGTATCCTGTGTTTTCATTTGCTAACTCCCTACCTGGGGAAGGTATCAGCCACCCAGAGATTCAGGGTCAGTGGAGGTCAGGCGAGGCCCAGGAACGTGCATTTTCTATCTCGTCTCCCGGACATCCTGATGTTCAGGGTCCTTTCTCCACACCTGGAGACCCATGCTGTGCCTCCTTGGGGCCAAGGTCAGGAGTTGAGGATGAGTGGAGGAGCAGGCCTTCCCTTCACCTCCAGACGACTACAGCATGTTCCCTGCCCTCCCTGTGTCCGGGCGGATAGCATACATGGTTTGAAGCCCTGGGGTACAGAGTCAGGTAGTCCCGGCTTCACATCCCATCTTCCCCACCCAGTTCTGAGCAAGTCCCTGAGCCTCTCTGGTCTTCAGTTTCTTGCAGAGAGATGGAAACAGAAGCACTTCCCCGGCTGCCACGAGGCTGGATGGAGGCCACACCTGCGGAGTGCTGAGCACAGCCCTTCCGTGATCGCGATGAGCACTGCAAAGACCGTGACAACGGCAGCCCTTGCTGCGACACAAGGAGCATCCCCGCACCTGGCGCCATCGCACACACGGCATGCGTTCAGTGAGTTCCCCGCTGGCCTGTCCTCAGAGTCCTCAACTTGACCAGGCTCGCTCTGGCTTCCCTCGGCCCCTAGCGTGAGGTGCTCAGGCCATTTGGCAATGACCGTGTTCCTGCCAACAAAAGCTGCCTGCTTACCAGGACGGGCTGAGCATGCCGCCCGGGTCCAAGGCATCCTGCAGACCTGGGAAGGAACCTGGTCAGTGGCAGGGAAGAGAGGGGCTTCCCTATCCCACCAACTGCTTCCCTGACACATCCTACTTCCTGGCTCATATCCCAGGCCCAGAGGACACAGGGACATCACTGAGTAACAGAACAAAGGCCAAAGGGAAAACACTACCCCAAGTCTGCAGCGGGCGCCCACGCTCTCCACCCTCCACCTTCTACACCTCCCCCTCCCCACCCCACAGCTGGGCCAAGCAAGGGCTTCCAAGGATGTCAAAAGACAACCCTCAGCTAGACGGCAGCAGGTTTGGAGTGCTCACGTCGTGTGAAAACAAATGCATCTGAGCGGGGACATAGACCGTGGTGGAAAGAGCAGGAGATGGGTCATGGTGGGCGCCACATGTGAGTTCCAAGCCCTCAGATCTGTCCCAGTCTATGATCCCCACTCCTGCCAGGGGCTGTGGGAGCTCCCGTGCAGCCGGGAGGGGGGCCTTGACAGGAGGATGAGGAAAGGTTCATGAAAAGCCCAGAAGAGGAGGAGGGGGTCGGGGACAAGGATTTGTGGACATTTAGCCAATACCAGCCGAAAGAGAGGTGCTAAGTCTCAGGCCAGGATTTCTGCTGGCTTCCGTTGTGAATCAGGTCTTTTGTCAGATTCCATTAGGGCTGGGTAGACCGTCACTTAATGTTTCCATCTCCTGGGTGGTAGTTCTCTGACTCCCACTCTCATTTCAGCCTTTTGAAGGCCCATTAACAGCCCGAAGTCCTTCACAACCACAAGTACAACCCTGGAGTCCTTCACGGCTCCAAATACAAGTCACTGGGGGCAGAACCAAGGATTCCAGTCTGGTGGAGAGTCACATTTGCCCTTTCAGATAAGCAGGCCTGGAGGGGGTTATACTTCAGTTTCTTGTGAATTTGGTTGATGTGAGTCCATCCTCCGCAAAAAAGACCAATAAATTCTGGAGCACCCATAAGACCTTATTTTTTGTACCTGAAAAGATATGGTCCTCCTTTGAGGGCTTTCTTTGGTAACCAACTCTTACCCCTCATGACTTTAGGCACCAAGCTTTGGGCTTTATTTCAAAGAGAATTCTGCATGTATCTATGTAAATAACATTGCGTCATGCTTAGAGGTTGCTAATCTTTCATACATGATTCTGCATGTCCTTCTGTGTAGCCCAATGACATTTTTGTATTGAAGTTTATCTTACTTGCAACTATAGCAAATGTCGTGAGCAGTTCATACTATTAGATTGTGCCCTAGGAAATTGTCACTACTGGACTTGTTTGATGCACATAAAACAGCAGTTTCCTGTGGTTCATCCAATGACAACTAACACTTCCAGGGCTCCGCTCACACAGGCAGGGCCCTAGTGGCGTCATTGGCGTTATCGTTGTCATCGTCCCTGTGAGTTCCAGAGAGGCTGAACATCTCACTCAGGGTCACACAGCAACAAACACAGGAATCATCACTTGCACCTGGAGGGCTCCAGCGAGGGCCTGGGTCATGCTGGACGGCATCTGTCCATGTCACTGTGGCCCTGCCGTTTCCCGGCCCAGGTGACTTTCATGTCGCTCTGTGGCCCTGCCGTTTCCAGGCCAGGTGACCTTCACGTTGCTCTGTGGCCCTGCCGTTTCCCAGGCCAGGTGACCTTCACGTCCGTCGCTCTGTGGCCCTGCCGTTTCCAGGCCAGGTGACCTTCACGTCGCTCTGTGGCCCTGCCGTTTCCCGGGACAGGTGACCTTCACGTCACTCTGTGGCCCTGCCGTTTCCCAGGCCAGGTGACCTTTGTCTCTTGCCTGCTGTGTCTCAGCAGCTTCCCGGCTGGTCTTGGCTCCTCTGGTTGCTTCCCCGCTCTGCAGAGAAGACACCCACTGCTTAAAAGCCTCCTGAGGGCCTCCACGGACTTGAGGGAACAGCGTGGCTCAGACCCTGGCTCACGGGGCCGCTCCTTGCCCGATGTGCGCTCCACTCAGGCTGCACTGCCTTTCTTCCCAGTTTCTCTGCAAGGGCACGGGCTGGCTCACCTTTCAGGTGGGATGACGGGGACAGCCGGGCAAACCGCACAGTAGCCCAAGCCATCGGCTCAGAAAATGCCAGCTGAGCACCTCCTATGTGCAGGCACCAGGGTAGAGAAGGAGCAGATCAGGGTCCTTCCCAAGCTCAGTGCGGGCGCAGGAGGTGAGATCACGTGGCAAACAAACCCCACAACGACACATCCACACAGGTGCCACGCCAGGGAAGTAGAGCAAGGGCAGAGAGGGAGGAGCTGGCCAGGGAAGCCTCTCTGGGGAGGTGACATTGGAATAGAGCAGAAACACAAGCGAAAGACGAGCATTTCAGGGGATGGGAGCAGTGAGCGCCGAGGCCCGGGGGCACGAAGCTACACCTGGACAAGGGTCCACAGGCCCCAAAGCGGGGCTCGACAGGAGGACGCGAGCCCAGGGCTAAATTACACACCACCCATGGGAGGCGCGGTCCTTGGCACAGAGGGAGCATTTGGAGACTGCTGGCTTTAGGACAGAGCGTCGTCCCCGTCTTCATAGGGAAGCTTCCTGGGGGACAGCCCAGGTGGGGTCAATTGAGGGTCTGGCCTCTTTCTCTGTCTGTCTGTTCATTCTTCACTCCCTCCTAGCTTCGGCCCCAGGCCCTGCCTTGTGAGCTGAGACCGCTGCGTGGCGCTTCCTGCCACAGCTGAAGGAAATCAGGCGGCCCACACCTGCCATTCGGGTCGCATGTGTGGGCCTGGGGCCCGGGGTCGCTGTTGACATGGGCTCTGCAGGACCCTGCTTCCTGTCTGGGAGGCCTGGGGCTGCACAATGCCCCATTGTTCCTCAGGACGTGGAGGCCCAGGCCGGAGATGCCAACTATTTTGGGTACTGGACGAAGGCCTGGATTTACTCGCCTGGAGCGTTTTTCTCAGAAGGAAGGTCAGTGGGCCCAGCCTGGGAAGTCAACCAGTCCCACTTGGCTCTGATTCTCACTGTGCCCTCAACTTCCTCTCCGCAAAAGAGAGGGGGCAGGGTGTCTGTGCAGTGCCAGCCGGGGGGCCTGGGGGTCTGGTGGGGGCAGTGACTGCATTATCCAACTGCAGAGGCCATACTGGGCCTCCTAGAAGCCCGGGGTGATTCCCTTTCCATTTCAGGGAGCCCTACTGCAGACCCCCAGGATCCCCAAACCCCAGGTTAGGAACACGGGCTGCTGCAGCAGCTGGCACTTACAGCCAGGTAACACAGCACGTGTAGCCAAGGTTCTGGCCCCAGCCCGGGCCCCGGCTCTTTCTGATGCCCGCCCAAGTGCCACAGCCATTCCAGACCACTCTGGGTCAGGGGCTCCTGAAGTCACCTGCTTCCAGGAGCGTGTACACGCATGGGCATGGAACCATTTGGACTCAGAAAGGTCAGAGGCCCCAGATCAGATGACTCTGGTGTATGTTTGGGGGCTGCCTAAGCCGGACGACTACCTTCAGCATTACCGCCAGGACAGGTGGACTCAGGTGGGGCTCCCTCACCCCTGCCGAGCCATGCAGACTGGGAGAAGGCCTGAATCTCTTTGAACGTCAGGCTCATCACAAAACAGGCATAATCATCCTCCCCACCTACGGCGCTGTCATAAGCTCGTCTGGGTAGAGCGTGCTGTCCCGACAGGATAGATTTGCTTCCCGAGGGGGAAAAACATCTTTTACTCTTTATGTTTAAAGCAGATACCCAGTGTATCTGTGGCATTACAAGTTCAGGGGCGAGAGCTATAGGAAGAAATGCCTTAGAAGGCTCCTTGCAGGGGTCAAGAATGGCCAAGACTTACAAAGCTGGTTCCTGCGCAGTGGCTCGGCAAACCTCAGCTGCTTTGCTGTTATTAGTACTCACAGCAGGTGTCGCAGAGGAAGGACTGGTTAAAAGCTTGGATTTAGAAGCCACGCTGTTGGAGGTCCCTTCCTGGCTCTGCCACTTGCCAGCTGTGTGACCTTGGGCAAGTTGCTTGACTTTTCTATGCCTCAGTTTCTCTCATCTGGAAGCAGAGCTGATTAGAGCAGCTTTGTGTGGATTCGACGGGTTGATTTGTGTGATATGTGTAGCTCAGTGCCTGGTACACAGTAAGCACTCAATAAATATAACCTATGATTATTATTAATTTTGTTAATTATGACATGCACAGGAACTTGGAAGTCAGTAGTGCTAATTGGGGGAAAATAAGGAATGTGGAGGTTAGAGGTCGGCACCTAATTGCTTCTGGGCATCTGGCTCTAGCCTCAGCCACTAAGGGTTGTCCCGGGCTCCAGAGGAGGGGCCAGGTGGGAGCCTAGGGCAGGAGCGGCAACCTAGCGGGAAGCACTTTGCCCCGTGGCAGGACACCAGGTCTCCAGGACACACCCTGCTGAGCGCTGGCTTCAAAGCAAGGTGTCCTCCATGCAGAACCCAGCTCCACCTGCGGGGAGCCTGGGCCACTGTGGCAGCTTCCCCCTCGCCCTCTCCAGGCCTGACCTGGCTGAGGTAGGGAGGGAGGGGTTTGCCCCCTACACAGGACTTCCCAGACAGACGGTGAGCCCCTCACTTTCCTGGTCCGGACCCGCAGTGCTTAGTGAAGACTCACTCTCCTGGGATCCCATGCAGACCTTACAAGGCCCCATGCGGTCCAGTCTGCCTTCCTCTCCCCGCTCGTCAGCTCATGGCCACCTGCTCTTCCTGAACACACCAAGCCTGTCCACCTCGGGACCTTTGCACAGGCCATTCCCCTGCCTGGAACTCTCTCCCCGTGGCTGGGGCCCTCTCAGCCTGCAAGTCCCCCGATCCACTGTCCCTCCCCGACAGGCCTTCCCAGACCACCCAGGCTGAAGCGGACGTCCCACGCCTCCCCTCCCTCATCTCCTGTCGTCACACCCTTGTTTCATTTTTCTGTTGCTCTAATAATCAACCACCATTGTGTGTCTGTGTGTGTCTGTGTGTGTGTGTCTTGTCTTCCTCCCTGTGAAAGATGACAAGCTCCGTGGGCTGGGGACTTTGTCTTGCCTGTCCCCTGTCCCCTACCCCCCAGTCCAGGGCCCCACTGGCCCTCTGTACCTGCTTGCTGTGGGGGTGGAGCCCGACGAGACCGTGGCTGGCCTGGTCATTTGCTGCAGTTCCCATCCCGTTTTACAGCGGTATACACCGGTAGCAGAGATTCCTTGTATGTCAATGTCTCAGGGAAGCTTCTGGAAACCCCAGCCAGGACTCAGGGCAAGGACTCTGCATGGAAGGTTTCAGAGGGTGCAGGTTCAGGCCCTGGCATTTTCATTTCTCTGCAAGGAGCATTTTCCTAAAATTTGTCTGTTGCCTCTGGACGTGTAAGCAAGGTGACTAGGGGACTCAGGATTTGATTAGGCAGCAAGAGCCGGATGAACAGGACAGCTGGCACTAATCAGAGCTGACGACTAGACAAGCCCTGGGAAGCCCTCGGGCTCTGTGAGCTCACAGCACCTCCGTGGAAACTTCCTTCTACCCGGGCCCCAGACAGGAGGGCCATAGCAGCACCCTGCCTGGCTGGGAACTGTGGCTGAAATGGGCACAGGCCCGGAGATCACGTGGCATGTGCCCTGCCGCTGAGCCCCCAGGCGGAGGTGCCAGTGGAGGGAGGTGGGCTACACAGGGTTTCTTGGCCGGCTCCAGCGCTGAGCCTGAACTGGGCAGGTGATGACTTCTCTGGGCCTGACTTTCCCCCTCTCTGGAGGAGATGAGACGCACAGGCCTGGACCCCTGGCCCCGAGACCCTGGGAACTGCTCTGTGCTGCAGACAGGCTGTGAGGCCAGGACTGCTGTGGCCTGGCCCGCTGTCTCCCAGGGCGTGAAGGGGACACGCATTCCCATCCAGGGATCTGGAGTCTGCGGCAGGACTCTTGCCAGCAGCCCCCAGCCAGAACGTGCGGGCCTCCCTCAGGTGCCGCCTGGAGCCGCCCGCCTGCCATGCCCTCCTGGCCTCATTCCCCCATGGTAAAACAGCCACCATGCCAGCCTTGGGCCCGGCGCTGACCTAAGTGTGCGTTTATGAAGCAGTAGCTTCCCTTTTGCTTTCCAACAACCCACCAGCCAGGAACTGTCATTGGCTCGTGTCACAAACGTGGTGTCGGGGACACCCACAAGGTCTCACATTAGAGAGGGCAGAGCTGGAATTCGGACCCACACTGGCTTGAGAGGCAGCCTCCCTCCCTCCTTCTCTCTCTCTGTTTCTTTCCTAGTGACTAGAGCCTTTGTTGATCAGCTGACAGCCTTTGGCCAGCTCCCCGGGGTCTGTCTGCTCCTCCATCCTCAATGGGACAGAAGTCCTGGCCGAGCCTGTCTGTGTCCGCCGCCAGGCTGAGAGGCAGAGGGTGCCACTGTGGCCCCAAGCACACCCCGGCTCGGTTCTTAAATCTACAAGGTAACAATCAACAGGTGAAGGCACCCTGAGGACCCAAAGATGGACGGGCCCAGGAGTTGGCTTCGGGAGGGGCGGTCTGGGCCTCCCTCGGGCCCGCAGGGGCCACGGCCTGTTGACTCTGGCGTCCAGTGAATAGACTCCTGCAAAGCCGCCACGTTTTCCGCTTCCTTGGGGAGACGCCTCGTCTTTTTAAGTCACTCCGTTGTGTCGATAATGCTTATTCTTTCCACAGGGCCATCTGCCAAGGTCAATGTTTGTGTTGTTTTAAAGACGTACATGATATCACTGTGGGAACGATTGTATAGAAACCTTTTTTTCCCTTTTAAGGAGGGGACTGGGTGGGCGGTGGAAGGAGAAAGCTTTTCTCACTTTTCTTCTATTGCTTTCACATGAGATACGTTTGGATGGCGTTGGCCTCCTGCAGCTCCAGATATATGAAGCTGTAGTCATCGTGTGTGGTGCCTGCTTCTACCTCACCCTCCGAGGACACAGCCACCGGGCCATTCCCCAGAAAAAAAAATAAAAAGGAAGAAGGAAGAGGCGGACGGAGGGAAGAGTAGGTGGGAGCTTCCTGGAGCATAGACCCTAATTAATCTTCCCCGGGGGGAAGGTTAGAAATGTGTAGTCAGGAAAGAATATGGGAGAAAGGCCGGGCGCGGTGGCTCACGCCTGTAATCCCAGCACTTTGGAAGGCTGAGGTGGGAGGATCACTTGAGCAAGGAGTTCGAGACCAGCCTGGGCAACATAGTGAGACCCTGTCCGTACAAAAATTACAAAAATTATCTGGGTGTGGTCCTAGCTACTTGGGAGGCTAAGGAAAAGATTGCTTGAACCGGGGAGGTTTGAGGCTGCAGCTAGCTGATACTGTGTCACTGCACTCCAGCCTGGGCAACAGGGTGAGACCCTACCTCGAATAAATAAACAAATAAATAAATAAATAAATATATTTTAAAAAGAGTTGGTGGGGGAACCATGTTGGAATAAAATCCACTCCATGTTTGTCTAAGCCTGTCTGTTTCTGCAGACAGGAGAGAGGGGTGATTTTAATTGAAAAGGACAGAATTAAATAAGGTCTGGACTTCAGGTCCTCAGGAGCCCGATGGACTTGTCCCCCGGCACAGAGGCTGCCGCCGCCGCCACCTTATGCCAATTACATGGCCGGCCACCACCATCAGTGTCCTCAGATTAGATGCCAGGTCCCCGGACCTGCTTTAGTCTTAGGCAACCCAGGAAAGCTAGCTGCCAGCAGCCCACAGCCCTGAGATGCAGCGAATTCATTTTTCCTAAAATGCTCTCATGAGGCCGGTGGAAAGGGTGGAAGGGCTCGACACCAGCCCTGGTTCTCCCAGGACACGGTGGTCCAAGCCTGTACCAGCCCCAGCCCCGAGAGAGGTCTATGGCAGGAGGGCGTGTGTGTGGCAGGGGGTCAGACGTGAAGCTGGGCAATAGCAGCAGACAATGGGCCCAGAACACTCAGGTCCCGTCAGCCACCTCCTCCAGGGAGGACTCTGATTAAAACTCACTTGGCTCTTCTGGCTTTCGCTGGTATGAGAGGAAACCTTCCTGCTCCACTGCCTCCTGTCCTTCCACAATTCTTCCTGGAGTCCTGGATGCTGGGGGCCCAGAGACCCTGACACACAAGTCCCTCAGAGCTTGCCATCTAGTGGGCAGAGTGACCAGGAACCAGGCTGTCCCAGCAGCCCTGAGCTAGGGGAGGAAATGCAGAGTGTCTTGGGGACAAAGAACAAAGCTGGGGGTCAGGAGAGCCCTTCTGGGGCTGGAGGAAAGATGAGCTGGAGGAAAGGTGAAGCAGGCAAAAATAGGGGCACGGTGCTTTAGCCGAGAGGAGTGCAGGCAAGGGACAGGGTGGGAGGTGCCCTCCTCCTTAGGGGGATGAGAGGAGGGGCTGCGGTATCATAGCAGGGCGGGAGATGCTGCTGGCAGCAGAGAACAGGCCGCCCCGACGTGAGAGGGGCCTCAGAGAGATCTGACTTCAGCAGCCCAACCCACACACATCTGCCAGTACATCCACACGAACTTGGCCTGGGAGAGGGGCTCCGGCGGCGGCAGTGGCCTTGGCAGACTGTGCCCAGGGCCTCTCTGGGGTACGGGGTCACCAGCAAGGCTACTTGCCCTTTCTTCACAGGGTGGCCCTCCCAGTCGCTCTGGGCCCCACCGGGGCCTCCGTGTGCTCCCAGCTCCAGCAGGCAAGGCTACATGGGTGGCTTACTGCCTTGCCTGTGCATCCGGGGTTCTCCGATGGCACCGAGGGCAGCAGGGATGCTCTGTCACTTTGGGGTCATATGCAGCCCTGCAGCCTCTTCCACCCTGCAGGCTCAGTCACAAGTGGGCACATGCGCCTCTCGCCCAAGGTGGGGAAGCTGAGGCACAGAGGGCAGGGGGCACCCCAAAAGCCACCAGGCTCCTAAGCAGTACATCTGGGACCTGAACCCATGTCGTCTGGGATTTCTGTTGGAGGACAACATCCATGAGTCTCTACCACTAGCTCACTGTATGCGTTGGGGCAGGTGACCTCAGCTCTCTGAGGCTCATCCTTGTCTGTCAAATAAGGCTAATGGCAGTGCCTCCCCTGCAATGCTGCAGTGTAGAGTAGGGGTGATCGGTATACACGAGGCATGCGCAGCTGTGCCTGGCGCATGTGAGCCCCTACGTCGCCGTCGAGTCTCCCCTCTGGCCCCAGGATCCTCTTCACTGTGTGCCTAGGTCCACGTTGGCCGGCACCAGGTCCTTGCTGAGCTCATGTGTGTTTAGAAATGAGAGGTGCAGACCGTGTGGTTGTGTGTGCCACCTCAGCAATGTATGTGTCAATCAACAATGTGCCGCCAATCACGGCGTGTCCTCTGGGTGCAGGGCAAAGCCATTTTGCTTGCTTTTGTTCACTGTGACCTCACAACAGCTGTCCGCATTTCACCAATTAAAAAACAGGTTCTAGTGGTCCAGCCACTTACCCAGCATCTCACGGCCATTGTGCAGGAGTCCCACAGTCAAGATGATCCCAGAGTGGACCCGCCTCCCCACTACCACCACCCACAGCCCACCACAGACCATGTGAGCTTTCCTGGTCATCACTGACGCTGTGTATGTGTCCACTGGGCCTGTGGACTCTGAGAACGCAGCCAGCATAACCCCGTCGCTGGGATCCCCCTGTCTTCAGGGTGCAAATGTTTCCTCTGCCCCACAGGCCAGGGCTGGGTGCTTCACTGGAAGTACAGCAAAGAGTAACCAGGATGGCTGTGGCAAGCTCTTCCTCTCCTTAATGCATTTCCTTTGACCAAGAGCAGCAAGGCAGGTGGGCAGAGAGAGCTCAGGTTGGTGCCTGGGCCCAACCGTGATGCCACTTTTAGAGGAATGAGCATGAAATGCTTTCCATGCAAAAGGGAGGGAGAAAGGGGGAAAGGACCAGGGGAGAGGCAGAAGCTGCTAGCTGAGTATCGGACACCCCAGCTCAGAGCTGGAGGGCAGCGTGGCACCAGCATGGTTGGCACTTCTGTGGCCTTAGAGGCATGTTGGGCCCATGGAATGCCAGATCTTAGAGACCTGGCAGGGAAAGTGGGATGAAGGCAGAGCAAGGGGCTGTGTTTGGGTTCGGGGGCCTTAACCCATAATAAGGTGCAGGTGACAGTTTTCTTGGAGGTGCCAGGTGAGCTGGGACCAGGAACATAGCTCAGGTGACCTTCGGGGGGCTGAGGCTGGCACACAGCAGGAGCACCACAGACAAGGGCAAAAAAAAAAAAAATGTCTGTACCTTGTGCTGGAATCCCTGCCACACTATGAGTTGGCATGCTATCAGACGTTGGGGGGCTGCTCACCAAATCCTGCTCTGCTTTTCCTCTCCTGATGCCACTTGGCCAACAGTGATGGAGCAGCCTGACATCTCTGGTTGCTGGTGTTCTTTGGAAAGCTTGAGGAACTGAGAGGGGTGGGTTATCCATGCAGATCAGTGTGAGAGGGAAGACCCTGTCCTGTCCCCCTCCAGTCCCTGGGTGTGTCAGGAAGCACTCCTTGAATAGGTGCTTCGTAATGGACAGAGGGATCACTCTCTGCCCAGTGGGGAACCAAGTCCTCTCTATATAGTATCTCATTTCATCTCCCACGATCTCCTCGAGACAGCCTCATGGCTGTGTCGTGAAGGACTCAGGGCTCAGAGAGAACTGAGGTCACAACCCAAGGAAATGGCTGAGTCCAGACCTGAACCCACAGACATTGTTTCTAACAGCTGCACTGCGATCTAATTCACAGAGCATGCAATTCACCCATTTCAATGGCTTTTGGTACATTCACAGAGCTGTGTAGCCATAATCAGACTATATTTTAGAGCATTCACCCCCAAGAGAAAGCCTGTTGCATTAGCAGTCACCCCATTCTGCTTCTGCCCTCCTTGCCAGCTCTAAGACAGCACGTATCTATTTTCTGTCCCTCTGGACTTACCTATTCTGGACATTTCATGTAAACGGATTTGTGTCTGGCTTCTCTCACGTAGCGTAATATGTCTGGGGCTCATGCATGCTTTGGCCTGAATCAGCGCTTCCCGCCTTTTTGCGGCTGGATGATACCCTGTTGTCTGGATGGACCGCATTTGTTGATGCAACGCATCATCAGTTGATGCACATTGGGACTGTTTCCACATTTTTTGGCTATTACAAATACTGCAGCTATGAACATTCGTGTGCAAGTTTCTGTGTGAACCTGTGTTTCCGTTTCTCCCGCGAATGCACCTAGCAGTGGAATGCTGCATCGTGTGGTAGCTCTGGGTTTAATTTTTTGAGGAGCTGCCAGACCCTTTTCCAAAGCAGCTGCCCCTTTTATTTTGCCATCAGCAGTGAATGAAGGTTCCAGTTTCTCTCCCTCCTTGCTGACACTTGTTATCGTCTATCTTTTTTATTCCAGCCATCCTAGTGGGCATGACACGGTCTCTTGCGGTTTTGAGTTTGTATTTATCCATTACTTTTAACGTATTGCTTTTCCTACATCAGCTGTGCTTCTCTCAAGGGGGCAAGAGTCCCCCACAGGGTGGGGGTTTGGATTTGAAATCTCTCGAGGTGTGGATTTGAAATCTAAGTGTATCAGATCATCTCTTTCTTCATCAACAGTCACTTAACACTTAAACTCACAAGCACCTATGAAGTATCTGCTCCTTCCTCACCCTCACAGAACACACAGAAGCTGACAGTGACACAGGGCACGTGCTGGAAGAGGCAGAAACAGCATTGAGTCAGTGTCCTTTTAGGAGGGCTCTGAAGGTCAAGAAGAATTGGGTAGAAAGACAAGGAGGGCTAAGAGGCTCGGGGTTTCTTTCTTCACTGCGAGTGTCTATTGATCACCAATTGTGTGCTAGGCGCCACGCCCATCTGTGGGAGGCACAGAGGCGGGATTGTGCACTCCCTGCCCTCCCGCTAGGTTACTGAGACCTGGCGAAGGTGAGCTTTATTTTTTAGTTTGACAGGGTCGCTTCAGCTGTGTGAGCAGCCCGTAAATTGCAGGACACCTCGTGTCTGCAGCAATTCCATACACATCACAGAGACTAGAACAGCTGACGTCTGCCCTCGACTGGGCTCACAGAAGCAGTCAGCAGCACCTTTGTGGCCTGTGCAGTGGGCTTCTAACTGCTCCTCCTTCTCACTCATATGGAAAATCCTCTTTTGGGCTCGGTCAGGTTTGTCCAAACAGCACTAGGCTCTGTTGTGTGTTAAGATCTTGATGTTTTCCTTCTTGGTAATAGAAGCTTCTTCACTGCTGAGAGAACAGTTCTATGCAGATGACTGCCCATCCCCTTACCTCGACCCCCACAATTAGGTTTCTGTTCAGTGGGGCTTCTAGATTCCTTACAACAAACGCTCTTGTATGTGGCAATTGTTTTGTTCAAGGTCTTTCCTTCAGAGGACAATTCCTGCCCCGGGGGACTCAGAGTTTGGCCAAAGCATATGGTATCATCCGTGGTCACCATTTGGGTTCCTGCCAAGTGCCCGGCTTTACGTAAAGTGTCTGTGATAGCTGCACAGGTATCTCCCCTCCTCCCTCACCCCCCACCGCGTCATCTGCTTTCTGCCTTTCAGGCTTTAGCTAATAGCTGATATGTTTTCTGGATCCTTACATACTTGTGTCTGTTCAGACTCTTGAGAGAAGTGTTTGTTGATTTTGCGTTGCGGATGTGAGGAGGCATTGTTTTTACTTTTTTACCTAAACTAGATGTTTTCGAAAATGGTGCCTTGAACAAATCAGCAAAGAAAAACAGTTCTGCCCTTTGGGAGGTATGAAAATGAAGGTCGCTGCAGGAGGTCTTCAGCCGCAGAGCTGGCTCCAGAGGCATTAGGCGGAGAAGTGGGACCGGCCTGGCTCACTCATTATATTTCAAGATCCAGCCCAGCTTGTCCCAACGTGGACTGCGTACCGGAGTCGATGCGCGGTTGGCGTTCCCATGCTGAGGCACGTGCTGCCCTGCCTTGGTTGCTGGGCATTTTGCTCTCTGTGGACTGTAGCTGGGGTGCCTACCCTGGACTTCAGAGTAGCCCCTGCCAGTGCTGGAGCCAACAGCAGGAGCAGCCCAGGGCCACTCTGCCCAGGCTCGGAGGCATCACTGGGAGAGAGGCAGAGGCAGAAGGAACTGGACAGGGAAGCTCCGAAGGGTGTCGCGTCCCAGGACAAAGGGCCTGGGGTGTATCCCAGCAGACCCCCAGGACAGAAGCAGCTTTGGACTCGCCTGACCCAACCCCTTGCTGCCAGACAGGCTCACGCTGCCCTGGCTTTCCCCATGAAGTTCAGACAGGAGGACAGGGAGGGTGAGCGGCTGCCTTCTGCGGTCTGAGTCTGTCCCTGCTCCTGCAGGCCGGACGTGTGTGTGGTCAGCGGTGGGCCAGAGCCTCCCAGCCTCTCAGCAAGGGCCTTCCTGCAGCCTCTGGGTTCCTCCGACAGCCCCATCCCTTAGCACAGGCGCGGCTGGCGGCACTCGGCAGGGGCCAGGCGCAGCCACGGTGCAGCCAGGCACAGCTGCCTGATCAAACCAGATCAAAAGCCATTCGATCATCCAAGGACTATTTTCATTCGGTATTTATTGATTCCTGCCGCTCGCTGGGGCTGCATGGGCCCTGAGCTTGCCGTGAGGAGCACACTTCAGCTCCCATCCCCTCGAGGCTCACAGTCTGGTGGAGGAAACACATGAAGTAAAAGAATTGCACATGTAAATATATCATTACAAACGTGCCAAGAGCCGTGAAGGGAAGAAAAGAACGTGACGGGAGGCAATCACAAACCACTCACTTTAGACAAGATGGTTGCAGGCAGCCACATTTTTGCCAAGACCTAAAGGATGGGCAACAGTAAAAATAATTATCATCATCGTAATAGTAATTTCCTGAGCGTTTCACTGATGGTGTGGTGAGCACTTAATATACAGCAGCTTTGTATGGACTGGTTTATTTAATGTTGGAAAGAACTGTTTGAATAAGTACTGTCACAATTTCCATTTTGCAGGTGAGGAAACTGAGGCACAGAGAGGCTTGGGGACTTGTCTGAGGTCTCAGGGCTGGTTGGGAGAGCCAAGCTGGTGGTGAGAGTAGCATCAAGCATTTTCTCAAGCAGGGGCCATGCCTTGGATGCTTTGCAGCTGGGGAATTGAAGGTGCAGACGCCAAGCCTTCCCCTGGGACAGAAACCAACTCTCTCTGTCTCTTAGAGAGCAGGCTTCCCTGTCCCTGCTACTGGAGAAGGTGGACTGTGCTGTTCCAACAGCCCTGTGTCCATCTCCCTTCTTCTGATAGCAGTGCTTCGGCTTTCCTTAGGGGCTACTCTTCCCCAGCCTTCAATCCATGATGTCTGTGTGAAGCCCATGACCCAGAACTGATTAGAGCATTCTATCCTCTGGCCACTAGGTCTGACTTAGAAATGGGCACATGAGCCAGTAGGTTAAGAAGATGTGGTACAGCTTTGGAAAGGACTGTAGGGAAACAAGCTTTTTCTGTGGGACCGGGGTGGCTGCAAGTCGGGACTCATCATGAGCCTCCATATAGGGGGAGCCTGCCTGGGAATGAAGCCGATACGGAGGAAACCAGAGCTCAGAGTAGAGCAAGACCTAGAGCCGGGCTGGCAGCTCTGATGTTCCTGGGTCTTGCCTTGGGTGAAATCCACCCTATCACCGCAGATACGTACTTTCATGAGTCAATAAAATCTCACTTTTTCCTGGAGCCACACTGAAGTGGGTTTCTGCTCTTGAAAACCGAAAGAGCATTGTTAATACAAGAAGACATCCTTCTCCACCAGCAGGTTAACAAAAAACCTCTGAGAGGTTCTTCCCACTCCGCACTGGTCACCTCTGGCTGAAGGCCACTCCCCGGCTCTCAGATCCCTGCTGACCCCGCTCCCTGAACTGTTGGCAGAAGTAACTAGAAAGCTGAACGACTGTGTTCCCATTGCCAACCCTCCCTCCATATTACCCCATGGTTTTCTTCCCCCAAACCCAAGCCCGCTGTGCCTCCCATGCCGACCCCACTTGGTGCCAGCTCGGTGGCTCACTTGCTGCCTGGAGTGTAACTCATCTGTGTACCTGTGGTCTCTACTCCCAGACTCTGGGTCTACAAAGAGGAGGATTGTGCAGCTCAGACTGGGCACCGTGCAGACGTTCGTCGGATGCACAGCTCAATGACTGATCCTGACCGCAGGAGCCAACACTGCGCACTGTGCTGTGCCCAGCTGCGATCACACTTCACACGGAGGCTCATGCTAGGAAGTGGCATTCATAGTCTCCCCGTCTCGCAGATGAGGGTTAGGGCAGCCAGCTGCACAGCGACGCGTCCGTGATCACACCGCTGGCTGGTGGGGCTGGAGTAGGAAGACCTTGGTCTGAAGCCCATGATCTTAACCAGGAAGGAAAGGAGGAAGGCGTGCGGAGAGAGAGAGAAGAAAGGAAGGAGGGAAGGAAAGAGGGAGGGGCTGTGTAGGCGTGTGAGAATGCGTATATAGTAAGTGTGGGTGTGGCTGTGTGTGTATGCAAGTGTGTGCGTGAATGTGGACACGAACATGTGTATGAGTGTGCGTGATGTGTGTTTATGGGTGTGTGTGTGATGCGTCTGAGAATCTTGTGCGTAGGAGGGTGTGTGTACGAGTGTGTGGTAGAGTGTGATGTGTGTATATTGTGTGCACGTATGTGTATGCATTGGAGGGTGTGTGTGCATGTATGTACAAGTGTGTGTGATAGTGTGTGGTGTGTGAACCATGTGCATGAGTGTGTGCATTGGAGGGTGTGTGTGTGCATGTGTGCACAAGTTTGTGTGATAGTGTGTGGTGTGTGTGTATACCGTGTGCACATGCATGTGTGCATGGGAAGGGGTGTGTGTGTACCTGTGTAAGAGTGTGATAGTGTGTGATTTGTGTGAACTGTGTGCACACACATGTGTGCATTGAAGGGGAATGTGTGCCCTCCCGTGCTCTCTGCCTGAGCGCCCCCTCCTCCACGTGCTCTGTCCTGCTGGGGTCTCATCAGTGTGCAGAGGGCGTCAGAGCTGGCCGGAGCCGCAGAGCCGCTGACTCACACCGCGTCTGGAATGAGTCACTGGCTGAGCTGCAGACTGCGGGGGCCGCGCTCAGCCAGAATCCCTGCTGGCCTCCTGTTCTCATCCGCCCGCTCTGAGTCACCCACACCTATGCTTAGGGCCATTGTGGAAATAAACTCTCCTTTCCTTGAGGGGGATGGGAAAGGGATAGACTGGAAGAGCCGGTGAATGCTGTCCCCAGCTGGAACCCGGGGATCAGAGGGCAGACAGATGTGTCCCCAGCACAGAAGCTCCGTGGACTGCAGGCCATTACCAGTCCATTCTGTGGGGTGCTCCCCAGATGTGGGCAGTGGGGGCTCTCGGGTCTTGCTCAAGGCCTGCGCCTCTGGGAGGCTCTTTCTGGGAAAAGTTGCCCCCATCCCCAGGACAGACAGCCATGCTCCACAATGGGTTGCTCTTCTGGGTATGGTCCGGAAGCTTCTAGGGAGAAAATGTCAGCACCAACCCCCGACCTCATGAAGCTGATGGTCCAGGGGGACGGGGGACAGCAAACAGAAATGAATAAATAATAAGGAACAGAGCCAACAGTGAGGGACCGTCGTGCTCCACATGTTTTCATAGCTACTAGGACTGCCTGGAATGATCAGCCACACTTATCTGTGTACTGTGTGCGAACCCCATACGGTCAGAGCCACGCTGATCTTGCTGCACCTCTGTGTTGAGTACAGGGCTTGCATACAGTAGATGCTCAGCAGACGCATGTTGACTGAAGGCCCCCAGATGTGAGCAGTGGGGGCTCTCGGGCCTTGCTTGAGGCCTGAGCCTCTGGAGGCTCTTTCTGGGAAAAGTTGCCCCGATCACCACTCAGCAGATGCATGTTGAGTGAACAGCAAGGCAGAGAAGTCGGTGCAATGGTGCAAGAAGCAGCAAGTGGGAGAGCTGCTGAAAGACGGCATCTGGGTCGAGGGTGCATCTGTGCCGAGGCTCTGGGGCGGGAACGTGCTTCCAGAGTCCAGGGAGGCCAGCGGGGCTGGAGAGCAAGGGGAGGTGGTGAGACAAGCGCTGCAGAGATGAGCCCTTGGGCTGTGACCCAGAGGGTGGACCCTGATCCTCTCCTCCCTGATGGGTTGCTCTTCTAGATACAGCCCAGAAGCTTCCAGAGGAAGATGTCATGGAGCACCAGCCCCAGACTCTCGTCCATCCTCAGAAAGCAGGAAGGTTTGATTCCACATGCAAGCCTGTTATCTGTCACCTGGTGTCAATGTGCCCACCAGCAAGACAGAGCCCAGCTCGGAAAAGGAGAGCAAGTTTGGCAATATCCGTGAGGGCCAGGGACTGGGAAGATCGTGGTAAATGTGAGCCCTCTGGGCTCCATCATTAGGGGCCTCCTTTGGAGACGAGAGAGCAGGCAGAAAACCTGCCCTGTTGAAAACGGGCCTATGTTTTCTCGAAGAAATAGTAGCAGCATAATGACTCTTGAGTGTGGATAAAAACGTGTTGCCAGTACTTAGCAAGAGACTAGGCACCTGGTGACGTGGGACGGGTACATTTGGATGAGGCACAGCTCAGAATTGTCCAGATCACAGGTTGTTTGGGAAGTGGCCTAGTGGGTGTGAGCCCTAAGGGTGACAGCAGAGAGGGGTCCCTGAGTTGCACGTCTCAGTGTGACCCAAGGCAGGCCCACTTTCCTGGGTGGCGTGACCTGCCCTGCCCTCCCCCTCGGTAGCCCGGCCTCACTGGCTTCCCCTCGGCCCATGTCTCTGCATTTTTTGTCACTGCTGGGACACAGTTTCCCACCCTTCCCACATGCTCTGCAGATGTTGGCACCAGCCTGAGTCCCTGGGCACCTGGCAGAGTCATTGCACCTGTAAAACTGGAATTCACATGCAGAACAGTGGTGTCTGGCCAGGGTCCCTCCCTCCCTCTCCCTGTCCCACGGGTCTGTGAACGCTTAGTACAGACGCACTTCCTGCCTTTGGAAAGCCAGCACCTGGAACAGGGTCAATAAATAGCTGCCGAGATGGGCCCATTTTATGGATGTGGAAAGTGGCGGAGCCGTGTGTTCCTTCTCTCACACTCAAGTGAGATGTCCAGGGTACTGATTTAAGGCGGTGCTCACCTTCAGAGACCAACCCTGTGCTGGCACCCCTTGTGAGTGAGTGCCACCTTAAATATGATGCCTTGCTTGTCTGGCCCTTGTCACACCCCAGAGAGGAAGGAGGTGAAGGGCAGAGGGACAGTGGCCAGGCAGCCCTAGCCCAGGGGGCTCTCCACCCCATTCTGGAGGTACCCAGCTGCCCTAAAAGCCCTGAAGTGAGCTCACTCTGTCCATCACATCCAGACACCCAGCTGTGCAGGGAGCAATCAAGGCAGCCATTTCCCCCAATGAGCTTGAGTTTAGAGGACTGGAGGAGCTATTTGCAGCACTTTAAAAACCTTTTATAGATCAGTTTGTTACCATTGACGACAGTGGAAGAAATCCTGCTATTACAGGCAGGAACTCTGAGAGGATCGGGCATGGGCTGTTTCTGATCGGGAATGCCGTGCTGGTAATCAATGCTCCACGTGTCCTTGCAGTGCTGCGTGAGGAAGCCACACACTGGCTTGAGCCTCCCTGCCATGCATACCCCTCGTGGCTCGGTGCCCTCCTTGACTGAGAACTTGCGGTGATTTTTTCGTATGTAGTCAAGCTAGAGCCCCCAGGCTTCCCGCTCCAGGCTGGCTGCAGCTTGGCATCAGATCTGGGTGTCCTGGGGGCAGCACGAGCTGATCAGGCTGCTTTGCGTCTCACCCTGTTTCCTCCTGTCTTGTTCCCACTCCCTCCTTCCATGCCTTCGCCCTGCGCCTGCTCTCCCTCATCTTCTTCCTCCTTCTTTTGTTCTCTCTTCTCCTTGCATCTCTTTTTCTCCCTTTCCTTCCTTCCTCTTCCTAGAGTCCAAGAAAGTCTAAGGAAATAAGACGTGTGGGCCCATAAGGGCTTCTCACCTTGACCGCCCTGGCTCATGCTAAGAACTGGGCTTCTTCAGACCTGCTGCCTCTGTGGACGGGGCTCTTCTGGAAGAGTCTGTGGGACCCATGGATGACAGCAGAGTGAGGCCCACCTGAGACCACGAGGCTCACGTAATAATCCTAACTCCACTAAACAGTACGGGTTGGGTGCCAGCGACCTGCCACTGGGTCCCTTTCTTGGAAGGAAGCCAGACACAGCGCCAGGAGACCGTGGTGCAAGATGGAGGAGGGCGGGGCCCGTGGAGGAGCTGAAGAACGACACCCAGGTCCAGTTGGGTGAACCAAGACGGTTCAGGTGCAGGTGGCCTTGGAGTGGGCCAGGACAGTTGAGTGGGTGAGGAAATCATGGGTATGGCAGTGGTGAGGGGGCAACGGGAGGAGGTGAAAAAGGGAAGTGAATTTAGACTTGGGTTCGAATCTTGGCTTCACAGCTTTCTGGCCATGTGGCCTTGCTCAAGCTGCTTCCACTGCTGGATCCTGTTTTCTGACGAGTGAAAGGGGGCCTGCCCTGCGAAGGAATGACACCAGGTGACATCTGTTGTGTGTTTGCCCCCTGCCTGGCACATCCTCAGAATGTGGTTTGTGATATCTTTATGAACTTGCCAACAGAGGCAATCTGTGCATACGGCCTCACTGGGCATGCAGAAAAGCCTAGAAAGGGACTCCCAGAAGCCCGCGCTAAAGAGCACTCACTGTGTGGTGATGAGCACTTATATATGCCAGACAGCATTCTACAAGCTGTGGGGGTCCTGCCACTCAGTGCCCATGACAAGGACTCAGTGGGAACCATGATGCCCACGTGGCTGAAGAAGTGGGTGCCCTGGAGGGGAAGCAGCTGCCCAGCAGCTCCCTGAGCCGGCGTCCTCCCGGGCATCTCAGCTCTAGAGCCATCTCCTCTCACTGCGGTTCTTCCCTCCCTATTGAAGGGCTTCAGGGGCCAGATAAGGGGTTTGGGCTCTATCCTGGCAGGAGGGGAGAAGGAGTGGCAGCCACTGAAAGTGCCCCAGTCTCATGACGGTGGCCAGTGGGGCAAAGGGCCTTGGGGGCTGTGGAGCAGCCACTATTGTTCCTGTTTCTGGGAACTTCTCTCTCTCTCTCCAGCCTCATCACTGGGGAGCATCCTGTCTAGGGTTTCTGGAAGGCTCTCTTCTCCCTTCCTTCCAGCTTCATGTCCTGACAGCATTGTGTGCCAGGGGCTCACGGGATATTGTTTTCCTCTAATAACTCAGACGACTGATGAAATACTTGGTGCCTTGCTCTGCCTAAGACTCTCCTCCAGAGAGCCTGTCTTCACGTGGCTGCCAGGGCCTTCAATGCCGAGGCCCCTTCCTTGGGGACCATCAACATATGGAACTTATTTATAATTTAAAAGAACAACAGACTCCCCAACCCCCTTCCCCCCCTCCCCTGCCTCCCACCGCGGCTCCTGGCTGGGCGGCAAACACCAGGCTGTTGCTACCTCTGGGCTTTGTCATCGTGTCCAGCCTGGAAATTCTGCTGGGCCATGTTCAGGGAGCAAGCCAAGGCCCTGGCCAGACCCAGGAAGCCCGTAGGCACCCCAGCCTTCCCCATCTCTGCCCCCTGCTGCCCTCCTCCAACTCCTAGGCAAGCTGGCCCATGCCACTCCCTTCTGTAGCAGCTGCCCTCTGCCTGCCTTGGCAGGGCTTTGGGAAAGAACACTGTGGCCCAAATGTTTGGATGTTTTGGACAAAAATTAGAGGGGGTTCAGTCGAACAGTGGCTGCCATCCCAGCAAGGCTGAAGCCTCCCTGAGTGAGAGGGTCTCATCCTGCAGACGCCACCCCACCCATGGCTCTCCTGCCCAGAGCCTGGACTTTCTAACTCCTGGAATGCATCATTCGATTTTGCCCTCATTTGCAAGCCCATTTTACAGGAGAAGAAACTGAGATAGAGAGGCTGAGTAACTCGTTCAAAGTCCAGTGGTATAGGCAGGACTTGACCGGAACTCTGACCCCAAGCCTGGCTCTTGTCTCCTCCATAGACCTGCCCTGGCCAGGACTCCCTGGCCACCTTCTAAAGCTGCTTCACAGCTCGGGCAGGGGCGCCAGGATCACTGACTTGCTCTCAACATTGGCGACAAGGATGCGCTTTTGCAGATGTTGGTTTATTCATGGGAAATTTGAGTTCGGCTTGAGGGGGAAAGAGGAAGAGAGAGTTTAGAGCCACTGTGTCTAGTTCAGTCACCAACACACTTTTCTGTGGGCCTCTTCTGCCTCCAGAAGCCCCTCCCCAGCCGTGATGTCACCAGCCAGCCTCTGCAGATAATAGCTCTGTGGTTGATCATCAGCCACCTGCTTTCTCACTGCCGGGGACAGCCAGAGCCCAGAGCAGGCCCCATGAGGCTGGGCCGCGGCGCACCCGCCCCGTCGATGCCCTTCCAGGCCTGTGAGCTTTTTGAGATTGTTTGCATTTTGGGAAATGCCCGTTGTCTCTCCCAAGTCTGCAGATAGCAGCATCTCACCATCCAGAGTTGGAGTTTCTAAACAGTCAGATAACCTTGCTCACAGAGAAACAGCCTGAACACCATTTACAGATAGCGACACGATTTAATGAGATAAAGCCTCGGGCATCCATGAAGCAATTTACGTTACGAGCTGTGATGAAATGGCTGTTTTCTAAATAGATACCCAAATGAACACAATTCTGGGCTCTGAGAGCTTCAAAGGAACTTCTCAGCTCTAGCCTCTTAAAATTTTGGGCAAAATCTGAACACTTGTCAGTCTTACTACTACCACGAAAATGATGTGTTTTTGTAAAATTATGTGGAACCCATCTGCCAAGGGAGAGATGGCCCAGATGCTTTTGGGGCTCCAAGCCAGCGTCTTCAGCCTTTTCTCACATAATGTGAACACCAAATTCCAGGACCACTCTCTGGAGGGGAGATTGCAGAGGGATGGCTTGTCCTGGAGAGGTTGAAACGGTGGGAAAGGGGATAGAGAGCATGCTCTCACTCCAGTGCAGGTAGACTGTGGCAAGTGGGCGACTGAAAACTGAAAACTGGCCTAGTCCTTTAAAAGGAAAAAATGTCAGCCAGGCGTGGTGGCTCATGCCTGTAATCCCAGCACTTTGGGAGGCCGAGGTGGGCGGATCACCTGAGGTTGGGAGTTTGAGACCAGCCTGACCACCATGGTGAAACCCCATCTCTACTAAAAAAAAAAATAAATAATACAAAAATTAGCCAGGTGTGGTGGTGAGCACCTGTAATCCCAGCTACTTGGGAAGCTGAAGCAGGAGAATTGCTTGAACCTGGGAGGTGGATGGAGGTTGCAGTAAGCCAAGATCCTGCCATTGCACTCCAGCCTGGGCAACAGAGAGAGACTCCGTCACAAAAAAAAAAAAGGAAAAAAGAAAAAAAAAAAAAAAAAAAAGAAAAGAAAAGAAAAAGAAAAAAAAGCCAAAGGGCACCCTTCCAACCCCCACTCTGTGATAATGACCTTCTCAGAGAGCAGCCTCAGGGACCCCCTTTGAAAGGGCACAGTTACCCGCCTGGTGTCTGTCTGTTTTGCCTGGCTTAGAGAAACGGCTTCCTCCTCTGAGTTCCTAAAACATTTATCATTCCTACGACCTGCCGGGTAATTAATCACGCCCTGCCTTGAATCTCTCTTCTATTGTTGTATCAAATGCTGTTTAACCCTTATCTGAAGTGCAGCTCTCAATATCTTGTCTCCCTAATTCCAGGTGAGCTTCCAGAGGGCTGTGCAAATGTCTGCCCACGTCCACTCCTGTGCCCACAGTTCGAGCGCATCTGGTCGTCACCATCAGAGAGTAGGACTGTGTCCCGCCTTCACAGGTAAAGTGTTTAGCATGCAAAATGCTTGGCACGGACACTGGCACCTCACAAGAGCCCAAGACAGAGCCACTGGTGCATACCTTGTTCTTCGTATTATCTGGTTTACAAGAATAGCTAGTGAGCACCCTCCATGTATGGGGCACTGTGCCTGTGCCACAGAAGCCACTTGAAAATGGGACCCGTGCATCACCCCAAGCCGTCTGGAATCAAGTTGGAAACTCGAGCTGTTTCCTACTGAGGGGAGGCCCTTAGCCCCTCGGTGAGAAGTCTTTCCTCAAAGGCTCTTGGTCAGTCTTGCCATTACCATGAAAATGATGCGTTTTTGTAAAATTACGTGGACCCATCTGCCACAGGAGAGGTGGCACAGACGCTTTCGGGGCTCGTGTCCCTTGTTCGGTGTCAAGGGCCCTTCAAGTCTGGACGCAGCTGGTTGTTTCGGTCTCCAGAGCTGCGTGTGACTTTCACAGAAGACAGAATGTGTAGCTGGAGATCCTTGTCAACCTTTCCCCCAAAGAAGTCAGAGAAATGCCAGAAGGGAGGAAGCTCTCCGAAAGTGTGTGGGCAGGGCCCCCATGGCCGGAACTCGCTCCGTCCCAGCTACTCCTCTTGCTGGCTGAGGAATAAGGTAAGAGAGTGCAGAAGGTTTGGGTTGGAGAACTGGGTAGATTTAGGGAGATACGGAGGAAAACTTTGCTGTGGTCACATCAAGTCAGACCATACGATATCACTCCATCCACGCTGGGCCTCCACCTTCTGGCTGGTCACGTGGGTGGCCCCTTACCTCCCAGAGCCATGCACCGAAAGTCATTCCCAAGGAGGCGAAGCTCAGCGCCCTCTCAGCCAGCGTCTGACGCTCCATGTACAGGGATGGTTTAGCAGGGGCTGCTGGGAGCATGGGAGGGCAGGTGTGCCACACATGTGCCCTTCTTCCTAACAGAACCTCCTTCCCCTCCCCAAAGCCTGTATACTTTCTAGGTCTTACACTTGATGGATGTTGGAAAACGTGCTGTTGGATCGATAGTTTATTCAGCAGCCATTTCCCGGCCTAGTGACTGCGAGCTCGACTCAGAGGGAATGACGGGGAAGGGGTAGGAGCCCGTGGCTGCCGGATGGGTGATGGGAATGTTCCGCACACAGAAGTCAACCATCCTGCCCATTTGGGAACAAGAAGTCGCTTGTTCAGTGCCTGCCAAGTCCCTACGCTGTGCCTGCCACTGCCCTGGATGCTGGGGTGCCATGAACACCCCCAGGAAGACATCTTACTTGTCTCTTAATTCCATGAACTTTCTGCAAGGAAACCCTGCTTGCCTTCGCCAGGGGTCGGGTCTTCAGAGGGGACAGCCCCCAACCCCCTGTGTGCCCTGCTCCTGCCCACCCAGCAGAGAGGGGAAAGGTGACTCAGGTTGCATTTAACAAACGCTTTTCTGAAAGCTGCCCTTAGCAGGCAGGAGAAAAGCTCCATTTAGAGGAGCCTTGTCAGAGTGTCTAGAGCTTAAATTCTCTTCGTGAGAAAGGAAACATCTCCACAGACCCACACCCACAAATGCATAAACGTGGGCGTGATTTATGAGCCCACACGGCACCCGGCGCCTTCCTCCCGCTACTGTGAAATCGTTCCTCCTCTCTGACCGAGACGTCAGCAGTATGGTCACTGTATATGTTTTTCCACTTTTTCCAGAGCCAAGAACCAGGAAAAAAAAAAAAAAAAAAATGAAAGTGTACGGGAAGTCAAGGTCAGGCCATACCCACCACCGTTCAGGGAGCCACAGAGGAGAGCTTTCTTAACAGCCCGCTCGGCTCCAACCCGGCCTCCCCTGGGACCACGTGCTCCTCTGCGAGACCTGATGGCTGGGAACACTCACACTCCCGCCTGTCCCGGCATCTCTGGGAAAGCCCTCACGAGCCCACCCTCCCACCGCAGGGGCTGATGCTGCCACAGGACACAGAGCAGCGAGCCCCAGAGGCTTCCGGAGGCTTCTCTGCACCTCCGCTGCCCTTCTGAGTAATCAGAGGGGGTGACACCCGCTCCAGGACACCGAGACAGGCCTCCTGGGCGATGACAGTCCTGGCCCGGGAGTGGGGGGGGCTGCCTCATGCCTGCTGCTACGGGGCAAATCTCTCCTGGGTCTGGGCCGGTGGATCTGCTCCACAATGTGTGGCTGTGCCACAGCCCTGAGTCACGCAGAGCCTCCTGTGGGCCACCAAGTCCAGACGGCCACTGGCCAAGGGGACCCTGCAGGGCCTCTGCACACAGAGACCAGCCGTTCTCAGCCGGTGGCGATTTTGTGTCCAGGAACACCTGGCAATGTCTGGGGTCATCTTTAGTTTTCATGGTTTAACATTGGGGTGCCGCTAGACATCCTGCAATGCACAGGGCGGCCCCGCAACAGACCAGCCCCCCCGCCAGCAGCGCCGAGCCAGGAAAGCCGGGTCCGGGCTCCCTGCTATGGAACCTCCCTGCTGCCTCAGAGAACCCCCTCCTCCTGTCTCGCAGGACTCTCTGAGGGTCGAGGATGGACGCCTCCCCATCGAGGGCCAGACAAACCGATGAAGCCAGTGGGCAAAGGACTTCCTCGACCCCTCCCTTTTCTTCCCTATTCCATTCTTTCATGGTGGCCTGTTACACATGTGGAAATAAAAACAAGTGGAAAAGAGTGTCATCAACATTCCTGCAAAGAAAGAAGAGCCAGCTGGAGGTCCACTGACAAAAAGAGATCAAAGAGGAAGAAAGAAAGGATGGAGGGAAGGAAAGAAGAGAGGAAGGGGAGGAAGGAAAGAAGGAGGAGAAGCAAGAAGTGAAGGAGCGAAAGGGAAGGGAGGAGGGGGGAGGGAGGGGAGAAGAGGGGGGAGGGAGGGGAGGGAAGGAGGGAGGAAGAGGGGGAGGGGGGAGGGAGGGGAGGGAAGGAGGGAGGAAGAGGGGGAGGGGGAGGGAGGGGAGGGGGGAAGGGAGGGGAGGGAAGGAGGGAGGAAGAGGGGGAGGGGGAGGGAGGGAAGGGGAGAAGGGAGGGGAGGGAAGGAGGGAGGAAGAGGGGGAGGGGGGAGGGAGGGGAGAAGAGGGGGGAGGGAGGGGAGGGAAGGAGGGAGGAAGAGGGGGAGGGGGGAGGGAGAGAAGTGGGAGGCGAAGGGGAGGGGAGAGGGAGGGAGGGGAGAGGGAGGGAGGGGAGAGGGAGGGAGGGGAGAGGGAGGGAGGGGAGAGGGAGGGAGGGGAGAGGGAGGGAGGGTTCTCACTGGTAAATCTCCCTGGCTGGCGCTCTGCGCACGTGTCCCGTAGAGACGTTCTGTAGACATTTCAGGAGAAGGGTTTTGCAGTCCTTTGATCCCAAGTGGTATCAAGCACAGGTGACCATCAGGATGTGGGGATGAGACCACCCAGTTGGTGGGAGCTCACCAGCCCGACATTCAAAGGAAAGGCCGCCCCAAACCCTCTCCCTCGCAGTAGCTGGGAAGGCCTGAATGGCTACATGCGGCCTGGAGGGGCTGCTCTCCTCAGGAACTGCAGCATTTCAGAGCCTGAGAGGGAGCCCCTGAGACACCGGCCTGCAGATGCTCCAGGAATTGGCAATACCTGACGACACTCATCCAAACCCGGAGTCCTCACGGCCTGGCCGGCTCTTTATCTTGGGCCTCTGCCGCATCCCGGCCTCCCAGTTTCTCCTTCCCTCCCTGCTCTTCCTGCTCCCTGTGGTTCTCTTCTCCACCACAGCTTGTGGCTTCCTCCTGGTCTCTGCATCAGTGTCACCTCCTCCTGAAAGCCTTCCCTGACTGCCCTTCATGCGTGTCTCCTGCCTGTTGTCGGACAGGAAAGTTGTCAGTGTCATCCCCAGTAGTCAGATCCCTGCCTGCCACCTAGTAGTTGCTCTGTTAATATCTGCCCATGATTGAATCCAGCTCCTATTCCTGGGGGCTCTGTGAGGTCCCCAGGTCCCCAAGGACTTGGTTACAAAGTGCTGTCAGCTGAGTGGCCTTAACTAAGATCATCGTGGGTGATGCTGGTAGGTTTCCCCCAAATCAACATGATTGCAGGAGGTGGGCACTGGAGCCAGGCAGACGTGAATTCCATCTTGGCTCTGCCTTCACATGATCTCAGGTCACGTGAGCAATCTGAGCCAGCTTCTTTGTCTGTGAAAGAGAGAGCTCAGTGAGACAGTCTGTTTTTGGTGCCGAGCACAGAAGAAACTGCAGAATCTACCCCCCACCCCGCAACTAACAGAAGCCCCGTTAGGTTCCTCCTTCAGACCGAGCCGAGAGCCTGGGGATGCATCTTTCCCAGTAGGTCCCTGGGGACCACCAAATTCTTCCACCCTCTATGCGCCTCTCATTTTAAAAGACCAAAAAACTGTGAAAAAGCTGCTCCCTGCTCATGGGAAACTCAGTCATGGGACCCGCATGAAACACACCCCAAAGCAGCCTTGTTTCCCCTTCCGACATGGGTGGCCCCTTCTGCCCACCCCTTCCCAAGGCCGAAGCTTGCCTGTTGGAGCTTTCTGCACTGAAAACAAAAATCTTTGGTTCCACTGCCATTTCCATTTGTCCAGCCCTGCTGGCTGGGACCGGAGGGCTGGACTAAGGATGGCAAGGGGACAGCAGCCAGGCTGAGGCCGGCGTCCCGGGTGGATGGAGATGCTGCCTCCCCCTCGCTCCTGGATGTTCTACGGGCCTTCTGCAACCACCCCTATCCCAGCACAAATGCCCATCAGTTCTCCATTCTGCTCTGCCACGGCTCAGCCTCCACAGAGAGGAAAATTAGCATGCCCCGGGGCTCTTTCCTATCACTCCAGATCCATCTGTTGCCTCCAAAGTTTCTCCAGGACTAGGACTGCTGGCCAAGGCTGACATGTCTGAGAAGAGCAGCCCTCATTTCACACCGAGCTGCACCCTGAGCCTCAGCCCTGCCACCAGCACGCCAGCCTCGCCACTCTAACTTCAAGCCCAAGTGCCCCTGGCAGGGGCGCCGTCCTGCCTGCTGCGGCCCTGCACGCCATCCAAACAGCCTGGGCACCCGAGATTGTCTCGCCGGCCAGTCTTGCCGGCCAATCACACGGAGCGTGGAGCCCACGGCCGTTCCCCGAGCGCAGTAGTCCCTGCCTCGTGCCCACGTAAAGACTGCCTTTGTCACTCGGGAGGTTCATTCATTCATTTACTATTCGTTTATTCTTTCATTCACTCAGCAAATATTTCCAAAGCCCTCACTCTGTGTGACGATGGTACAGACAGGAACGACGTCCACGCCGTGCCACGGCTCTTAGTGCTTCTGAGCAGGAGAGAAGGAAATCCTTGTGTCTGTAGGGTTCACTGTTCTTTCCTGCTTACCAGCTTGTTAGGGTAACAGCACCCTGATTTTCCTCAGAATAACACCCTGCTTCTTCAGTCCACCCATCTGGAGGGCCTGGTCCAGCTCTAGCTCGGAGCAGGTGACCAGGCTACACCAGATAGCCTTACACTAAGTGGTGGCAGGTGTGGACATGTGACCCACTTCAGGCCATTGAGACTCAGTCCTGGGACTCTTACTAGCAGGACCCATGAGTCTAGAAACAGTGGAAATTGTCTATGCAACTGGTTAAGGCCAAAGATTGATCTCCCAGTCCAGGAAGGCTTCCTGGAGGTGGAACTTCAGGTCTTTAAATTATGGGAGAGAAGAGAGTGAAGCCATCATCATGTGTGACCACCCTCCATCTACTGACCCATTCATCCAATGCAATAAGGGCACATGGCTCTGTACGCCAGGTGGGCTGCGTTTTTACCCCGGCATCTGCTTCCTCCGTCAGTGCCCTCCAGCCTGTGCACCCCACCTTGCTCCACCCCTGCTTGTGAACTAAATCAAGATCTAAGTGATGGCATCTCCAAAGTGAGAAAAGATGCCAGTTGTCCCAAAGAACCAAATACAGGAGGTGCCGGTCTTTGAGGTGACTTGGGGAAGACACTGACTCTTCTCTGAGGGGTGTGTAGTGCTGTTCCGGCAGTCGAAAGAGCGCTAGCTGCAAGGCCAAACTATGCTACTGAGCTGCTGTGTGCCCTTGAGCAAATAGCTTCCCTTCTCTGGGCTACATAATCTCTAGGCATCTGTCCAATAACATCATTATTTCTTTTTTTTTTTTTTTTGAGACAAAGTCTCGCTCTGTTGCCCAGGCTGGAGTGCAATGGCGTGATCTCGGCTCACTGCAACCTCCACCTCAGCCAGGTTCAAGCGATTCTCCTGTCTCAGCCTCCCGAGTAGCCGAGATTACAGGCATGCGCCACCACACTTAGCTAATTTTTTATTTTTAGTAGAGACGGTGTTTTACCATGTTGGCCAGGCTGGTCTCGAACTCCCAACCTCAGGTGATCCACCCACCTCGGCCTCCCAAAGTGCTGGGATTACAGACGTGGGCCACCGCGCCCGGCCAACGCCATTATTTCTAAATCAATTAGACAGAAATGCTGAGGCTTGGAACAGGAGCCAGAGAACGTGAGGCTGACCAGTGACCCTGGGAAGGTGGATGCTGTGCGTCCTGTTTCGGAAGCCTCTCCCTCTGCTGGACTCCAAAGGCCTTGCCCTGAAATGGCTGCGCCGCCACTCGCAACCCAACTTCCCAACACCTCTCTCTTCGTTTTTCTTCTGTTCCAAGGCAGAACAGGGTAGGAAATTGTGTCAAATCAAGTCAGAGGTGTTTGATGTTCCTAACGGCATCCCAAGGAAATGAAGTGGAAAACCACACACGTTATTCAGCTTCACATCATCCTTTTATCAGAGGCCTGGGCAGGGTTCCTTCGCAGGTGGAGGCCTGATTTCCTTGGAAAGATGGAATTCTGGTGAGAACAGCAAGATGTAAAGGTCTGTAAGTCATGCCGAGACAAAAACCAAGGCTCAAATCCCCCCCCCCCACGCACACACACAGAGCAAGACCACATTTTAGCCCCACTTTTCAAAGGCAAAGCTGTGTGTGGGCTTTCGTTCTGCCAATTTTGAAAGATCCCTTAACTCCACGATGCTCTCAGAATCAAATCCAAACTCCCTGCTTTGTCTTCCAAGCCCAACAAGGTTGAAGCCAGCCTTGGGCTCCAGCCTCCCCCTGCACACCCCCCCCTCTTAAGGCCCTTTCTGTTCCCTGAAGACTCTGGGCTCATGCCACCTCGGAGCATCACCCTGAAGTGCCTCTTGTCCAGATTGCTCCTTGCCTAGCTGTCCCCTCCTTCCCTCTGGGACTTAGCTCAAATGCCATTTGTTCTGAGAAGCCCGCCTGAACTACCCCTGGTCCAAGCAGGCCGTTCTTTTTGGTTTTCTCCTGGCATTTATCTCTCTCTGGGATCACATTATTTATTCATTGTTGATTTTCGGAGTCCTCCTCCTAGAAAGTGAGTGGGGGGAGGGGAAGGCAGGCATTACACTGGTTTTGTTCATCATTGTATCCTCAGAGTTCGCAACAGCGCCTAGCATGGGATGGGCGAATCTGCCAGAGTTCAACTGGAAAAGTGGAAATAGGAGATATATACATAGAAATTATTTTAGGGGATTTGTTACGGAGAATTGGCTTATGCATTTGTGGGAACCAGTGAAGCAGTCTTTGTAAGGCTTTGTCTCAAGTCTGATGCTG
The DNA here is from genome assembly GCF_048565385.1 of Saimiri boliviensis. Taxonomy (NCBI): domain Eukaryota; kingdom Metazoa; phylum Chordata; class Mammalia; order Primates; family Cebidae; genus Saimiri; species Saimiri boliviensis. The sequence goes on from NC_133457.1 coordinate 121,981,572, forward strand.
GTGTCAGGTCCAAAGGACAGGCAGTCGAGAGGAAAAGCAGACGTCAAGCAGTGAGAGCAGGAACCTGCGGGCACAGGCTAGAGCCCAGGACAGCAGCCTGAAGCCTGTGGCTGTTCATGTTGCCTCTGACCACAGCGGTGAGACTGTCCTGCGGAAGCCTAGCCCTTCATCACAGAGCTGAGCACATACGCGTGGCCGGGAGTGGAAAAGCAGCAAGAAGAGGCAGGGGAAGGTTGCGGGTGTTGTGGAAGGTTGTGGGTGTCGTGAAAGGTTGCGGGTGTCGTGGCAGGCTGCTCCACTCCAATGAGGTGAGTCAGCAGACCAGCAGCAATGTGTGCCAATTGCAAAACACGGCTGCAGCCTCTCTTGCCTTCTGAATCTTGCAAGAATCTTCCAAGAATCTTCCTTGTGGTCCATCTTAACTGCAAACATGCAGGAAAGAGAATTCCAGGAAATGCAGTTGAGCCTGGCCAAGTGAACAGTCTCTGAAGCCATCATAGGTCCACATCAATGCCGATGGACAGTTTTAGATGAAAGCGTGAGCTCCTTCTCTGCCACACCAATCTCATGGTCCAGCCTCTGCCTGCCCATCAGTCATCTATCCAAAGTCTGCCTTCTCTCCAACCCTGCTCAGGGTCTCTAAACAGCCAGGCTCATTGAACTGTCCCCTCTGTCCAGAACCTTACTCCTCGTCCATCTGCCTGAATAACCCTCAGCACCTTCTAAGACCCAAGCTTTCAGCAATAGCTCCTTTTGGAGTCATTTCATGTCCAGATTGAGTCCCAGCCTCAGCTGTGCTCTCCTCTTCGTTCTCCTATCTGGAAACAACTATTATCCACATTTCTTGTGTCTCTTTCCAGAGACAGCCTAGTCATTTACCAACAAAATATATATTTCTTTTTTTTTTCCTCACATGTAAGATAGCATACTATATATGTTTTTCTGGATCTTGTGTTCTTTTCTCTTAACACTATATCTCAAAGACCTTTCAAATCAAAATATACAGAGATTCTTTATTCTTTTTAAAGGTTGTCTGGGTGCACGTGGGTGGACCAAATTTGTTTAACTCGTTGCTTTTTGCTGGACATTTAAATTGTTTCTCATTTTTCACCAGGATAAACAACACTGTAGTGAACATTCTTACACGTGCCTAGATCATGCTCTTGCCGACTTCCAGTGCTTTATAGGATCAACATAAATGTCACCTCCTCCATGAAGTCCACCTAAATCTTTCCTAAATTGGGTTGGCTGGTTGCCCCTCTTTGCCTCCTAGGCAGGTACTTTTACTGCAACACTTACCATGAGATATTGATGTGTCTGACTTTCCCTGTGTCTTGTTCATCTGTGAATGTCCAGTACAATTTTACAGTACCTGACACAGAGCAGATACTCAATAAATGTTTGTGAATTGAATATACATCAAATTTAAACCCCTGACTTTTGGGACCTTCAAATCTTGCTCCGTTCTTCTCCGTTCTTCTTCAATCTTCTTTTTTTTTAGATAGATTCTTGTTCTGTTCCCCAGGCTGCAGTGCAATGGCACGATCTTAGCTCACCACAGACTCTGCCTCCTGCTTTTCAGTTTTCCTGCTTCAGCCTCCCCAGTAGCTGGGATAACAGGTGCCCATCACCACACCAGGCTAGTTTTTGTATTTTTAGTAGAGACGGCGTTTCACCATGTCGGCCAGGCTGGTCTTGACCTTCTGATCTCAGGTAATCCACCTGCCTCACCCTCTCAAAGTGCTGGGATTACAGGCATGAGCCACTGCACCTGGCTGCTTCATTCTAATTTATGAGTCCACACCTTGCCCAGGCTGGCACAGATCACCCAGGCTGGCACAGATCAGCCAGGCTCACAAAGATCACCCAGGCTGGCACAGATCACCCAGGCTCACACAGATCAGCCAGGCTCTCTCAACCGCCTTATTCTTAGCCCTGCTTTTTCAGCTTTGCTTCTACTGTTTGCTCTTGTCCGGAACACCCTTCCCTTTCTGAAGCCCTTTCCCATCCTTCAGGGCACAGGTCTTCCCTTATGAAAGATGCTTTCATTGAAATATCATCTCTCCCCTTTCTGAACTGCTGCTGCCTTTATAGTCACTTTGGTATATTTTTTCAGGCTCCATTGCTCACTAATTGTTTCCTGTCTGTTGGTTTTGTGTCCCCAGCTAGACTGTGCGTTCTTTGAGAGCAGAGCGTCTTTATATAACTCTTGTGTCTCCCACAAGGCGGGGCTCATGGTAGCTACTCCATACTCTGTATTGGTCAATCAACTGGCTCTTTCATGGATTGAGTCAGATCCTGGTACTGACTGTTAAACCTTGTCCCTGGGGTGCCACAGAGGTACAGGAAATCATTGTGCTGAGAACTGTCACAGTCGGAAGCACCCTTAGATGGGAGAGTCCACGAGAGTGCAGCTTCTCTTATCCTCCTACTGCATCCTGTCTAGATTGGTGCTTCTGCAGGAATGAACCTCTCTACACCACATTCTATCACTCTGAAGTCTTTGTGGACCCCCAGAATACCTATCCTACAGAAGTCTCTCCTTTGGAAGACACAGATAACACATGTCTTGGGTCCCCAGCTCCTAGAATAGCTGGCTCCTCCAGAGAAATGGAGCACCCAGAGAGAATCTAATGAGACTCACGAAGACCCCCATCCAGTCATATTTCCAGAGATAATGTGACACAGATATGACTCAATCAGCCTTGATTTCTATCAGAAAGACATGAGGGCTGGGCGTGATGGCTCACGCCTGAAATCCCAGCAGTTTGGGTGGCTGAGGCGAGTGAATCGCTTGAGGTCAGGAGTTCGAGACCAGCCTGGCCAACATGGTGAAACCCCCTTCTCTACTAAAATACAAAAAATTAGCCAGATGTGGTAGCACACACCTATAATCACAGCTACTGGGGAGGCTGTGGCGGGAGAATCGCTTGAACCCGGGAGGTGGAGGTTGCAGTGAGCTGAGATCATGCTGCTGCATTCCAGCCTACGTGACAGAGCAAGATCCTGCCTTAAAAAAAAAAAAAAAAAAAAAAAAAGGCATGAGGAAGACTGTCGATTTGGCTCGTGCCTGTAATCAGCGCTTTGGGAGGCCGAGGAGGGCGGATCACCTGAGGTCGGGAGTTCAAGGCCAGCCTGGCCAACATGGAGAAACCCCATCTGTACTAGAAAATACAAAAATTAGCCAGGCGTGGTGGTGCATGCTATTCCCAGCTCCTCGGGAGCTTGAGGCAGGAGAATTGCTTGAACTCAGGAGGCAGAGGTTGCAGTGAGCCTAGATCACGCCACTGGGCAACAGAGCGAGACTGCATCTCCAAAAAAAAAAAAAAAAAAAAAAAAAAAAAAAAAAAAAAAAATTAAAAAAAAGAGAGAGACAAGTATTTATCAGTAACAATCCAACCTTGAGGGTCAAATCTGTTTAGACGTCGACTAAGGATGAGTTGCTGTTCACAAGCAAGTGGCATGTGTGTGCTGATTGGAGGTGCAAAAATCCAGTGGATTTTTTTTTTTTTTTTTTTTGGTCCTTGGTTTACATAACTTTTTCATTAACCCAAATATCCCTCAAGGCCTTGAGCTTATGGCATCTGACTATAGCAGCAGCCCCTAAAGACACCGAGTCCTGCTCCCCTGACACATTCAGTCATGCGCAGAGAGTGAGCACTTCTTTGGTGACAGGCAAAGCAGGTGCTGAGATGGGGGGCCAGCGCCCACCCAGCCTGTGCTCCCCACCCAGTGAAGGAGAGTGATGTGAAGAGAGCTCAGTGTGAGGTGGCAGCAGAGCCCCCGAGCCAGGTGTCAACACTGCGCTCTGTGCGCCAAGAAACAACAGTGACTGACGTGTGCTGGGGAAGACGGAGTGGGGACGGTGAGATCACCAGTGATATCAGAGCTTGATTTCGAGAGGCAAGTGAGAATTTTCCCAGAGAAAGGGGTAGGAGTAAAGGAAGTAGAGCATGTCAAAAGTTAAAAAGATAGAAGACTGGGTGCAGAGGCTCACACCTGTAATCCCAGCGTTTTGGAAGGCCGAGGCAGGCAGATCACTTGAGGTCGGGAGTTCAAGACTAGCTTGGCCAACATGGCAAAACCCTGTCTTTACTGAAAATACAAAAATTAGCGTGGTGTGGTGCAGCACGCCCGTAATCCCAGCTACCTGGGAGGCTGAGGCAGGAGAATCACTTGAAACCGGGAAGGGGAGGTTGCAGTGAGCCAAGATCGTGCCATTGCACTCCAGCCTGGGTGACAGAGCGAGATATGGTCTCAAAAGAAAAAAAAAAAAAAGATAGAAGCACAAAGTATGCAGAGAATGTTCTACAGGATTCAAGGCGGGGGTGGCTGGAAAGACCCTGGACACGTCTAGCTTTGAGAGCAAAGTTAAAGAGTTAATTTTTTCTAGTAGGCAGTAGAAGAAAAAGCAGGTATCTAATCAGGAGAGGAATGTGAACAGATTGAGATTTTTAGAAAGGTGATGGTTTGGAGAGCATTCCATACCAGGGTCCAGCACTGGAGGTGTGGCGACCAGCTGGACAGCCTGCTGTGAGTTTCCAGGCAAGAGTCGTGATAAGAACAGGGAAGATGGAGAGGAGAGCAGACTTGATATTTAGGATGCAGAATCTATCACACTGTGGTCCTGAGTGGTGTACTGGTAGATGGTGGGGGCAAATGGGAGCAAGGATGGTGAATCATGCCAAAAGTTCGATTTAGGGATGCCACTGAAAGATAAGCAATACAGGAGAAGGAGGAGCATGCTCAGGCGGGCAGCCAATGGTTCACTGTTGAGCGTGTAAAACAGGTGGCTCCGTGCAGTGGAAAATCCACATGGACGCTCGGAATGAGAGGCAGAGTGTGTGCAGGAGGCACATAGGTAGGCGGGACCTGCCACAATGGGTAGGTAAAAGGTAACAGAAAAGCAAGGACTTAACATTGGGGAAGATCAACACTTGGGGGCTGGGCCTCAGAGAGATTACAGAGGAGAACCAGGCATGACCAAAGTTCCAGAAGCCAGAGGAATGGGTTTGAAGAAGAGGCATATGGCAGTGTGCGAAGGGCACAGCGTGGATTGAAAACGGGCCCCAGCCGGGTGCGGTGGCTCAAGCCTGTAATCCCAGCACTTTGGGAGGCCGAGGCGGGTGAATCACGAGGTCGAGAGATCGAGACCATCCTGGTCAACATGGTGAAACCCCGTCTCTACTAAAAATACAAAAAATTAGCTGGGCATGGTGGCACGTGCCTGTAATCGCAGCTACTCAGGAGGCTGAGGTAGGAGAATTGCTTGAACCCAGGAGGCGGAGGTTGCGGTGGAGCCGAGATCACGCCATTGCACTCCAGCCTGGGTAACAAGAGCAAAAACTCCGTCTCAAAAAATAAATAAATAAATAAATAAATAAATAAATAAATAAATAAATAAGAAAACGGGCCCCAGGCAGAAATCTGGTGTATGCGAGCACTCAGCATCACTTTGCTCGGTTCCAACATACCGATTTCAAAAGACATGAGCTTGCAGTCCGTTTTGTTTGGGTGGATCAGACCCTGCCACCCTCCCTGAGTTCAGAAGTGGCCATGTGACTGCGGCCTGACCCAGCTGATGATCACTACTTTCTGGCTAAGTTTACAATTTGAGGATACCAGCTCACACCTGCAATTCCAGCACTTTGAAAGGCCCAAGGCAGATGGATAGTTTGAGCCTAGGAGTTCGAGACCAGCCTGGGCAACATGATGAAACCCCATCTCTATGAAAGTATAAAAAATTATGGTCAGGTGCTGTAGCTCATGCCTGTAATCCCAGCACTTTGGGAGGCTGAGGTGGGTGGATTGTTTGAGTCCAGGAATTCAAGACCACCCTGGACCCTGTCTCTACTAAAAGTATGAAACTTAGCGGGGTGTAGTGGCACACGTCTGTGGTCCCAGCTACTTGGAGGCTGAAGTGGGAGATTCATTTGAGGTTTCAGTGAGCTGTGATAGCACCAGAGTACTCCAGCCTGGGTAACAGAGTGAGACCCTGTCTAAAAAAAAAAGAAGTATAAAAATTATAAAAATTTAGCCAGACATGGTGGTGCATGCCTATAGTCTCAGATACTGGGGAGGCTAAAGGGGGAGAATCACCTAAGCCTGGGAGGTTGAGGCTTCAGTGAGCTGTGATTGTGTCACTGCATTCTAGCTTGGGAGACAGAGTAAGACCCTGGCTCCAAAAAAAAAAAAAAAAAAAAAGAATTTAGAGATAAGGATGTGACTCATGACAGGCTAACAGGGGTCAATTCTAGGACTTTTGAAACCACTGGGAAAGAGAAGTGTTCAGTCTTTTGGGGTTGTTGTCCTGTGAAATGCCAGGGCAGAGCTTTCAGAGAGCAATCTGCCACCCCCTGGGGTTCACTGGCTTGAGAATGTCACCAGCACAGGGGAAGGAAGAGCTGAGGGCTTGACATTCCTTGTTGATATTTTCCCCCCTCTGGATCCAGCTGCGCCTGGATGTTTGAATTATTTGGGCCAACACATTTGCTTTGAAGCTTAACTCCATTTGATTTGGGTTCTGTCCCTTGCGACCAAAGGAGTCTTGAGCCATGCATGGCCACGTAGCTGACAGGAGGCTGCTGGCTGGACAAGCAGCATCTGGAGAAGGCCAGAGCCAGCCCTGCGCCTGCACATCACACAAATGACCACGAGCAGGTCAGGGTTATGGCCATGGGAAAAAAAGACTAGAAACGAGTGACTTGGCGGTGTTTCAATACCTGCTAGCGGAAAAACACAATGATTTCCTTTATGTTTTTCAGGGGTTGAGTCATCGAGGTCAGTCCTGGCTTGGCACATTAGCTTATTGTTCCTGCCAAGAGAGATGGCTAAGATGGGAGGGTTGATTTATTTGAGTACATATGTTTCAACATCATCCTGGAAAAAAAAGAAGTAAAATGCAGATATGCTTTGCTGGCATGTGCTGTGACCCAAGAGACCTCTTCTTGGCCTCAAACACCAAAAGCCATGATGTTAGACATTGTTTCAGTCTTGAACTTTTGACGAAGCATGGGCAGGCACCTGGTATGATGGTGACATAGGTAGCCTGGGAGAGGAGAGTCCTCTCCCCATCCCGTGGACAAGGTAGGAGGATTACTTCCTTTTGAGTGGTCTGAGATAAGAGTGGTGAGAAGGAGCCAGTTGTTTGAAGAACCCAGGAAGGAGGGCATAGCAGGTGCTAAGGAGGTGTGAGGAATCATGAGAAGGCTAGTGTGGCTGAAAACGGGTGAGTGAGGGGACAGGGAACTGCCCTACTCTCTCCACCCATTTTGAGTCTTGACTGTCTGGTGTTCTCTAGCACTTAATACATTTAATCTCACCTTTTGTGCGTCAATCCATCTATTCATCCATTCTGCAAACATTTATTACAGCCGACAGTGGGGGCGCTAAGTCCTGAAGGGAGGGTTCACCAAGCAGGAGGGACAAGACCCACCCCCCGACCCCCTCCCCCTCCACCAGGCAGAGAAAGGCCTGTGAGCCAAGTCCTGGAAAGGAAAAAGCTCACCATTCGGGTAGGGCCTGTTGGGCAGGCCTTTGAGTGCCCAGGAGGCACTCCACCAAGTGGAGAGCATAGAAAACCTAAATGCAGAACTCCAAGAAATACTGATATATGAAAAAAATTGTAATGAAATCCATGATTCTGGAATAAATCAGATCTAGTCTTATACTATATTCTAATACAGCTAAGTGGTAGCAGGGACTGACGGTTTAAGAGGAAAATAAGGGGAGAAACACTTAAGATGGAGACTATTCCATCAATCTGCTTCATTTTTTTTTTCTGCCAACCAAGACCAGACCATCATTAGTTAATATTAGTGATGCCCAGCTTGGTTCAACTTAGAGAGCACCTGTTTTCTGCTGAGCATCATTTGAGATCGGCTGGTGTGGGCCCGAGGGAGCTGTTTCATGGCCTCAGTCGGGCAGTGACACGATCAGATTTGTGCTTTGGAAAGGTCACTGAAGCTGCAGGATGAGGAGGGAAGAGATGGGTGGTTGTTAGCAGGCTGCTAGAAAAATCTGCATGATGAGAACCAGAATTTGGGCAGAGACAGTAGAGTTGTAAATTCCCTGAAGGCAAGAGTTTTGCTCTGTTTCATTCTTTTCGCAGCGACTGGCAAGAGATAGGCACAGCCACTGGTAGATTTTTAGAAATGCCTACTGTCTTGAATAGTCTTGTATTAAAAGCTACTGGAGTCCAGACGAAACAAAACTGTTAACCTCTCTCCGGAGTCTTCCTTCTTAGAAGAGGCGTCATAGCTGAAGACAGACCCAGATTGGGAATTTTCTGTTGTTGGAAATACTCAAGGTTTTGAGGAACTATTTGAGGACACAGAACACACAACTCCTGTCACCTGAACCTGGCCTCAAATCTGCCTGTTATGTCAGATCTGTGCAGACAAGACATGAGTTAGGCTTGGGGGCTTTTGCTGCTTGATAAATGAGCAACCATCTGTCTTTCTATAGGTAAGAGGCCAATGTTAAAAGCTGTCTTTGAGACTGTTTAACCCCTTCTTCCACATGAGAATGCACTGCAGACACATCTGGATTCCCAAGCTCCAGAACAAGAATCTTGGAAATGTGCTTAGATTTCCAAGTGTTCAGTTCTCAATACCATGCCATTCTCTTTGGAGTTTATGATGCCTTCCAGGGAGAGCAGAGCCCACAGGAGCTTTCCAACAGCAAGACTACTGTTGTAATAAATGACATTGCCCATTTGTGGAGCACTTACTCTATGCTGAACTCCTATGAGGGCTTCACAAGTCCTGTCTTATTTAAATTGTTTTCACCAAAGGCCACCATGGCTGGCCTGTTGTGCTAACCATCCCCCCTCAGTACCTGAAAAACTGCCTCTGCCCCAGCCATGGCTTGGCTTCATTGGGGTTCCCTTCTGCACTGAATAAGATGACAAGAAAACAATTAAACACTTGTACCCGAAAATGACTTATTGGATTTGTTGGCAAAATGTTAGAAAGGGTATGAAGCCCAAGAAACAGAACAGTGAACCTCGCCAAGCCCGGGGAGTGTTACAGAATCCTCGCCCAGGCCAAGAATGAGACACAGTGAAAGCTTTTAGAATGTAAGACCATCAACCTGGATTTCAATTCCAGGGAAACACATACTTGGCCTTGGCAGAATGCTTAAAAAAAAAAAAAAAAACCAACCAACCAACCAAACAAACAAACAAACAAAAATGGCCAGGTGCAGTGGCTCACGCCTGTAATCCCAGCACTTTGGGAGGCCGAGGCAGGCAGATCACCTGAGGTTAAGAGTTAGAGACCAGCCTGGCCAACATGATGAAAACCCATCTCTACTAAAAATACAAAAAATTAGCCAGGAATGGTGGTGCGCACCTGTAATCCTAGCTACTCGGAAGGCTGAGGCGGGAGAATCACTTGAACCTGGAAGGCGGAGGTTGCAGTGAGCCGAGATTGCTCCATTCCACTCCAGCCTGAGCACCAAGAGCAAAACTCCTTCTCAAAAAAAAAAAAAAAAAAAAAAAAAAAAAAAAAAAAAAAGAAGAAAAGAAAAGAAAATCAAGCTTAAGCCACTTGACAGGAAAATAAAACAGCCAACGAACATTCATATGTAATGATTTGCATCCTTCCCAGCTCCCTTCCAGTGTGGGTCAGGCAGAACACGGACATGGCAGCAGCCAGGGGTGCATGCCCTGTCTGAGCTTCCTCTTCATTAACACTATTTCGGGCACACAAGCCCATACCTAGACACAGCCTAGTTATAGCTGCACGGTGCTACCTTTGGGCTGCTATGCTAGTTTCTTGGATTTTCATGACCTCCCTGCTGTTGGACTCTTGGGTTGCTTGGGGTGGCTGTTTTGGGAATACGAGGATTTTTCTTCCATTATTTATGTGTGCAAGCAGTGTTCATTTGGCTCAAAGAAATGGAAGCTTGATTGATTTCCTAAATGTAAGGATGAGATTGTCCTGTAATAAATATTTAAGACTGACCAGGAAAGGCGACCACCATCTGCTGAAACACAAGACCAGGAATTACTCTGTTAAGCTTCCTGAACGGAGGGAATGAATGAATAACCATCCTATATAACATTTGTTCAGCACCTGGTAGTTTACAAAGCATTTTCACTTATCTTATTTGATCTTCACAATAACCCTAGAGAGGTAGACAGGGCACGGATTACCAGGATTATGAAAAACTCACATTTTTTTTTTTTTCTTTCTTAACAGATAAGGGCTCTAAAGGCTTAAAGTCACTGGAGGGAGGTCAGAGAGGTTGGGGATTCAATTTCGAGTCTCTCATTCACTCATGCACATATTTAAAAAATGTTTATCCCGAGCCTGTTCCCAGCCAGATGAGATGGCAGTGGGTACAAAGATGAATAAAACACGGTCCCTGCGTAGGAAGAAGATCAGGTTCTAGCCTGGGGGAGAGCAGCAGGAAAAGTAAACAAGTCCCCCTGCTTTGCGAGGTGATGAGAGCTAGGGAGATAGAACAGCGTGGAGACCATGTTTCTAATCTGATTCTCCTCCCGACGACCAGCTCAGCTGTTATTTACAAATACCTGTCCCCTGAAGCGAGGAGCGGGGTGGGGACAGGAGGGTGATAGGGGGCTTGGCGGTGAGACTGGGGTCAGAGCTCGCCGCGGGGATCTGCTGCGGTGGTGCGAGGACACAACTCGTCCTTGTGGGCGAATATTTCCCGGGGCGCTGCGCTAAGCACGCGGGCTCCCAGAACGTCCCTCCCCAGGCCTGTGTCTTCGGAGGGGCCGTCCCCGCGCCCCTGCAGGCTCCAGCCCGCCCGGGGGGCTGCCGCTGTCTGCGAGCCCGCGCGGCGGCCGGGCCCCCTGTCGCCCGAACCTTCCACCGCCGCGAGGCGTCCCCGGGCGAGCGCCCTGCCCTCCGCGCAGCGCGGAAGCCAAAGCCGGTCCTCGCCGTGAACCCCGCAGCCCCTGCTCGCGGCTCTCGATTTTCTGTGGGTTTCGTTGTTTGCGTTTCACTTGCCTCAATGGACATATTTTACATTCCTTTTTAGTTGCACAATGAACGCGCGGGAACATTCTCCGTGCGAGAAAAAGCACATGGAGAGGGGGTCGCCAGCGCTTCCCCCGGCCGCCGGGGGTCCCGCCGACGCCCCACGGGTGCTGCAGCCTCCGGGCGAGCCGCGTCTCCCCGGGAGGGCGCCGCTCGGCTTTGCAGGTGCTCAGCACCCGGGAAACACTCGGCACACACACACGTGTGCCAAGTTTGTTCCACGCGGAAACAAAGGACGCGTGGGAGCCGCTTCTGGGGCCGCGGTCCTTTGTTGGAACCCCACGGCGGAGCCCGGGGAGGGGAAGCCCGCCCTGCACAGGCCCGGGGCCCGCACGGCTCTGCGCCCCCGACCCGTTCAGGCCGCGCGCTGGGCCAGGCCCCGGGGCTCGGGCTTCCGTGGCGGAGCGGCCGCCTGTTTCTAGGCCCCTGCTCGACCCAGCCCCGCGGAGCCACCGCCTGAACCCCGCCGACCTGGCCCGGGGCGGCAAGGTGGGGTGCGCAAGGCGCAGGGCCAGGGAGCAGGCAGGAAACAGAGTTTTTCTTGGGGGTTCGTGGGGTGGGAGGTGTCAAAGTTTTCGGGGAACTTTTCCACTTGAGATTCCACGACCCTGCAGTGCCCCCTACAGAAAGCCAGCCCGGGAGGGCGGACGCCCCCGACGCCCCCCGACTGCCGGCGGCGGCGCGGCCAGGCTGCCTGGAGCTCTCGCTTCCTTTTTTTCTTTTCTTCTTCTTTTTTTTTTTTTTTTTTTTTCTCCTGGTTGTTTTTCGGATACATCTTTTTTCAGAGTTTAAAAAAAAAAAAAAAAAAGCGAGCGCCGCCGCCTGCAGTGGAGCGTGCTCGGCCTGCAGAGGCAGTCGTCTCCAACTTTTCCTCTCCCGCTCCAACTCCCAGCGCCCAAAACTTCGGCTCCAGGGGAGCCCAAATTTGCCTGCCGCACAACTTCCACTCTAATGCGGGGGCCAAAAACCCTGGCAAGGGTTTGCAGCGTGGGGGCCACGCTCCCCAGGCTTGGGCCTGCTCGCTGGCCTACTCCTAGTGTCTGGGCCCAGTTGGGGAAGGCGAAATGGGGCGTCCGAGGAGCACCCCGCGAGAGGGCGGAGCACTCCCGCGCCCTGGGGCAGGGGGCAGGGAGCTCCCGCGCCCGGAACGTTGCGAGCAGGGCTTCCGAGCGTCGCAGGGGGGCACTCGCGAGGGACGGACAGGAAGAGGGCCGGGGGGACGCCAGAGCCCGGGACCACAGCACGGAAACGGCCTGGGGCTGAGCTGCAGTCAGATCCGGGGATGGAGGGAGCCGGAGAAGAGGAGTGAGAAGGCCGGGGAGGCAGGCCCTGCTGTCCTCTTGCAGGCCGGCAGCGTGCTGGCAGTGGAGGACCAGGCCGCCCAGGAAAGGAAGGGGTCAGGAGGTCGGGCAGAGCCTCAGCAGGCTCAGACAAGGCCCGGCCCGAGAAGGGAGCTGCAGGCGCCCTGGTGTCCAGGGCCCACGCCTTGCTCCGGTTGTCCAAAGAGGGCCTAGGCCAGGCCTCTGGTCGGGAAACTGAGTCACAGCCAGACCTCAGGGCACGGCCTAGACGCTTACGAGCCAAGTTAGGGGTAGAGAGCAAGGACCTTCGGGGGTCTCAGGGAGTAGGGGGCTTCAGGGCCTCCCAGTCCAGAGCCGGATTGGCGAGTTAGACGCTTGTAGATCCAAGGTTGGATTGGGGTGGGGTCTCTGGGACGTTGGCTCGCTACTCAAGGATTGGGGGGATTCAAGTGCTTAGAGATCGAAGTCTGGCCCTGGGTAGGGGGAGTCAGACAATTGGAAAGCCTAGGTAGTTATTTGGGGAGGGGTCTTTGCGCTTTGGCGAAGCGCAAAGCTGCGCCTCTTTGGCTTGAGGCCTGAGGCCTCGAGAAGCTTCTGTGGAAGGGTGGGCCGGCGGGCCAAGAGAAAGAAAGTGAATAAATCAGGACTAAGTGGGCTGGGGGCCCCTGAGAGGGGGGTCACAAAGGGTGAGACATGGCCACCAGGCGTTTAACCGACGCTTTCTTGTTGTTGCGGAATAATTCCATCCAAAACCGGCAGCTGTTAGCCGAGCAAGTGAGTAGTCACACCACCTCCAGCCCTCTGCATTCACGTAGCATTGCTGCGGTGAGTCTCCCGGCGGCCTCTCCGACACACGCACGGTGTGCACTGCGGCTCTGCCTGTCTGTCTGTCTCTGTCTGTCTCTCTGTTTAAAAAAAAAAAAAAAAAAAAAGGAATGTAAGAATAATAAGATCTCTTGGCTAGACTCAGGGGGCATCTGTAACCCTGGAGGGGGAAGAAGCGGTGCTACGAGGCGAGGCGCAGCTCCACCTCTGCCTGGTCCTCTCCTCACTTCCGCAGCACCCCCACCCCCCCGCAACCCCCGCCTTGGCGTCACTGCGCGACGGGCCGCCTGTAATTTACATATGTTTTAACGCTAACATTGGGAAGCATTGAGGCTTTCTGAAGCCTTTTTGTTTCGTTTTGTTTAAGGCTCCCCTCCCCCCAATAGTGAGCCTCAGTTTGGTCTTAATAGCTGGGTTGCGGGATCGTAGACCCAAATCCTTGCAACTGAACGACTCCCTCCCCCTAAAGAGGAAGGAGTTGTGTTGTTTTGTTTTGTTTTGTTTTGTTTTGTTTTCTGCCCGTTTTCTTTTAACGGCTTCGCAGCCCTCTGTGTGGCCATGTTCCCTATGAATAATTGCTTCACTGTTTTTCCTGGGGGCTTGCGTTTGTGAGACTCAAGGTGCTAGCCTCTTCACTTTCCATTTCCCAGACAGGAAATTCAGCTTTCCTTTCCATTCGAACTTTTTAAAAAAAGCCTCAGGGATATGTGAAAATTAACCCCCTAAAATAGCACTTTCTTTTTTAAAATTAACCAGAACCAAAGCTTAGCAGTAGCGTTTTTTTAAAGGGTGGTCCTGGAAAAACTACTGTTTTTTATTATTCATTTTCCCTTTGTGAGCCTCAGTTTACTGCTCTGTTAAATAAGGGGCGAGTCTAGATGATCTATACAAGACAGTGCTCGTTAGCTCTGTAATGTCTTCAATTGCAAAGGGAAGTTAGGGAACCAGTGGTGGTGCGGGCTACCTGCTGCAGGCAGGCTGGGCGGGAATAGAAGCAGCGTTGGAGCAGGTGGGGAATAGCCCGGGACCATATTCTTGAGGATTAATTATACTTGAAATAGGCAATTTTGGAAACCCCACATTTATTTAACCTCTTAGGGACTATATTGCTAGGTCATTTTTTTTCTTTATTACTTTATCTAAATGCTTAAGAAAAATTATGCCTTATGTCATGATTATCATGTCTACAAAGACACTTTTTCCTTTTTGTAAGTCACAAGTGGAAAATGTCTTTGGCCATATCACTCATAGAAAAGTGATTTTAAGCCATGCGAGCGGTTTCAGGAATAAAAGCATGTACACTCAGGTCAAAAAAGTGTAGAAACAGGGACAGGGCATGTGTGAGATTTCAGTTAAGCTGAAGGTTTTGTTTTTTTTTTTTTCCACTTTTATAAAGGGAAAGGAATGGCATTATATTGAAATAAATGTCAAGATGTCTGGTAGCATAGAAACGGGCTAATTCTAGTGCTGATTTTAAAGAGTATACTGAAATCAGCCAAGAAATAGAGTAGAAATTGGATGAATACAATTCATCAGTGGAACTTGAGTAACGTAAAATAAGAACTGCATGTTCCTGAAATGACTTGATTTTGTGCTGCCTCAAAAACAGCTGAAACTCATTAAGATTTCTAAGGTATCAGTTTTAATTGATTGAAAAACATACTGTTTATTTTTCAATTTTTAATCATTAAGTTTCAGAATACCCTGAACCTTTGGGTAACGTGAGTTTTTTTTTGTTTTTGTTTTTTTAACCATTAAGTCAGACAGTTTAAAAACCTAGTAGCTGAGACTGGAAGCTTCTTAAAAGTGCATCTCTGAATCAAACCACTTTAGAAAATTATTTTCTAAGGCAATTTAAAAAAAAATATTTAAGCTAAACAAAATAATTAAAAATGGGTAGCTAAAGTATACAGTTTGAAAAATATGTCAGGATATATACAGATATATTTAGCTAACTCACAGTTTTTTGAAAATAGATTTCTAAACCCAACTAAAAATACCTTTCCAAGTCAGAACATTAAAAAATGTTTTCTCAATGTCATACCATTGAAAATGTTGATATTAGTCTGACCATTTAAAAATCCTTCTCAGATCATTGAAAGCAGTCATATAAATTTAAAATATCCTTATAGTCAGTTCATACTATCTAAAAAATAGGTATTGCAGTCTAACAAACATAGTTGCCCAAATTAAATTTAAAAAGCAAACACAGATTTATATATTTTAATTGTGTAGATGACATGTCATAAATTACTGAAGTGTTTAGGGGTGAAGTGTTAAATCTTCACTTTGTTTACAGGTGATTATGAAATCTGTTTCTGCACACAATACGGCAAAACGTTAACCGGACCAAGTAGAGGTTACGATTTTTTTTTCAACTTTTCTGGAAGTTGGAAAAGCTTTATAAACATTTTGGAGGAAAAGGCATGTCTAACACAATTTGTAAAAACTGTATTAACTCTTATTCACTGCACATCTAGCTCATAAAAAATTTAAAGCCTCTGTTTCTGACTCGTAAATTTCAAAGCCGTGTAGCAAATCAAACAATACAGTACCTGTCATTTTGAATATGGACTCGGTATTAGGTGACATTAAGGAACTATTAATTAATTATAATAAATTTGCTAATTTTATTAGAGATGCCTACTGAAATGTTTAGTGGTGACGTGGAGGCGTCTTAATCCCTCTAAAAATAGAGGAAGCAGATAAGGCAAATTGTTACTCATTGTTGAGTAGTGATGAGTATGTAAGGGACATTTTACCATTTTATAGGCTTTTCTGCATGTTTGAAAATTGTTAAATAGAAACTTAAATATATTTGTTATAATAAGTTAAAAAGAGACAATTTGTAAATATATTTCTAACACTCGGGCAATTTAAAAGGAAGTAACTAAACCTGAGATTAACTTAATTAAAAAAATAATAACCTGGAATTTTAAGTTTCTAATTGGAAGAAAAGGCTGTAGACTTTGATCTTGATGCATTTGATACAAACTAAAAATATGCCTACAATAAAAGACTTTAAAAAAAAAATTATAATCCTAAATTTTGACATCTTTATTTGAGGAAAAAGCTGCAGAAATTGATTGCAGAGTGGTGTGTATCTCACACCTCAAAGCAAAGCACACCTAAAACCACGTTAGACATGCATTTTTTTGCATCCTAGTTGGAGGGAAAAGATGTTGTTTGCTGTGGTGGAACCTGTGCGTGCATACAGGTTTTTGTAGCATTCAGGCAAATATGTCAAATAAACAGGAATTTAAGGAGGAATACGCAGTGACCAGATAAACACAACGTCTCACGGGCCAGAAGGGACCTAAAGGTCATTTGGCCCAGCGTCTCCATTTGTGATAACCCCTTATGCCTGTCTTCTGTGGCCACATTCTATGACAATGATAGGAAATGTCAACAGCTCCATAATTTTTACAACCAAAAAGTCTTTGCCTGTTAATCCCAACCGTTTGTGTCCTGGGGTCCTGCTTTTAGTCCTGTCCCGTAGGAACTTCTGTCTGGCCATCCCACAGCCTTGTTACCCAGAGTTCTTTCCCGGCTTAGCAGTCACAGCTCAGAGTGGTTCAGTTTCTTTCCTAAAAATGATGTTTAGTTTTTCTGTATCCTTTTTAAAGTTCAGCACCCAGAACTGAAAAAAAATTCTACTTTTTTTGTGTTCTTAGTGGTGTTAATGTTAGTAAAACTAATTGTTAAAAACGGACTGGGGTTTGACTTTATACACTCCTACAAAATGCAGTTATATTTCTCATGCATTTTGCTCTGGCCTCAGTTTTGAGTGCCCTGTCACGTTCATGCCTCAGGGCAGCATGAAATAAAGGAAAGAGCACTGAGAATTGAATCTGAGAATTGAGGCCCAAGTCCTGTTCTGCTGCAGGCTCAGAATGTGTCCTTAGGCAAGCTTTTCATCTTTTTGGACATCTTTTGCCTCATTTGTAAATTGAGGGATTTGAGTTAGATGATTTCTAGCGGCCCTATCAATTCAACAGTATTTTCTCAACTTCTGTTTTAATACGTTGTTTCTCCTGACTTTCACTTTAATTTGAAAAGGAGAAATTCGTAGTCAACAGTGTTGTGGCTGTCAGTCCAAGGTTACTGACAAAACTCCTTAGAAGTAGCCCCAGTACTGTGCAAAAGTAACTTTTACATTATGATACCAGCCAAGGGCAGGTTTTAAGGTAGCAGCTCATTCAAGCAGCTTGGCTTTAGGAAACTGAAATGGATTTATGAAACTAAACAATCATTAAAAAACAAAATACTTGTAAAGTCAGAAATGAATGAAAGATAGATGTTAAGATGCTCCTCTGATCTGATGAAATTCTGTGTGGATTTGTGTGGTTTCCTTCGATTGCCTGGAATGGATCTGATATGGGGTTTGGAGCTACTTTATTAGTGTTTACTGCCTAATCTATACTCTGCTTTAAAATAATGCATAATCCATAATTGGAAGCTAGAGTTAATTGGTCTTAGATTTCTATAATTGGAAGCTAGAGTTAATTGGTCTTAGATTAGTTTGAAACTTAAACACATTATTTTTAATAAAATGTGTGCTTTAGGGAAAAAAAAAAAAAAGAAATTAAGGATTAACTATGGTTATAGGAAACCTGAAGTCCCTATTCAGGCTTGACTACAATATTAGCTAAGATTTATGGAGAATTTACTATGTGCCTGGCTCTGAGCTAACCCCTTTCCATGTGTAAGCTCAGCTCAGCTTCACAGTGCTCTATCAAATAAGTACTATTGTTTTTCTCAGATACAGATAAGAAAACATTTTAGAGGAGGTAGGAAACTGGCCCAGGGTCACCCACCTGATGAGTTGAGGGCTGTGACTGGAACTCTGGCACACCTGGCTTCAGAGCCCCGTGCTCACCTCCTGGGCCATTCTGGTGTTGGCTGCATTTTCAGAACTTGTGCTGCAGATCCTGCAAAATGGAAAGACCTACTGTTTTAAAACAATTTTTTTTTCTTGCAGTAGGCTAGCATCTTTCTTTATCTCACTTTACAACCTTACATAGTCAGTTTTAACTTGCAGATTGAAGGCTGTAAGTTTTAGTCCAAGCTGAGTCTGTTGGAAAATTAGTTCTGTCTTTAGAATCCAAGTATGAAATCATTATATATTTCTCTTTAGATCTACTTGCTTTTCTGCTTTTAAAGATTCCATGGGAGCAGTGAGGCTTACTTTGAGAATAAGGGTACTTTGTTGGATAAAGTGAAGCAAACTTTTATTTTGGCAGTAACGGAAATAAAGTAAATATCACTATAGCATAGACCTGTGTTTCCAACTAATTTTGCTCAACTTTTCCAGACTTCCTGAGTAAACACAGATGGGTTTCCACTTATTTTTCAGTTTTATGTAGAAAGTTCTTTAGACTATAAATTCCACATGCTGCTTGGAGTTTTCAGTATTTGCTTGATTGAATGCCATTGGCAGGTCAGAAACCTAGATTTAGACATTTTGAAGATTTAGAAGGTGATGATGTGGAATAACGTGTTTTCATTTGGCTGTATTTTGGTCTTTCCTGATGGTAATTCTAAATGTTTTAATTCAGGTCTTGACTGAATTTCCTGGTAATTTGGTGGCAGGCAGAGTTTTGAAAGCCTTCTATTTTTAAGTAGCAGAGTGGTGGGGAGGGTCTTTGAAAAGGTGACCTGAATTTAATATTCCTGATGTGGTGGTAGCTGCCTATCACAAGTAATTACCCAAATTGTTAATAAAATTAGAGAGGCTGGAGGGTGGGGTGGAAAGAGACCTGAACCACCTGGGTCTGTCCCCGTTCTGACCATTAACAAGCTCTGTGCCTTCCAGCAATGCAGTTCTGCATTTTGAAGCTTAGTTTTCTTATTTGTAAGAAAAGAGTTATTTCTAGCCCTAGAATCCCATGATTCTGATTTCACCTCTTATCAACTAATAATTGTAGAAATCAGAAGATCAGGGTGGATGTGCTCGGTTCATAATCCAAGAGCACAGGCACATGTGCCGCCGAGATTTTAACGGAGGCTGAATAGTGCATCGTTCACAGATTAAATGCCAAGGAGCCGCTGCAGAATAGGAAGGAGACTGAGATACTCAAGTTAGGGGTTTTGTTGTGCAACATGTTTTATTAATAAAAGATTTCAATGTTCTCTTAATGTTAAGCTTTTAAAAAAATTAAAAAAAAATTCTTTGTAAAGTAACAGGTAATTAAATCAGATTTCCATTTGATACTATCTTTATTAATATCATCTAGTACTACTATTATGGCAGGGTGTGTATATAGATAGAGTTCTTTTTTGCTCTCAGCAAATTATGGAAGGAATGAAGAGGATTTTCAGCTTTCTATAATGTCATCTAATTGAATTTTTACATGGAGTAAAGTTTGATTACATTTTTATTGCTATCATTGTTTAATAATATTTTGACCCTGATAGAGCAGCTTCATTTACACTATTAATTTTTAAATAAGAAAGCTAATTTTTTATTTTCTAAATTTACTGCTAACCATAAAAAAACACAGTTGATTGTTGAATTTCACCACTGATTATTTCAGTGATCAATACTGTACCCAAAAAACCCCTAGTCATTTAGATTATCTGTCATTAGTAAATGTCTGTCCAGAAGATAGAGTTCCGTGCTGATCTGAAAAAGCATCTTTAGTTTTAAATGGAAACTTAACCCCCTGGTGTCATGCTTCTCCCTTCCCACTCCCCTTAAAAGAAGAAAATTATTCTTACCTTTTGTTTTGTCTTGTTTGCTTGCTTTTATAAGAGCTTTATACATAACTGTGCTTTCTAGCTCGTAATAATACATACCAAGAAATGGTAAGAGTTTTTCTTTTATTTTGCCACCTGTGTCTCTCTCCGGGAAAGAGTGGTTTCTCAGCTCTCTTGTTATCGGGGATGGAGCCGTGTCTGCAGGATGTAATTTGCAGAGGCCTTACATATGTGGTCACTCACATGTTATCTGAATACAGCTCAGACAATTTTTGTGGGTTGTTCATTTTTAAAATTTTGTTGCATTTGCAGGTCTGATTTACATGTTAAAATATACATTTATTTGATATGATAAAATTACATTGTAGCTCTGCTCTCTTATTTTCCTAAGGGAAATTTAAAATGTAGTATTGTATATGATATTTGGTATTTATGAAACACATTAACAGCATATTTTAGTGAAACTAAAGCAAGTTTGTTTTATATGTTTTCAGTGTATTTTAATATTTACAACCATTTTTTGCTTGTTTAAATGCTAGCTCATTTTCAAAACAACCACAGTAAATAAAAATAAAAGCATATATTGATTTTTAAGCTTATTTTTAAAAAGGAAGATCAAAAGGAGTTTTTTTTTAATGCCTTGCTTAGTGGATCTTTATATTTAGTCAGCTTAAAATCTCAGTGTTTTCTCAACTGACCATGCCTTGTCTGTCTGTCTGTCTGTCCCATGCTGCTTTCTTTTTGCTTTCCCTAACTGGATGGGACTGATGGGAACAACATGTCTCTTCAGGAGCTGGACGAGGTATTGTGTTTTGAATATTTTTATATGTTGAGTAATTTGAGTTTATAAAATACCTGCTTTTCCTGAAGTCTTTGCTCATATATAAAATGCTAAGGGCTTATGAATATTTTAGCATTTGTTTTCATTACTTTATAATTGTTTTTAACAGTTTAATATTTAGAATTTAATATATTTTCACACCATGTGAACTGATGATTTGGAAAAGGCTTTGGGAACATTGTTTACTACTCTTGGGAAAGTGTCTCAATTTTAGAAGCAGTAAAGGTTGAACACTTTTTTCAAGAAGCCAGAATGTTTTGGGAATTATGTCTGTAGCTTCCTGATTTCTGAGAGATGAGTCGTGCACGTGCTTGTGTAGACAGTATAATAGGTCAGGGTGTCTGTGAAGGCCCTAAATGAGAAGGACTGTAGCCATGGCAACTGCGGGAGGGTCTTCCTGGTCACTCCTGTCTGGAATGAAATGATAGCCTGTGGATGCACCTGGAGCTGTTGTCACTTGGGCCCAGTTCTGCATCTCCTAGCTGAGGGAGCCTTTGGCCTTTTTATTAGCTAGCAGCATCTTACCCAGACGGTGGAGAGAGTATGTATTCAAAGCACTTTATTTTAGTAGCCCTAGTAAAAGCGTTGAGAAAAAATAAGATTAAACTGTTGTTAATGTTTGTGTCTGTTGTCTGTTTCAGCATTGAAGGGGTAAGAATGTGTTTTAATTTAGAAGTGAGAAAAGTAAAGTAGGATTAGGATTACTGTTTTTAAAACCAGTGGGGTCCTAACTAGTAGATTCAGATCTACCTATAAATTCTAAAAACCTTAACTACTAGCCGGGCGTGGTGGCTCACGCCTCTAATCCCAGCACTTTGGGAGGCTGAGGCGGGTGGATCACGAGGTCAGGAGTTCGAGACCAGCCTGGCCAATATGGTGAAACCCTGTCTCTACTAAAAAAATATGAAAATAAATTAGCTGGGCGTGGTGGCGTGTGCCTGTAGTCCCAGCTACTCGGGAGGCTGAGGCAGGAGAATTGCTTGACAACCAGGAGGTGGAAGTTGCAGTGAGCCGAGACTGAGCCACTGCATTCCAGCCTGGGAAACAGAGTGAGACTCTGTCTCAAAAAAAAAATAATAATTCTTGATAATAACAACAAAGTGAGCACAGCCTAAATATCCTTCATTGGGAACTGGTTAAATAAATTGTGTAGCATCTCTGATCCTCTGTAACGGGTACATAGTGAAGCTCACCATGAGAGCTGCAGTGAAAATGAGCCCCAGACACGTGGCGGAGTAGAAAGACCCAGATGCAGAGTAGCATGGATAATGTGATTCCTGTTCCTTTTTGTTTTTTTCAGGAATAATAACTCATATTTATGCTTGCGTGTGCTTAAAAAATTCCTGAAAAGACACATAAGAAACCATTAACAGTGGATACACCCCAAGAAACATCTGGAATAGAAGAGAAAACTTCCTTTCTATTGCAAACCCTTTTCTTAGGGTAGATATATATTTTTAAACATGTGCATGTATACTTTGCCACTGAAAACAATTAGTTTAAATAAAAAACAACCACTTAGCTGGTAGCTGACTGAGCCAGGTGTCATGATCATGCCTGTGTGGGGGTTTCCTGTCCCATTCAGGAACCTCACTACCAGCATACCATCTGGGCACTGGGCCCCGGAGAGGGCCCAGCTCACACACATGAAGGTAGGGATCTCTAGAGTACAATGGAAGTGGATGGATTTGCTGACCAGTCTTTAAAAATGTTAAGGCTTGGGGGCTCGGAGAACAGGCATTCTGTGTTAAAACAGATGTTGCTCCTGGCTGAACAGTTTGAAGATATGGAGCTTATGACCTCAAAAGAAGTGTATAGGGTGCGGGGGAGGGTAACAAATTGTGGAACCACTTAGGCTGAAGAAGTATTTGAATAATGTTCCAAGGAGGGGCACATAAGTGGTCATAATTACTTCGGGTCTGCTGTCTGAACCAATTTCCAGTCTTTTCTACTTCCTTTTTCAGGCAGCAAGTTCTAGAAACTGGCTACACTTGGCAGGCCCTCTTGATTTTCTTATGCTTCACCTCTCGGAGCTTAAAAGGGAGTCTTCAGGCTCCGTGATTAGAGGCCCTTGCGCAGAGAGCACTGTCTCCCCCACACGCAGCCTGGTGCTGTCAGAAATGCAGGCTGCTGCTCAGCGTGGGCGCCCGTGGCCTCCTCATTTCCTTGTGCGTTGCCCCTTTTGCTCTTTTGTCCAGCACCATTATCTTTTTCATGAAGTGTGGCTTCCAGAATTGTCTGTGACGTACATTTTATTTACCTCATTGATTCATTCCACTCGTTTCTTGTCGGCTCACGCAGCTGGTTGTGATTGTGCATTCAGGACTCTGCAGTGCCAGGTACTGGCCTCGGAGCTGGGGGTGTGGTTGGGGACAGTGTCCAGAGGCTTCTTTGAAGCTGAAGCATGCCTTTGCATTGACATCTCCTGGACATAGTAAACACCCAGCTCCAAGAGTGGATTAGATGGTAGCCACCACTTTATAGGTGAGGCTCGTGCAAGTGTCCCTGAGTGTGTATCACTGGCGCCTCCCAGAGTAAAGGCATCTGACGCCCCCACTCGCTTAGAGGCTTCTCGCAGTCCATGTTTGATTGTCATTCTCCTCCTCCAGCCTAAGTACCCTGGAGATGTCACTTTTCCTTCTCAGAAAACACTAAGTAAGCTGTTCCCTGAGGAGGCAGCTGAGCCCACCCTTGGTTCTTTTACCCAGGGAAGTGTCTGGCCCTCTCCTTTGCTCTCTGTCTTTAGTCTATTTCCCATCTTATGACAAAGAAATCCCCCACGTTTGGGAGTTTTTACATTCGAGATAAGAATTATTTTTAAAGTCACAAGATACAAATGTTAAGCCCCCCACACCACACTTCCTGAGGACCAGTGATTGGTGCCCATCTGGGAGAGGCTGGGCCGGGCCCCAGTGTCCGTGTTGGTAAAGTAGAGAGTGGCACACCTCTGAAGGATTGTTATTGGGACTGGCGTGGGCCAGGCCAGTAGCAGTGCTCAGTACAGTGCTCGGAGAAGGCAAGGAGAGACGGGCGGCTCCCTTTTGCTTCTCCCCAAAGAGTATATGTTACTCGAGAAAAAAGGAAAATCCACGCTGACAACAGTATCAGGATGATGTGATTCTCAAGTGTGTTATCTCTGTATTTTTTGTACCATTTTCTTTGTTTATTTTTATTTATTTACTTTTTTGAGACAGTCTTGCTCTCTTGCCCAGGCTAGAGTGCAGTGGTGTGATCTCAGCTTACTGCCACCCCCACCTGCTGGGTTCAAGCAATTCTCCTGCCTCTGCCTCCCAAGTAGCTGGGACTACAGGTGTTGCGCCGCCACGCCTGGCTAGTTGTTTTTTGTATTTTTTAGTAGAGAGGGGGTTTTGCTATGTTGCCCAGGCTGGTCTCAAACTCCTGAGCTCAAAGTGATCTGCCCGCCATTGCCTCCCAGATTGCTAGGATTACAGGTGTGAGCCACCATGCCCATCCTATACCATTTTTAAAGTATTTATTTTTACCATTTATTAATTTCATAATCAGAAAAAGTAAACATTACTTTAAAATTAACACAGGTTTAGAAAAATGTAGTGCTGACATCACTGTTTTCTTTTATCCACTTGCTTGTTCCTTTCTCCAGCAACTGAGATCTCCTAAGCCTAATTGTCTTGTTAGCGAAGTGCTCTGACTTTTTATTACACATTGTCCCAGAGTTTTACCTGGAAGTGTGAGTTGCCAGTCTGTTGATTTTCAGTGTCCCTTCTGGACTTTTTAAATGTTCATTGCCATAGATAGTACAGAATTATCAGTATTGTTCTCAATACCAATGTGTTATGGCTAAGCTTAGTTGATTTTTTTAGATGGGCAGGGGATGTATCTGATTTTTCCAGTCTCCACAGAGCCTTTCCTAGTTCTGTAATCTTAGGCTACACTAAATTAGCCTTCAGGGAAAGGCAGGGTTTTTAACAGTAGAAGGGCCATAGATTTGGAACGGCTATATTTATAAGAGAGAGTATGTATGTTCCTTCCATAGATTGAGAACTTGTTCATACTGGCTAGTACTCTTTAAAGGGACAAATGTCAATATCTAAAGTGGATCAAGAGCAAAAGATCCCTTTAGTGAGCCTGGCAGGAGAGCAACTGGGCTGTGCTGTTTTGAACATCTGTTGAAATTTTTTTGCATTTCTCTCAGGAAGGATGACTCTGGGTTAGGCTAGTGAACCCTAGTAGTTCTTGGAGAGAGGAACTCCGTATCAGAGAGACAAGAATTCTTAATTCTCTTAAGTACAATTTTTATTTTAAAAATATGGAAGGATTTTTTTACTTTAGAAGCATGAATTTATTTATTTTTTATTTTTTTGCGATGGAATTTTACTCTTGTTACCCAGGCTGGAGTGCAATGGTGCAATCTTGGCTCACCACAACCTCTGCCTCCCAGGTTCAAGCAATTCTGCTTCGGCGTCCTGAGTAGCTGGGATTACAGGTGCCTGCAACCACACCTGGCTAATTTTTTGTATGTTTCATAGGGACAGGGTTTCTCCATGTTGGTCAGGCTGGTCTCGAACTCCCGACCTCAGGTGATATGCCCCTCCCACCTCGACCTCCCAAAGTGCTGGAATTAAAAGCATGAGCCACCGTGCCTGGCCACAAAGTTATTTTTAAAGAAGCTTTAGTAACCAACATCATATATTTGGAGGGGCACCATGTTGAAACTCACCAAGAATAAGCAGAAAGAATTAGAAATCTGGCCGTTTTTAAAGATCTAAATGGCATAGGATGGCAACTTGAAAATTGATATGTACATTGGATCTTCAACAAATAAGACATGTTTTTAAATGGGAAGTGATGTTTCTGAAGTTAAAAGTGTACTTACTTTGCACTTAAAATTTTTTTACGTCCATATTTGTTCCCATTTCAAATAGTTGACACTTATCTTCAACAATTGTTTCCCTTCCCAAAACATACTGTCGTCTTTTTTAGTAGTACATAGTGTGATACACATTACAGATCCATACTGATGAAAGAAATGAAACATTTCTCCTCAGTGGGTGGTGTTTCTTTATTATGATGTTACACATATACATAACTATAGCTATAGACTGTATCATAAAGGACACAAATTATTCACTATTTAAAGATTTCATTCCCAAAGAATCAACTGTTCTTTCTTACTGGCAAAACCCTGATACAGTGTGTGGGAATGCTAGTACCAGCTGAGCTGGCCGGCATCTGTGCCGTGTAGGGATCTCTTAATTAGAAAGCTTCCTTAGGACCCTTAACGAAGAGTGTGTTCTCCCCACTTTTGATTTACATCTAATTTGGGGGGAACACATGGCGCAAAATCAAGTACTGCTTCAAAGAATTGTATTTAAAGCAGCACCCACTTTTCATATGTGGTTTATGATTGTTGTTTCAGATAAAATGATACTAATCCCAATGCAGGTCAATTTAGATAGATACCATCTCTCTATCTTCTTTAGTTTAATGTTTATTTGTAAACAGTAAAAACAGTACAAAATAAGATTGTGAGTTTAAAAACTATAAAATCACTATAAATAATTACTGTATTGAAATGTGGGATGATAACAAAATATAGTGGATTCGATAATAAACTGGGTTGGGGGAATTCTAGGACCCACGAAGAGGTACGTCAGCAATTTTAGATTTTACTTTGTATAAACAGCTGGAGTTCAAGTTTTGTTTCAGTCTAGCAATAATTCTGTAGACAGCACCTGATGTGTGGCTGGCAGGGCGCTGGGAACTGGGCCGCTGCGTTTTAGTCAGTGTGTCTTCCACAGAGTTATGTACCTGTTGGTGACTTGGGAGCAGGATTGTTGAAGAATAAGCAAGTCTGCCTCTGATCACTGGATGGAGGCCTCCTCTTTGTCCACAGATGGTCAGCAAGAGAGGACGATCTTTATTCACTGGGACCTATCCTATAGTCCCCTGGTACAGTTGGTGGGCAATGAATCAAACTACTGTATGTTGTTGTTTTAATTGGATGGCTTGTCTTGATTCATTTTCTTAGCAAATAGCAGTGATAGTTCATGGGCCTGCGGAGTGATTGGCACGTTCTAAGGTGGAAGGGGTTTCTGGAGTCAGCCGACCCAGGTTTCAGTCTGTCACATAAGAGCTCTGTGACCTTGGGCAAACGACTTTTCTGGGTTTCCGTTTCCACATTTATATGTTAAAATAATAGTTTCTAGCTCACCTAGTTTTTGTGAGGATTAAAATAATGTAAAGAATATAAAATCCTATTAGTGGACTCTTAAAACCAAACAAAAGGAAGGTGGTGGTGGTTGAGAATGACCACTTCACAGCCTGGGAGCCCCGGACACTGTGGGTTTGGATGACACACTATTTGTTTAAGAACTGAAATGACACTGGGCCTGCAGCATCCGTGCTGCGTTTGAGCACTGTGGGCTTAATCACGGCTCCTGGATGCACTGGGAGCAGTTAATGGGGCTTGGTCCCTCCAGTGTGGTCACTGCACAAGATGCGCTCCCTGAGTGGACACGTGCCCAGACTACACAGACAGCCTGAAGCAGATGGTGGCAGAACCACCCCAGGATGTGTATGCAGAGAGGTTGATGGTGAAGATACTAATTGGCTTTTAAGAGTTTTACTATGAATGCTTTAGGATTTAGGGCCTATCACTTGAAGTGTCCTTTTAATCTAAGTTTTTCTTTATATGATATTTTCCCCTTTTCATTTGTAGATTTTAAAAATTTTGTCTTGTTCCTCTATTGTTAGAAAAGCAAATAAGTACTGAATGATGGAAAAAATAAATTTAGATAAATGCAAGGAAGAGGGAAGAACAATAAAAAATTTTCACCCAACTCTACAGCATGATTTAGAAGATTTCCAAAGTATTACCTATTTTTTTATAGACTATTTTCCATTATATTTTGATCATCATTTGGATCTTTAGAAACTGGCATTTAAAAATTCTGAGCTCTGGAGCCTTTCAACCCATTCACTGCCTGCAGGCAAGAAAACACCTTAACCATGCTAAATCCATGATTTCCCTTCCATTCTTTTTTTTTTTTTTTTTTTTTAAATTTGAAACGGAGTTTTGTTCTTGTCACCCAGGCTGGAGTGGAATGACACAATCTCAGCTCACTGCAATCTCCGCCTCCTGGGTTCAAGCGATTCTCCTGCCTCAGCCTCCCGAATAGCTGGGATTACAGGTGTGAGCCAGCACATCCAGCTAATTTTTGAGTTTTTAGTGGAGACGGGGTTTCACCATATTGGCCAGGCTGGTCTCAAACTCCTGACCTCAGGTCATCTGCCCACCTCATTCTCCCAAAGTGCTGGAATTACAGATGTGAGCCACCATGCCAGGCTGATTTCCCTCCCATTCTTAGAAGCTTTCTACAGCAGTGTCTTATATAGTTAAACAAGAACCATCAGTATCATTTTAAAATAAGGGGAAATGTTGCTTGTCGATACTTAACTGAAGAAAAGAAATGACAGAATAAGATTGCAGTGAGATTTTAAGGATTGCTTTTGCCAAATGGTAGATAATTTGCTAGCCGTAAAGGCAGTTGTTTCACACATTTTAACACATGGTTGATGATCGTGTGACTGAGATAACTGGATCAGCACTATTTCCAAAATAAGCTAAGTGTATTTAAGTAAACCTTGCTACTACTGAGCATTTTGTAGTTGTTTCATTTACCACCTAGTTTTCTTTTTTCACTTGTAACTGATCAGATTAATCATTGAGGTTCATGATATTCTACCACAGTACTAGTTCTAAGAGGTCTTCATTTTAAGGACCTTTTGTTGACTTTTTCATTACATTTCTATAGCCAGATCAAGTCAAATTCATGTTCTCAAGTATGTCCAAGGAAATTAAGAGCTGGTGCATGAAAAGATAGGAAAACAATTCCAAATCGTAGCAGTTATCAAAAGCAAGTTTATAATACAGGCAAGTGCATTCACTCCTTTCTGTATCTTCAGGGAGCAACATTTAAGAGGGATTAAGAGTATTTGTATCTAAATTGGATTGGAATAATTTTTTTTCCTGTCCCTTTACTTTCTTGTAGCTTGCTGATGACCGTATGGCACTGGTGTCAGGCATCAGCTTAGATCCAGAAGCAGCAATTGGTGTGACAAAACGGTCACCTCCTAAATGGGTGGATGGAGTGGATGAAGTAAGTTGCATGATAGTTTCATACCACCTTTTTATTAAGTAATTATGCCAACGTATTTTAAGATGTCTGTCATATAAATGAATTTGGCTACACTTGAATATATATCCCTAGAAGTACTTTAGCTTTAGGTTAAGTTGTCTATGTGCGTTAATTTTTGCTTTAGTTTTAATATTGGTAGTAACTACCTGAATTATAGGAAGAAATGGAAAACCCATGCAACAAGGAAGAGTGCTATGTGATTTTTCTGGTAATTTGAATTAAAAGCTGCTCACACATCAGCAAGCCAACAAGTTTGCTGAAGACTGAACTCTGTGTGCTGAGTGTAGCTGGTTGTCTCAGAGGCAGACCGATAGCCTGCCTGGCATCAGTGGAGTTCTATGACGTCATTTGCTTAGATTCAATATGATGTTGGCCGGATTAAGCAGAAGATGAAAGAATTATCCAGCCTTCATGACAAGCATCTAAACAGACCCACCCTGGATGACAGCAGTGAAGAGGAACACGCCATCGAGATAACTACCCAGGAAATCACTCAGGTGAGGGTGTGTTATTGAGTCCTGGGGAAACCAGCAAGCTGCCTCATGGCAATCTCAAAAACTAGGGTGCTACTCAAAATCAGTCTCCTGGAGTCCACTTCCCAACCTTAATTTCTCAAAGGGACCTCAGGAGGCCCTGACATCCTCCAGCTGTCAGCAGAGGTACCTGTGAGGCCTGGGAGGTGTGGGGGCTGGTTTTCAGTTGTTGGCAGATACTACTGTGGATTAAGTAAAGATGAAATTTCAAACATGATTGAGTTCAATCATTTGATTTTAAAATGTATAATATTGTATACAAGTGTTAAGAAATTTTAATGCTAAAATATAGTCCTTATAATTGAAAAGTAACCTAGACATTTTTTAAATAAAATATTAAATTTGACTAATTTAAAAATAATAGTACTCGTGTTTAAACTTCAGTGTTTACATCTTTTATTTAAGTCTCCTGGGTGCTAATTATCAGAGGAGTATGGTGCTTTGGGAAAAACCCTGGAGTGTTGGAATGTTTGAACCTTGGCTCTTAGCAGTTTAACAGTTGCGTGATTCTCATTTAAGCCTTCTGACTCTAGTGTTCTCTTCTGTAAAATGGGACTAATATTGTACCATCCTCATAAGATGCTTGTTAGGGATTAAATGAGAAGAATGCGATAATAATACGATATGTGATAATATAGGTTGAAGATTTCTAATCTGAAAATCTGAAATCCAAAATGCTCCAAAATTTGAAAGAGTGCCAATATGACACTCAAAGGAAATGCTCATTGGAGCATTTTGGATTTCCAATTTTCAGATTGGGGTGCTCAGCTAGTAGGTATTCTGCAAATACTCCAATCTCTCAAAATTTGAAATCCCAAACATTGCTGATCCCAAGCATTTCAGATGAGGGGTACCCAGCCTATCTAACGTACTGATATGTGCGCAGCTGGGCACACAGCAGGCCCTACACAGCAGGAGTTGAAATCCAGTGAAATCTTTCTGTGTGTATAAATCAAGCCTCAGATTCCTTTTATCTGTTCACCCTTCTCTAAACCAACCTGAGTGAACAGAGTCCCTCACCTCTCACTCTGGGTTGTGATGATGGCAGTGTTAGCGGAGGGGCTTCCCTCTCAGGCTTGCCCTGAGCCTCGGGCTTGTTCTCTTAGCTCTTCCACAGGTGCCAGCGTGCCGTGCAGGCCCTGCCGAGCCGGGCCCGGGCCTGCTCCGAGCAGGAGGGGCGGCTGCTTGGGAACGTGGTGGCCTCGCTGGCGCAGGCCCTGCAGGAACTCTCCACCAGCTTCCGGCACGCACAGTCGGGCTATCTCAAACGTGAGTGCTGCCCGGGCCTAGTGAAGGGATTTTGAGTAAGAAAAGCACTTTCTGTTTTCTCTTTTGCGACTATTTTTCCACGTAGTCCAATACCTTGCATTGTTAGCTTTTGAGCATGTTCACACCTTACACAATAAAGGGAAACCTCTTCCCCACGTGAAACTCCGGCTTGGAATGAAAGCACAGTGTGGAGTACTGATGCAGCATCGGGGAGGGCACGCAGATAGTTCAGCATCTCAGCAAACAAAATTTGTTTTGTTGAAGGTGCAAGAATTTGAAAATCAATCAAGCACATTTGAAAAACCTGTTGTTTTCTAGATGTTCGGGTTTGGGAGAGCTGCTACTAAATAGGTAAAGGCAGTTGTTATTAGGGAAAGCCACATGTTTGCATGACAACCAAAGTATTTGAGAGCACCTGAGAATCCCTCCCCAGGGTCCTCGAAACACTTCCTCTGCTGGCACCACCGGTTTCACTCGACAAATAGCCCAGAGCCCGATTTCAGCTATCTCCGCATTCCAATCACCCTGTAAGCTGGATTTTAAAAATGGCCATTGTAATCAATAAAGTCCCCACAGTCTCCAAAAAAAAAACTTCAGTTCTCCCTCCCTCTTTCTTCCTTCCTCTGACAACTGGCAGATTTGTATTTTAATTTTATTACTTCCAAAATTTGATTAGGGCCATTTGGAATTCTTACTAGAGATGCTTCTAGAGAGAAATATTGATTTTTTAAAATGTTTTGCAACAGCAGTTAGATTAAATATTTCCGTTTCACTTAGAGATTCTCAGATGGTTGTGTCATTTTTGTCTTGGCATCAAGTGAATTGTGCACATTTGCACTGTGACTTTGTCTTGAATCATCCCAAACGCCTGCATATTATTGTGTGTTTGTGATCCTTTCCTTTCCCTCTACCCCCACTGGAGATAGGCTTCTTTAAAGTGGCTAAGAATGTCTCCATTTTGACTGTTGAAGTTTACTCTAGAATTCCCCTTTTTAATGGTAGAACAATAACCAGGGTGGTTTACATATTCAAGTAAAATGAATTCCTATCTGTGGTAGGCATGAAGAATCGAGAGGAAAGATCCCAGCATTTTTTTGACACATCAGTACCACTAATGGATGATGGAGACGACAATACTCTTTACCATCGGGTACGTGAAGGGGCCGCAAAGCCGACTGCTGGGTCCGTGCACCCCGTTCTGCTGCTGCTTTCTCCTCCTAGACCTCGAACGTATCTGCAGTGTCAGTGGATTGGTACAGCTGATTTGTATATTCATCAAGTTGTTTTTGCAGCAGGTGGAAGAACAGCTGTACTGTTTCTTCCTTTGCAAAGGCCACAGGGAAGGAGACCTTGCAATCTGCTTTCCAGAACATTTGGGAAAGTGGTCAACACCCTGCCTTCTTAGGAAGAACACAGAGCAGCAGAGGGCTATTTTGGGGGTTTTGTTCCTGTGCCCTTGCAGAGCTGCAGACGTGGGCTTCTGTCTTCCCTGCTGTGGCCTCAGAGCTTTAGATCCTGCTGAGTTAGGGAGTTTGAATCTTTCCTGTTAGGAAAAGATAAGTGTTTACTTATTATTTATGTGCTTTATAGAAATATTTTCTTTAAATTATATTCATTTTCTTTAACTTATATTTATATCTAGACTAGTACACCATAGCTTTCCTGAGAGGGGGAAAAAATTCTAACCAACAAACTGTACACTGTTTTGCTAGGGTTTTACCGATGACCAGCTAGTGCTGGTGGAGCAGAACACACTGATGGTGGAGGAGAGGGAGCGAGAGATCCGCCAGATTGTACAGTCCATTTCCGACCTGAATGAAATCTTTAGGGACTTAGGAGCCATGATTGTAGAACAGGTACGTGTGCTGGCCTTCCTTGTGAATAGGCTTTCCTGCGATTCTATCTGCTCCTTCTTTTTCCTGTACTCCTTTCAGGGCAAAAAACTGGAGCCATTTCCCCAACGTGTGTGTGTGTGTGTGTGTGTGTGTGTGTGTGCCTGTCCTTTTGTGTTTACAAATGTATATACACACATACACATATGTTTACAAATATATACTTAGCATCCCTAATCAGAAAATACTAAATTCAAAATGCTCCAGAATCGGAAACTTTTTGAGTGCTGACATGATGCCACAAGTGGAAAATACCTACACAAGACCTCATGCAACAGGTGGCAGTTAAAGCTTTGTTTTACGCACAAAACTATTGAAAATGTTGTGGCTGGGCGCGGTGGCT
This sequence comes from Saimiri boliviensis, assembly GCF_048565385.1. Lineage (NCBI taxonomy): Eukaryota > Metazoa > Chordata > Mammalia > Primates > Cebidae > Saimiri > Saimiri boliviensis. The sequence continues at coordinate 122,014,464 of NC_133457.1, forward strand.
CACGCCTGTAATTCCACCACTTTGGGAGGCTGAGGTGGGTGGATCACTTGAGGTCAGCAGTTCAAGACCAGCTTGGCCAACATGGTGAAACTTCGTCTCTACTAAAAATACAAAAAGTAGCTGGGTGTGGTGGCACATGCCCACAATCCCAGCTAATCGGGAGGCTGAGGCAGGAGAAGCACTCGAACCTGGGAGGTGGAGGTTGCAGTGAGCAGAGATTGCACCATTGCACTCCAGCCTGGGCAACAAGAGTGAAACTCTGTCTCCAAAAAATAAAAAACCAACTCTCTCTCTATATATATAAAATAACTTTTAAGCCATGTATATAAGGTATATGGAAACATAAATGAATTTTGTGTTTAGACTTGGGTCCCATCCGGAATAAGCATTTCAGATAAGGGATACTCAGCCTGTATATGTGTGTATTTACAAATTATATACATAGGCTACTGGCATTCCCTATAAGAATATTAATCTCTTTTAGAAGTTCTAATTTTCTCTTCCTATCTTTCCAGGGTACTTAATGTGAGCACCCTACTTTAGAGACCTAGTTGACTCTGACCAAGCTCAGCAATGATTCTGCCAATATATAAGATTTCCCTTCTAATTTTGGCAGGTTATTGTGTAATGGCAGTTGGAACCACTAGCTTTCAAGTAGAATTAAATTGTTGTTCACTGTTAAAATCTGATTAGGGAATTTTATTATCTTGCCAGCAGGGATTTGGGTCCTGATCCCCCTGAAACCAACTGCAGAATGGAGCGTTCAGGCTCTGAAAGATCCAGTTACATTAATTACTCCAGCAGTTCTCAGTGAACTGCTATCTCTTCTAATCCAGCATGTTTCCAATAAAAGCCCTGTTCTTCCTTATAGCCCAGTGTCCCCTTCTTCTTATTTGTATTAAGAGATTAAACAATTAAACATCTTTTCTTTGAGGCCAAATTTTTAATTTTAGATGGTACATTGTCTGCTCTGACCCGTAGAGATGTGCATTCGCATTTGTAGACGTGAGAGTTTGTGGTCTACTCCTAACAAGGTTGTGCTGCTGTTCTCTGCCTACATGAGTCCAAATGTGTAGGCACAAAATGGGTACAGAGCCTCTCTGCTGTTCAGAGCCTCTTTCCACTGAACTATATATTGTTTGTAAGGCCCAAGTAAGTCTGAATATGGCATGTTGTATGGTAGTGAAAACCAAAAAAAGAAACCCCGGTCTGTCAGTACTTCTTTCTTATGAACTAGACGTGATGGCACCAACCAGCACTCTGCCCTGGAGCTCCTGACCCTGCTTGAGGGGAACTCCAGAGCCCTCCGTGTGTACCTGCAGCACACAGGGAAGGAAAGCATCATCTTCTGGATGATGATGTCTGTAATTTGTATATCTCATTTTTGATGTCCAGTTTTCCCAGTTGCCATTGTTGATCGTCTGTAACTGTCATTTATTATCTAGGGTACAGTCCTCGATAGAATTGACTATAACGTTGAACAGTCCTGTATCAAAACGGAAGATGGCTTGAAACAACTTCACAAGGTAATGACACATCTTTGAAGAATTGGGAATTTTAGGAACTATTTTCAAATAATCAGGAACTGGTAAGAGGATTCTCTTCCACCATAACTGCCTTCAGCATTCTTGCCTGTGTTGTCCACTTTCAGTACGGTAGTGTAAAAAGGGATTCATTTCATTTAAAGCCAGTTGTGGGGGCTGTTGCCATTTTATTGCAGTTAATGATTCCAGGTGTATCTCACACTTAGATCCAAAATTGCTAAGAATTCCTTTTTATGACACTAAATTCTAAAGGGATTGGAGTTTTCTTCCTTTTAGAAAATATCTCATCCTTTTCAGAGGCTTGTTTTAGGAAATCAGTTGAATGGGCATTTGCTAAAATATGTGTTGAAAATCTGCTTGTTGCCACTGACTCAGGCCTCTCTTGTTGTGACACATTTCTGATGAATTGCTGGTGTAAAATCATTCTGGAGAAGATAAAAATCTAATTTTCTCTTTAATTGCCACAGCGTATCTGTAGATTACCTTGAGAAAAGAGAAGTTTGTTGAAGCGAGAGTAGTAGTTCTTCTCTTCTGCACTATTAAGGTAGCTATTTCAGGGTTTTTAAAAATGATATTTGTTCTTTTAGAAAAAATAGATGGAAAGCATCTTGGGAATCTTATAATCAGTTATGAGAAACGCATAAACTGGTGAGTGGCTCTCACATATAATTGGTTACATATTTTCTTTAAAAGGAATATAACAGTACTTCAAAGGTAGTGTCCGTTTTCTTGGATCTTTGAGGCCCAGTGGAATTTCTAGCCATATAATGAGTGTTTTGCCAATTCACTATTGGACTACTCTACCGTTTTTCTAAAACCAGTTGCTTCCTATACCAGAGATCACCCCATCTAACAGCAGCATTGGGGTTTACAAAGAGTCAGCCCTTACCCTCGTCTAACCCAAAACCCTGAGCTGTCTTTTCAGGGTGCTTGTTGCCACGTGCTGGGTGGGTATGAGATTCCAGCCTGTGGGGGGAAAGAGACATCGGATCTCGTCTAAGCAGCGACCCCTTAAGCATTTAGATTAATTTGGTTGCCAAGCCCTATCTATTAAAAGTGAAAACTAACTAGTTTCTCATTCTGTAATACCCAGGTTTTGATGTGCTGCTGAATTATGCATTGGTTTTGAAGTTTCTTAAATAAAAACTAGTGAAACATGTTTTGTAATATAACAGATAAAAGAAAAAGCTTTCTCTGCGGGAGTGAGCAAATCTAGTGGGAACTAAAAATTTTGTTTTAGGTTCTACTTTATAAATCATTTTGAGAGGTTTTACAGTATATTATTTAGTACTGGCTTCCCTGGTGTTCTGGGTTACTTATTAGAAAAGTCAGCGTGCTCCGTCTTCCCTCCAGCCACAGGGCTGTAGGCAGCACCGCGGCTGGCCGGTGCTCAGCAGTCGGTTGGTCTAAGGGTGATTGAGCTTTGGGAGCTGCTCCCCATGGCCCGACTCTCCAGTGGCGTTCCTCCTGGTGGATGAGGGGCTCCCCCGCGGTGGGCGGGCAGGCTCGCTTCGAAAACGAGGGGGATGGAGTAGAAGGAATTGCTATTCTCGCCCGGGCTGCCTTCCCGCTGTCCTTCCTCCTGTGCCGTAGCAAGGTCTGGAAGAGGGCAGCGCATGCTCTCCCTGGACTTGCTTTCCGACTCCCTCTGAACTCTTCTGCCCTCTGGCTCTCCTTTCTCAGTGCTGTGTGTCTTTCACCAGCCAGGCGGGGCCCTTCGGCATTTCTGTACCAGGCATGGTGGAGTTCCCGCGCTCCCGCTGAGCTTCCAGGATGCCGTGTTCGGGTGAAGAGACAGGCGGGGTGCAGCCTTGTCCCCAGGTTGAGCTTGGGAGTGCCTTTGCTGTATTGTGTCTATTTTTATTTCAAAGGATGAGTTCTTGTTTCCAAATTTAGGGGAGGCCGAAATGGGGCCTCTCTGGGGGCATCTTTGCCTACCTGCCATTTAACGCTTCTCCAGCCCGTTGTTTCCTTCCGCGGTGAAGGAGCCGTGCATTCGCTCAAGGAGCCGGGATGAGGAACGGACGGCCTGTGGGAGGAGAAGCGAGGAGAAGCAGGGTGGAGCAGGGAGAAGCAGGCCCAGCGGTATCTGGAAGCATGAGCTTTGACTTCCCTGTCAGCCTTTGTCTTAGCAGTAGCTTCCCAACAAGTCCATTTCCACGCCCAGGGCAAATAAGCAGCTCCGGGATCGTGGGGCTCTTCCGCTCCTGGTGACAGAATTCCCTGGGATTGATGGAGGGATTACGATCATGTAGCCTGTAGCAGAGACCTCAGTCACTGTGCAGACAGATCCAGAAGCCTCAGTCTGGAAATGCGTGGGACCTGATTTGGGATTTTGGGGAAAATGACTGCCTTTTTTCCCCTCCTCTTTTTGTAGGCAGAACAGTATCAAAAGAAGAATCGGAAGATGCTTGTGATTTTAATATTATTTGTCATCATCATTGTGCTCATTGTTGTCCTCGTTGGCGTGAAGTCTCGATAAATGGCATTGGGTTCTCGTGTGTGTCGCACGCATGCATCTCCCGGTGTGAGGGGCTTGGCTTGCGCGGGCCAGCTGCCGTCAGAGGTGCAGCCCCGAGGAATCCGAGGGCGTCGGGGCAGAGAACCTTTCCATCCACGGACTCCTCCTCCACTAGTCCTGCAAGCGGTTCGGGGAATGGGCTTTTGTTTTTCCTTCATTGTTGAGAATTTAAGGACCTTTGATACTGCTGCACAATAGAGATTTGAGTTCTGTGATCAGTTATAAAATATATTTTTCTTAGAGAAAGTGAGCTGAAAGTTTACAGGGACTGCAGAAGCTGTTCAGTGTTATATGTGTATATGCTATTTTTTTAGCAGCCATGTCTGAGCAGAATGTTAAAATAATTTTTGGAAAAATTTTCTTTAAACCATCTGGTTTTTAAGAAATTTGGTACCAAAAATTGATGAGTAGAGGCAAAAATGCCTCTTCATCTTTCTCTATATATTTTCCAGTTGAAAACAACCAAGAAGTCCTTTAAGAATTTATAATCCGTTCCCCATTAACTTAATTTAGCTTTTCCATCACTGTTAATGATCAGAGTAACAAAGTGTGAAAAATAAGAAACCATCATTGATGTTAATTAACACATTTAGATGGGCCAGTTAAAACAGCTTCATAAGTTTAAATTAATTGTAAATGGAATATTCCTTATTTAAAATTTTTGCACTGCATTTTCTACTGTAAACCAAAAGGGGTTACTAAGCAAAACCACCTCAAATTAAGTTGGCGATTTGAATGAATCTCGCATTAAAAGAAAGCTTGGCAGTGTTATAAAAGCCACCAGTCTCAGCCAGTGTGTCCCCGTGGGTATCCCCAGCCTCCTTGCTCAGTCCATTACTTATATGCTAACTACATAATGACCTGTTCAAACCAGACTCTATTTAATGAACTGTGAATTTACACAGAGGCCATTTTAAATGGGTCACCCCATTTAGGATTAGTGGATCTCAAATTATTAACCAAACATCACTCCATTTCAAAGTAAAATATCCCACCAGTGATTTGATTTATTGGCTCTTCCATTGCCACTGAGCAATGCCTAGGAAGCAGGCACATTGCCAAGGACTGTGGGCATCTTGACTAGGACGCTTCTCGTTTGTGTGAGTGTGGGTCAGATCGCCAAAGTAAGACTTCGTCATTTTCCTACCTGTTATAAATATGGTGCTCAAATACATTCCTACAACTGTAGAATCGTGTGGAAAGGGATGGGAAGTTTGAAGTTGTTCATGTTTTATTGGTCTTGTTTTAATTGATACCAGTAGAGTTTTAATGGTCTTTGTGTAATTTTTAATGGCTTTTCCATTGTTTTTGCTTCTCTTACAAAGTGTAAGAAGTGTATGACCTCATTCAATGTACTGCATTTTATTTGGACCAGTCACATAAAATGTCTCTCTAGAGTTGACTTTGAAGTTGTTTCCGAAATTGAAACTCAAGTCCAGAGATCGAAGCTGTCCCAACAGCTCATGGGCTTAACATCCAAACCCCTGCCCCAGCCTTCCCTTTCCAAGTTGGTGCCACCTCTGGCAGCCACTGGTGTCCTTATTACTGATGTAGCTGTGGAATGGTAAAGACCTAGAGCAGGCGTCCCCAAACTACGGTCCGCGGGCAGCATGCGGCCCCCTGAGGCCATTTATCCGCGCGCCCCCCCCCCCCGCCCCCACCGCACTTCAGGAAGGGGCACCTCTTTCATTGGTGGTCAGTGAGAGGAGCACAGTATGTGGCGGCCCTCCAACGGTCTAAGGGACAATGAACTGGCCCCCTGTGTAAAAAGTTTGGGGACCCCTGACCTAGAGGTTTACCTGGCATTTTAGGAAGCAACCCTGGTATTCCCTGACAAGTATTGTTTAGGAAAGAGGGCTGGAAAATAAGAAGCCAGCACCTCATCAGTCACCCCTGAAATGCTGAGGCTTCCATAGCTCTTGAGGTTCACTGGAGGTGTTCTTTCATCTCAGCTGATTTTAACCCATGGTTGAGACGTTCCAAGTTAGACCTGCTCCTTAGGAGTGGGGCTGTCCGAATTAGGGAACTGGCCTCAAAAACGGTCTGCAGTGGCAATACCGGATTCCTGTTCAAGCTTTTTTAAAGTGCTGAGTCTTAGAAACCCTTGAAGGAAACTGACCCTGTAGGAGAAGATCATTTGTTTATATTTATTTTCACCAAATAGGGTGATAAAGGTTGGTTTCTGTCCCCTGCACCTATTTGGGTAAAATAACAGACCTGATTACAGATTGTTTTAAGGATGTCCTCCAAGTTGGGGAACTGTCCCATTCCACCTGAAGCCAGGGCACTCGTGCCGTGACTGTTTTCCCAGGGTGGGAGAGACAGAGACCCAGCCTGGAGCTAGCTGACCCCGGGCCTGCGTGCTGACTTCTTGGGGTCCTCAAACCACTGTATTTTTCTGTTGAGCCTGTACTTGGGGAGAGATCAGCAGCATTTGAGGAAGTAAGAGAAAAGAATCATGGTACCTCAGGGTTTCTTTCCCTTTACTCGCTGACAGCCGGTATCTGTGGGCACCTCATGCTTCTCCGCACTCTGTTGGCCTATGGAAGTAACGATCACCCAGGCCAGTCTCCCCTGCCTGGGATGCACTCTTGGAGAAGGGACTTAGCAGGGCAGGCTCCCTCTGGGCATCCCTGGGTGCAGCCTCTGGACACATGCCTTCTCTTTTTTCTTTTTCTTTTTTTTTGAGATGGAGTCTTGTTCTGTCTCCAGGCTGGAGTGCAGTGGTGTGATCCTGGCTCACTGCAACCTCTGCCTCCCAGGTTCAAGTGATTCCCCTGCCTCAGCCTCCTGAGTAGCAGGGACTACAGGTGCGTGCCACTCCGCCTGACTAGTTTTTTGTATTTTAGTAGAGATGGGGTTTCACCATGTTGGCCAGGTTGGTCTCAATCTCCTGACCTCATGATCCTCCCGCCTCGGCTTCCCAAAGTGCTGGGATTACAGGTATGAGCCACCATGCCCAGCCCACATGCCTCCTCTAAAGTGTCCAGGGGTGGCTCAGGTTGAGTGGAGGTAGAAGGAGAAACAGACATGTTTACCATCAGTTTTCCAAAGCTCCTGATCTTTCCCAAGATTGTAACTGAAAACTGCTGTCTCTTGTGTGCGTTTTTTGGGGGGGGTGGTGGTGCTGGCTGGGCCATGCCTGTGAAGCGGTGTGTGTCTCTGATTCACCCTCTGCTAATTGAGAGAGCGTTATTTACATTATTTATTTGTTTTGACACGAGTGGTTTCAGTGTTTTATCCTAATGGCTCCTTAAAGGTAATAAAACCCTTCCACCCTAATTGGTCAGATAAGACACTTTTTCTTGTATGCTTAAATAAAGCAATTAGTGAAGTGCTTCTATCCAAAATGACTTTTTTTGTCCTTTTTAAAAACCAATTTACTGTTACTGGAAACTTTTTTATACAATAAAGCAATCATGCAGATTAAAGAACACCCTGCAATCCTCGTATTAATCTTGACAGTGGGCTCATGTTTCTTCCAGTGTGCTTGTGTTAGCGGAGGACCCAGCCAGTTTTGTGATCTTGTGGGCCCCTGACTCTCTGTTTTGTGCCTGAGGCCTTTGCCTTGGTGTCTGAAAGTTGATCTATCTATTGGCTGCTTTCAAAGGGACAATCTATTTCCTGTCCAATCTACAAAAAGGAAAACTGCCTAAAAGGCAGATAATTATTTTTCTTATGAAAATATATGCTTTACATACATATCAAAAAACATTTGGAAATCTTCACATAAAACTGTGGTGTGCTTGGTTGAGAAGTAATTCTTACACACAGGCCCTAGGAGACGACTTTCTAAATGACTGTCTCCTACTCTGTTACACCAAAACTTCAGGGACAGTGTTTGCCAGTGGAACTCAAAGCCAAGACTGTTTCCCCTTGATTGTGCCTGTCCTGGGGTCCCCCAAGGAGGACCTTTGTCCTGAAGCTTGACTTTCATGCCTACGTACGCTGGTGGGAGATGTGGACCTGAGTCACAGTAGGGGTATGTGGTTTCATCACCAGAACCTATACATACAAAAGAGAGCAGCTGGCCTGCCAGGTCTCCTTGGTACGCTTGGCGTTTGGTCCTGAGGCGCTGCAGTGACTCACAGCAGTTCCCTTCAGAGCCTGTTGACAAACCACACAAAAGAAACAGCCGCCTCCTCTTGTGCTCTCACCTTGTTTTTTGTTTAGAAATTACATTTCCCCAAGTCGCTTGTTGGCCACTGGCTCTGTCCAAAAATCAAATCCGTTTCCAAAGGAGAGACGTCTGCCATAGGATTTAAGAACACTCTGACCAGCAATGATATTTTAATAGCATTAAAGAATCCTCCATCCCGAAGGAGACCACATAAAGGTGCCAACACCCGTGTGATTGGTGACCTCTTGGGTTATGTTCTCGGCTGAATCTTTGGTGGCCCAGTCTTGAACCGGCACTGCAAGAGCATGCGACACAATCTGAAGAAGCATTGCCGTCAGTGGAGAGCTGCAGGATGCCACCAGTGACTTGGAGGCATGACTTGACAGGAGGCCTGGAAGTGGGGGGCCATTGGGATGTCCCTTTGAACACTCACTTTGACAGTAGGTAAACAGGCTGGATATAGATTCCCTCTGAAATTTAGTGACCATTCTGTAAAAAAATCTGATCCTGATCTGATGTTTGAGCAATCTAAAATCCTTCCTGGTCCATCTGCCATAGTTCTGCAGCCGCATCAAAATTTACCTAGCCTAGCACCACCATTTGTATCCAAATCTAATGGGATAGCATGTCATTCTACACGCGGCCGTGAGTTTGATCATAGGCACCCTTACTCTAGTCAAGCCATGTGGAGCCATGTGGAGAGACCTTTTCACCGAAGGGATGTCCCTAGTTGGGTGTAGGGAAGACAGCTCATCACAAAGACTTCCTGCTTCCCCATGGTTATAATTCATCGATTAGTTATGATAAGTTTCCATTTCTTCTAAGATTTAGAACTTACCACTGTGTATGCACATACATGCATGCCTACAATTTGTATATTTTGGTGTGTATTAGCTCTGAAAAACTACTTGTATTGGCCAGACAAGGTGGCTCATGCCTATAATCCCAGCACTTGGGGAGGCCAAGGCAGGCGAATTGCTAGAGGTCAGGAGTTCTAGACCAGCCTGGCCAACATAGTAAAACCCTGTCTCTACTAAAATCTCTACTAAATACTGAATTAGCTGGGCATGGTAGCACACATCTGTAATCCCAGCTACCAGGGAGGCTGAGGCAGGAAAATTGCTTGAACCTGGGAGGCGGAGGTTGCAGTGCGCTGAGATCACACCACTGCACTCCAGCCTGGGCAACAGAGTGAGACTCCATCTTAAAGCAAAAAAAAAAAAAGCTACTTTTGTTTCCAAATTTTCTTGACCACCCAGATGCCACTTAACCTTGTTGCCTGACGGTTTTGTTTAATTCTGTTTTGAAAACAACCTCCTCCAAAGTGATGGGTATTAGAGGAACTCATGAGAGTCTTGGGTGCAAACAGAGACTTTCAGCACATGTGAAAGTGCACACGTCCAAATTAGCTCTCTGGACTGTCCTGAATGCTCAGGGTAACTGTGTGGTTCTTCACTTCACCTCCGTCATCTGGCTAAAATGGACCATTTAAATGATACTCCGTTCAACACAATGCACGTTTAAATCAGGCTCAGTTAAAAGACACCACTGGGCTTAGCATTTGCTGAGTCAAGGATAATTCTGTAATTGCTGTTAACGAATCATCCAAATTCTGCCCTCAGTAGTCACTACTGCTTTCATTTTATAGGTCTTGTAATGGAGGCAGAAGATCCTCTATGCACCATTGGTCTCTTCTTCTCAGAGGAAGTGCTGAGGGGATCAAATGTTTTCTTTGTATTTTTTTTTTAACTTGGTGTTCTGACCCGGGACACGATGCTAGACTTCCATTTTCATCAACTATGGGGGAAAGAGAACAACTCCCCCGTCCCAACATCCCCCTTTTCCAGATGGGGAAACTGAGACCCAAGTTTTTCTCTTGCCAAGGCCACAGGACTAGAACTAGAATTGTCAGTGTTCTGATTTCCAGACCAGGACTATTTCTGCTTATGCCATTTTAATTTTTCATTTCTTTCCATAAAATTAAATGACCTTCCTCAAGAAAGATTTAATGGTCAAATGCGATTTGGTAAAAGCTTCCTCAAGGATTTTTTTCTTATTACAAAGATGAGACTGGCTGAGGCTGAGAGAGATTTGCAAATAGTGGTATGTCATTATCCCCAGCTCAGTTTTTTGTATAATTGGTGTGAAGAGATTGCTGCTGATGAATCAGCCTGCTGCTCAACAGAAAATAATGATTCTTTTGTGACGTGACTCAGTGTATGTACGTGTATGTTTGTGGTTGTTTATGAAAGGTGTATGTGTACATAAAATGCTTATCGAGATGTATAATGTCATTTTAAAGTTGCAAATAATAAAAAATAGTCTTGAGCAAAACTGATTTTACAATTGCCTGAGAATGCAGCATTCATTTCAACACTATGTAATGGCTAGGAAATTGATTTTTTTTAAAAATCCAATTAAGCCTCAAGGTTGGTTATCCATTTAAAAGGTTGGATGAGTTAAACAATGACAGTACCTTCAGTTCATGCTAATAATTAAATCTGCACAGAACTTCAGCACTTACATATTGTGCCCCACAGAGGCATACATTTTGTATCTTTGCACAACACAGAGCTACCAAAGTCCCCAGCAGTGGTACAGATGAAAGAGCACACCCTGGACCCCAACTGGGGGAGTCCCCTAAGCTGGCCACCAGCCCCATCACCTCTTCTGCTTAGATCCCCAAAGCACCCCCCACCAACTCAAGAGTGCTGAGTCCTTCCAGCTACCTGGCACCAAGACCACTGGGAGACAAAAAGTAGCCTTTCATTTAAAGTGGGGAGAAAAGATGTATTCACTCCTTGGTTTCATGTGCTGCCGAGTTTATAATGTAACAAATAAATCCTGTGTTAAAAATAGTACTTTATAAGTGTGTATTTACTGTGTATTCCTAGCACGTTAAGAAAAAGACTTCAAAGTCTCTTTTTATGGTTCTCATAGGTAATGTTTAAGTTACTGGATTTATGAAGATGTTAGGAAAACCACGAACCTGCTTGGAATGGCTTTTACTCTGGGTTATAATGTCACTCAAGTTTTATAAATCATTGAGAATGGATAGGTGATCTTGTTTCAAATCTAGCATTTTAACCTGCATTGTAATATAAATAAGGTCGCTGCATTTTAGTACTTTCCATCCATTAGTAGGAACCGGCCCAAAATGTGGAAGCTTCCAGATTTAGTGAGAAAAAAAATACTGAATTTCTTTCTCATTGTCCTTTAAAAAAAAACTAACAATTTTGGGTTAGTTTTTCCTTCCCCCACCCTTTCCTGATACTGCTTGGCTGCCACAATCTTCAGCAACAGATTTATGATTCTTTCTACTTTTTTTTTTTTTTTTTTGAGACAGAGTCTCACTCTGTCACCCAGGCTGAAGTGCAATGGCACAATCTCAGCTCACTGCAACCTCCACCTCCTGAGTTCAAGTGATTCTCCTGCCTCAGCCTCCCGAGTAAATGGAATTACAGGTGCCTGCCACCACGCCGGGCTAATTTTTGTATTTTTAGTAGAGACAGGGTTTCACCAAGTTGGTCAGGCTGGTCTTGAACTCCTGACCTCAGGTAATCTGCCCGCTTCAGCCTCCCAAAGTCCTGGGATTACAGGTGTGAGCCACTGCACCCTGATGATTCTTTTAACTTTTTAAAAGATCTACATTCAGATATTACAGATAGATGTATAATAAACACAAGTGTGTTTCTGGGGGAAAAAAAGGTGACTCAGGCTTTTGAAGACTGAATCATTTTCAGTGCATTAAGAAAAACATACAGGCCGGGCGCGGTGGCTCAAGCCTGTAATCCCAGCACTTTGGGAGGCTGAGGCGGGTGGATCACGAGGTCGAAAGATTGAGACCATCCTGGTCAACATGGTGAAACCCCATCTCTACTAAAAATACAAAAAAACTAGCTGGGCGTGGTGGCGCGTGCCTGTAATCCCAGCTACTCAGGAGGCTGAGGCAGGAGAATTGCCTGAGCCGAGATCGCGCCATTGCACTCCAGCCTGGGTAACAAGAGCGAAACTCCGTCTCAAAAAAAAAAAAAAAAGAGAAACATACTATTTAAAAGGATCCTATAAGTGAAAGTTTTCCTAAAGAAAAGATTCCTTGATCAAAATAAACATTTAGCCCCTATTTTGCTTTTCTATGAGTCTCCATTTTCTTGAGTTTGCTTAAAGGAATGTGGAGCCACATTTAGTCTGTTAATTATTTCTCGTTTCCCTCTCCCAGGCTTCCTGTCCTAAGGCTCCAGGTCTTCAACATGCCCTTGAAAACTTTTGCAACTGCAAAAATAATTTTGCTGGTGTTCAGAAGTAAATAGAATTTCGTTCCTGAGACATAAGGGTTATTGCTGTCTTACACTGTGACCTTCCTGGGAGGATAATTTAGGCTGCTAGAATGGCAAGGGACCTCAGAGAGCAACTAGTTCAGCCCCCTCATTTTATCGAGAAGTCCTAAAAACTCATGCTAGGAAAGACACTTTTTGTTGTTAATAAATGGTTCTGCTGGTATATTTTTATCAACACATTCTCTCATCCCATTGATGAAGACACAGTATGTGCATATGAGGCTACCGAATGTGCTTTTCAAGCAAAGTGCAAAAGATGGCATGTAGTTTGCTACCTTTTGGTTAAGATCCATGAATAATCTTTTTTTTTTTTTTCCCAGATAGAATCAGGAAAGATACACCAAAAGTTAGTAAAAATGGTAACCTATGGGGGTAAGAAAGGTGACCAGTGGAGGTAAAAATGCATCCTATGAAGGATGAATGAGAGAAGGGGGGGAAGGGCAGCGATGGGGAGACTTTTTTGAACATTCGTTTTTACTGGTGTGGCTTTTGAACAATACAAAATGTTGTACGTCGTCAAAAAAGAAAATGTAGAAAATGGAAAATGGCGAACCCTTCTGTTAAGTACAGATTCATGAAGCTAAATCTGTATCAAATTAGTAAGCCGCACAAAAATCAAGTCAATGTGGCAAATGTCACTGGGATACACTCTGAAGAACAAAAAGTGAAAACATCTCGAACTCTGTGTTGAGAGTCCGTTGTCGGGAGCAGAGGCTATTGGCAAGTGTGGTGGGAAACTGAGAATCTCTAGGAGGGGTAGAAAACGAGGGTCCTCCCTGTGGCAGAGGGAGATGCAATTCCGGAAGACAGGCAGGTGAGGAAAAGCCCTGTCATGTGGATTTGAATGGGAGGAATCAGTATCAACTATGATGTTAAAGAAAACCTGATCCTACCTGATGCAACAGGACCAGGAGCAGTGACACTCAAGTAGCAGCAGCATGCCCAGCTCAAGAGCTTGGTCTCTAACTCTGAAGCTCTTGGCTCTAACCAACCATTCTCCCCACTGAATGGAGCTAGGGTTTCTTGGAGAAATGACTGACTCTAGATTTGGGTCGAGGAAGGAACAAAGTGAGCCTGTGATGATCTTACTGTTCCGGAAAGGACAGGGTCCCTGAAAACAGATACGAACACATCAAAAAGGAGCTTGCCTGATGGGGCTGTCACTGGCCTAAGTGGGGACGCTTGGGAGCAGTGACACTTGATGAGATGCAATACATCTGGGCTGGGACAGGGCCGGCTTCATGGGTGTGCAGCCACCGCGGCACACGGGCCCTGTGTCTGGTTAATGCTGAGCTGTTGCCATGTTGAAATTGTTTTTTGAAACAGGCTCTGCATTATCACGCTGCCAGCCCTGGGGACAGGGGGGAAGGTCTTTGCTGAAGAACACCAGGTAGTAAGTGTAGACAGGAGGCTAGAGCTGGAAAATCACACAGCCAATACTTGATTCAGGCAGAAATCATCAATGGATACTAAAGACGTTCAGGAAAAGGTGGCTGGGACCCAGAAGATTCTTAGTCTCAAAGTGTTACTTCATGGATTATAAAGAGGAAATTATTTTAATTCAATTAATTATAAAAGGGGAAAATACACTTTACCATGAAGAGCTCTGGCAGACCCCACTTGCCCAATGATGGGGGATACTTAGATTATGTGCCTCCTGATGAAGTTCGATGGGAACCACAACCCATATTTTTGCCAAAAATTTTCAACCCTCATCTAATGAAACAGACAAACCCAGATGGTGAGGGCTTCTGTAGGACATGCCAGCGCGTGAAAGAGAAAGGCCAGGACTGTTCTGAATTAAAGGAGGCCAAAGAGTCTTCACAACCAAATGCAATGCCTTATTTGGATTCTGGATTGAAAAAGAAAAAGCCATGAAGGACAAGGGGACAATTAAAGTTTCATTGCAGACTGTATATTGGATAACGGTACTGTCTCAATGTCAAATTTCCATGGGTTTGATCAGTATATGATCATGATTATGTGGGCTGGTGTCCTTGTTCTTAAGAGATACACACTGTGGTAGGGATGTATACAACTTACTTTAAATGGTACACTGAAAAATATGTGTACACACATACCTACACGCATGTGTGCATATATACAGGCATACCTCGCTTTATTGTGGTGGTCCAGAACTGAATCCAGAATATCTCTGAGGTGTGCCTGTATGTGTGTGTGTGTGGGGGGGGGTGTATACATATATGTGTGTATATGTGTATCTGTATCTGTGTATTAATGTATGAATCTAGGTGAGGGGTATACAAGTGTTCATTATACTAGATTTTCAACTTTTCCAAAAGTTAATGAACTTTTCAAAAACGTTTCTGGAGAAATGTGCTTTTCATGGCAATGCATTCTTTTTCATCCCTTGAGGGAACGTTTCGTGCAAATCTAGGTGGTGTGTCTGGTGCCAGTTGCAGAAGGGAACCGAGGCCCTCCCTGCTGTGCGGGCACTCAGGTTGTGGTGAGGGACAGCACAAACCTCCACAAAGCAGGGCAGCATTCGGGCGCTCATGTGGCTGTCACAGTTTTCATTAGTTGTGGGCTCATTTCTCAGCCAGCAGCTCCAGGACCATGTGGTAGAGAAAGGTCTTTGGAGCTGACCCCACCTCTGCTTCCCCTGGGCTCATGAAGCACAAGTCATTCTGAAGCAGGAAGGAGCCCTTCCTTAACTTCACTTTAGGCCTGCCTGAGGCATTTCCACTGGTTTCCAGTTACCTTCAAGGTCAAGTCCATTTACTTGCAAGGTGAATGTATATTTTATGCACACTTTATGTCCCGTCACATGAGCTTTTTTCTTTTTTGAGACGGAGTCTCTGTTGTCCAGACTGGAGTGCGATGGTGTGCTCTTGGCTCACTGCAACCCAGGTTGAAGTGATTCTCGTGCCTTAGCCTCCCGAGTAGCTGGGAATACAGGCAGGCTTAACCAGGCCCGGCTAATTTTTGTATTTTTAGCAGAGATGGGTTTTCACCATGTTGGCCAGGCTGGTCTCAAACTCCTGGCCTCAAATGATCCACCTGCCTCAGCCTCCCAAAGTGTTGGGATTACAGGCGTGAGTCACAGGGCCTGGTCCCACATGAGCTTTTGACAGTGCCAGAATGAACACGTCCTGTACTACTTCAGTACTTTGCAGGAACAATTCCTTGGTCAGGGATCAGAGTGCCTGACACACTTGAACCCATCCCTCAAGACCCAATTCAAAAGTCTCATCCTACTCCTAGGGGCCTTCTCTAACCGATCTTCTCCCAGCGACTAGATCTCTGGATTTTACTGTTCTATTTGCTCCCCTTTCCTTTTCCTGGCCACATATACATATGTGCCTGCACACACACACACACACACACACACACACACGCATGTGCACTATTGCATCCCCAAAACCTGATGGATCCTGGAGCTTTTTAGAACCGATGTTCAACAAATGTATGTCAAATGAATAAGTGAAGGAAAACACCAGAAAATAGGAAGCAGATGCACCAAAGAAATGAGTGTTTCTTTTTCTTTTTCTTTTTTTTTTTTTTTTTTTTGAGACGGAGTTTCGCTCTTGTTACCCAGGCTGGAGTGCAATGGCGCGCTCACCACAACCTCCGCCTCCTGGGTTCAGGCAATTCTCCTGCCTCAGCCTCCTGAGTAGCTGGGATTACAGGCACGTGCCACCACGCCCAGCTAATTTTTTGTATTTTTAGTAGAGACGGAGTTTCACCATGTTGACCAAGATGGTCTCGATGTCTTGACTTCGTGATCCACCCGCCTCAGCCTCCCAAAGTGCTGGGATTACAGGCTTGAGCCACCGCGCCCGGCCCCTAGAATTGGGTGTTTCTTTGAAGTATGGGGTATAATGGAATCTGAGAACCTCATGGTGATCAGCTGAATCTAAGCAGGCATTAGGTTTTATATGGGTGAAGTGTGACATGAAATTAACATCTAAATACACATTTCAAACACCTAGAGCCATCTTATACGATATGATTTGAGAAATGTGTCCTAGGATGTGACCTGTACCAAAAAGCATCCTAATAAGTCCTAGGAACTTTATTCTGATTTGTTCCAGAAGTGTTTAGTCTTTTCTTCAACTTTTGAGCTAAGACTGGACATCCAGTTGAATGTGGAGTAGGTTTCAAGTCATCAAAAACATAAGTTGCTTTTTGGGTTGCATTAAAGATCTGGTAATTTGTTTTAAAGTTTCATTTCTTAAGGAAAATTAAATAGAGGTGAATTTTTCATTGACAGTGAAATATATGCTAAGCCACGGATTAATACCTTCATAAAAATTTATCTAAACAAAGTGCTGCCTGTCTTATTTATGTTAAAGTCTGTAAAGTCAGCAGTGAAAAGGGGAAAGTACTTTCCTGGAATATATTTGTATCTGTCACAAGCTGCATCTTGAGGAAATTGGCAGGCATTTGAAGTGGAATAATTCCTTAGCGTTCTGTTTAGTTTGGATTTCTTCAATTCAGGGGTGGCTTAAAACCAGAATCACCAATATTTGCTTTTAACAAGCGTTTAACGTTTTCTCTTGCTTTGTGTATACTAAGTGCTCAACAAATGTTGGTTGAATTGAATCATCTTGTTCATCCTTTCTGGGGGTTGTCGGGGTTATTCAGGCTATTCTTAAATATGAAACAATTCTAAAAGGAGAACATCTCCAAAATGGCCTCTCCACCAGCAGTTTATCTCATTTCCAACTCCTTGTATACAAAACCGCTAGCTCTGGTTATCTGAAATGCTTCTTGGATTCCTCTTCAGTTTGCAAAAGTCTATAGAGTGAACCAGACTCCCCAGTCGATCTCCTCACCCACTCTTCTCTTTTCCAGGAACCTTCTGTTCTAACCACATAGGTTTCGGAGCCTGCTGGACATATGTGCGTCTGTGTTTCCTCCCAGGACTTCTCCCACGTGGAATGCCTTCTTTCTCCACCTCTTCGCCTGTGGAAGTCCTATCACATCTGTCAGGGCACGGCCTTCGTGTCTCCCCCTCTAGGAAGATCCTCCAGCTGTCTCAGTCCCCTGGAGTGCTGTGTGCCTGTCTGCAACGTATTTGCAAACAGAAAAAAAGAGTGATAGATCTTCATACACGCTCTTAGTACCCTTTACAAATGTGTGAAAACATTCAGCTGCTGTAAAATCTTTTGAAGAAAATAAGATCCAATTAGCGTTGACTTTTATGTCGGGAAAGCAGAGGGTTTCAAAGGAATTCCTTTCGTTGTTCAACAGCCTTTTTTTTTTTTTTGGCGTGCCAGGCTTCGGAGGGAAAAAAAATCAAAACAAACCAAAACAGACAAAAAGACCTGCCTTCAGGATGCTGAAGCTCTAGTCTATGTGGTGTTTCTGAGGGCCTGCCCCGGGCCAGGGACCACGGCTCAGAGCTCAGCAGGGAGACCTGGGGCCTCTGGGAAGGGAACATGAAAGCGTGGCTTGTGGGTGGGCTGCAAGCCCGGGAGGTGGGGGCCCAGCTGGGAGGTCAGTGGCGGAAAGCCTCCCACACCTCGCTAGGGAGTTGACAGTGCCTTTTTTTTTTTTTTTTTTTTTTTTTTAAGGTGGATAATGAAGAAGAAACTGAAAATAAGAGGAGTGGCTTATGGAACTAGATGGAGGTAACAGAGTGCCAACCAAAGGCCCCTGAGCAATCAGGATGTGGGGTAACAGATTTTTGCTTTTAAATGACTCCTGAGCAGAGCTTACCCGATGCATCCTCATTCCCTGACCCCTGCATCTGACCCTGTGCGTGGGACCGTCCACCACCATCCTCCACTCACCACTCACCCCTGGCTCCTCCACCAGCCGGCATCTGCCCCACACCCTCTGACAGCTTGTCCTCCCCTGCAAGGCGACTGAGGTGACTCGGGTCATCCTGCTTGTTCCTCATCCCCTCCCTCCTTCCCTGCCTAGACTGTGCCAGATGGCCCTTCTTGCAAAAGGGTGCGCGAGAAGGCCCCGCCACGCAGCCAGGCAGCGCCCTGGCCATCCCAGCAGCAGCGCCCTGGATGGAAAGCCTCGTCCCTGTCACCCTCGGACACCCAGGCCAGCGCCTGGCGCAGCGAGGTCTGATCCACGGCAGGGAACCTCCGATAAGTGAGGAGGAAGCGACCGTCCGCGCCGTGCCCACCATGCCGGGCAGTGGGACAGAAGGGCCTGACTCGGGTCAGGAGTCACTGGGCCCCTCTGGCCTAACCGATGGGTGGCTAGGGTGCGGGATCCCCGGGGACCACCAGCGGCTGCCCAGGGACCTCGGGGGACCTGCTTGCGGCCGGCCTGGGGCCTGATCTGGCCGGAACTGCGGAGGGTGGGGTCGGGCTCACGTCGGCCCAGGCCCCGAGGAAGGCCCGGCCGGTCCGGAGGCGCTTCCTGGCGGGCCGCGTCGCCCCGCGTGTTGGGCAGGGCCGCCCGGGCCGCCGGGCCAAGGGGCGGCGCCGCCGGAGGCCCGGGGCGCGCGCCCCGTTCGTTGGGGCCTGCTCGGGCCGGCCCGCACCCTCCCCCGGCCTGGCCGGCGCCCCCTCGCGCCCCGGGCGGGCCCTGCACGTCTCGCGAGCGGCCCGGAGCGGCGGGGGAGGCGGGGCCCGCGGGCGGCCGGGCAGGGCTGGGGCGGCGCGAGCCCGGGCCGGAGCGGGGCGAAGTGGGCCGAGCGGTGGGCCAGGCCCGGCCGGGCAGGGCCGGGGCGCGGGCCGGCGGGAAGATGGCGAACGTGGGGCTGCAGTTCCAGGCGAGCGCCGGGGACGCGGACCCGCAGAGCCGGCCCCTGCTGCTGCTCGGGCAGCTGCACCACCTGCACCGCGTGCCCTGGAGCCACATCCGCGGGAAGCTGCAGCCCCGGGTCACCGAGGAGGTGAGCGGGCCGCCGGCCGCCATGCGCCCCGCGCCGCGGAAGCCCAGGCCCGGGCGGCCCGCGGAGGCCCCGCCTCGCCAGCCGCACTCCCGCCGCCGCCGCCGGGCCGGGCCGGGCCGGGCCCAACGAGGCCGGGCCGCCTCCCTGACGGGCTCAGCCGCCAGGCCCATCCTCGCCCGCGGAGGCCCAGTCCCGGGCCCCGCCGCTGGTTTGGCCTCTCGCCCTCCTGTCAGCCCAGCCCAGCGCCCCCACACCCCCACCCCGCGACACCTGTGGACGGGGCGGGGAGACGCGGCCGCTCCCGGGGCGGCGCGTCGGCCCTGCCTGGCGACAGGCCCTGCCTTCCGGAAGTTCCCGTGGCAGTGTCCCCAGCTGCCTCTCCTTGGGGACCCCCGGCTCCTGCCCCTTCTCTGGTGGAAGTCGCCTAAGCCCCATCAGAGTGTTGGAAGCAAAGCAACCCCCGGCCTGGCCCTTTCAGTCTTAGTGGCTTCATCCCACCAGGGGGCTGCGAGGCAGCTAGAGACACTTGGCCCTGCAGAGAGGCGACACGCCTCCCTAAGGATGGCACAGCAGTGGTGGGGAGCCGTGCTGTGCCCTTCCAGGACTGCAGGCGTGGCCGTGGCCGCAGAGCAGGGCCTCTGGCACGTGGCCGCAGTTGGAAGCCCGTGTCTCTTGTCTCTCCCTTCTGATCTAGGTCTGGCAGGCCGCCCTGAGCACCCTCAACCCCAACCCCACGGACAGCTGTCCCCTCTACCTGAACTACGCCACCGTGGCTGCCCTGCCCTGCAGGGTGAGCCGGCACAACAGCCCCTCGGCTGCCCACTTCATCACGCGGCTGGTGCGGACCTGCCTGCCGCCCGGAGTGCATCGCTGCATTGTGGTGAGTGCTTCGAGAGCAGGCAGCCACGCGGCTCCTAGCGGGCGGGAGCTCTCAGCCCTGCACAGACCGCAGCCACGCCGCCGGGGGGCCGTCGACATTACAATCCCTGCTCTGCAGATAGGGAAACCGCTCTAAAGAGACCCAGGGATTTGCCCCAGATCCGTTTCGGTGGGAAATCAGAGACTCAAACCTGGATTTCCTGAGGCCCATCTAGTGTCTGTCCCTCTGTCTGTCATTTTCCTGGCTGGTCAGGCTGTTGGCATCTGGTGGCCAATGTGTTACTTTTCTTGGAGGAAGACTCATGGCGGTTCCATGGTTCCAGGGATGACCTGAGGGATGGGACATCCCTCCGTCTAGGTGTCATCTGCCAGGGAGCTGATGTTGGGAGGGTCAAAGAGCAGCTCCCAACACTTCCTGGCGGTGGCTGTTGAACCCTCACTCCATCAACCCCCTGTGCCACAGATGGTCTGCGAGCAGCCTGAGGTCTTTGCCTCCGCCTGTGCCCTGGCCCGGGCCTTCCCGCTGTTCACCCACCGCTCAGGTACCTCTCGGCGCTTGGAGAAGAAGACGGTCACTGTGGAGTTTTTCCTGGTGGGACAAGACAACGGGCCAGTGGAGGTGTCCACACTGCAGGTGGGTGTCTGGAGGGACAGACCCTGCCCCTGGGCCCGGGCAAGCTGGGGCAGGTGGGATGGAAGTCTGGAGAGGGAAAAGTGTTGTTGGAGGGGTGGGAGGGTGGCTGCTTTGGTTTCTGGGAAGCTGCAGAGGCTTTTCCACACCCAGGCCCTCTCCCTCTGCCTCTGCCTGGTCTTTGACTTCAGGATTCTGTAAATGCAGCCAGCGTTTGTTGAGCACCTAATCAGTGCCAGGCAGGTCCATGCTGCTTTCCAAATAACCCTGGCCACTTATGTGAGATGTGTGTGTGTGTGTGTGTAGTGTGTGTTGCTGTGTGTGTTTGATTGCTGGTGTGTGCATGAGTGGTGTGTGTGTGACGTGTGTATATGTGTTGTGTGTTGCTGTGTGTGTATGAGTGTTGGTGTGTGAATGAGTGGTGTGTGTGTATTGTGTGTTGCTGTGTGTGCATGTGTAGTGTGTGTTGTGTGTGTATGTGTGGTATGTAGTGTGTGTACATGAGTACTGGTGTGTGCATGAGTGGTGTGTGTGTGTGGTGTTTACGTATGTGTGGTGTGTGTGCATGTGTGTTGTGTGTGTATGTCTGGTGTGTGCATGAGTGGTGTGTGTGGGGTGTGTGTGGGTATTGTGTGTGGTGTGTGTGCATGAGTGGTATGTGTGTTGTGTGTGTGTATGTGTGGTATGTAGTGTGTGTACATGAGTGCTGGTGTGTGCATGAGTGGTGTGTGTGTGTGTGGTGTGTACGTATGTGTGGTGTGTGTGGTGTGTGTGCATGTGTGTTGCTTCACCCTTTACAGGGAGCACTTCTACGTGTGTTATTTCACTTGATGCTGAGAACGAGCCTTTTGAGGGAGGCAAGGCCAGAAGTGATTCCCACCTCCAGATCTGTGGATGGTCCTGACCTCAGGTTCCCTTCCCCACATCAGCAGTCCCAGCCTCTGTGCCTGCCATCTGCAGCCCCCGTGCCCACAGTGCCACCCAGGTTGTCATTTCTTCTGTGTCGGAGCTCATTCTCCACTTCCAGCTCAGGAAGGCTGTCAGCTTCACCCAGACGAGCTCTCCCACCTGGGGCTTGGTCCACACCTCACTTCTTTCACTGTATCCTCTCTGAGACCTGTAACCATTGCCCCTCAACCCAAATTCTTTTCCTTACCAGGAGAGAATGTTTCCACCTTCACCAGCATGAGGTAGCGCCTTTTTCCTTTTCCTTTGTCTCCAAGCTTTTAAAAAGTCTATTTGCCTTTCTTAGTCCTCTTTTCTCTGAACATACAGAAACATAGTTTTTGCCCCCATGCTGACATTGTTCTCTAAGACTGATAGATGGGCCATTGCCGTCCCTCCTTGAAGCGCGGCTGCTCCATCCTGAGGCACCCCTCTCTCCCACTGCTCCCCAAACTGCCCGCCACCTCTTGGCATCCCTTCACAGCTTCTCCAGCATTCCAGCCAGCCTGGTCTTCTCTAGGCCAGACACCAGTATCCGCTGCTTCTCTCTGTCTTTAGGGATTTCCTTCTGAGCTCCAGGCCTGCCATCTACCATATCCCACCTGGGGGCTCAAGCATCACCCTTGATTCCCCCTCCTGCCCTCTGCTGCCCTTGGCCCCTTCCCTCCTGTGGACTTCCTACTGTCCCTTAGACTGGCCAAGCTCACTGCTGCTCATGCTCCCTCACCTGGCCCTTCCCTCTCCAGCCCTGCATGGCCTCCATCTGGCCTTTGCCCACATTCGCTCCCCAGGGAGGCCTGGCCTTCTTGGCCAGCACCACCCTCCCATTTGTCAGCTAAGCCGTCATGACTGGACACGTCATATCTTTGTTGATCTCCTGTGCTCCCCCCTGGCGTGGGGGTCCCCAGAGGGCAGGGACCTGGTCTTATTCACAGTGATCCCAGCACCCAACCCTACCTGTGACAAAGGCCCAGTAAACATCTGGTGACGGAACCCATGGGGCAGTGAGTCCCCATGGTCCCTGACCCCATTGGTCCTAGCTTGCCAGTGTGTCCTGTTTCTCGCCTTTGCTCTGCCCAGTGCCATGCCTTGAGGTGTTCTCCTGGGCTGTGGCAGCAGTCTCCGGGTCACCCTGCACAGACGGCTTCCTTCCAGCCCCCGCTTTACTCGCCTTCCAAATGCACACCTGGGTGTGTGCAAGCTGGCGTCTTCTGAGTGCTGTCAGCTGCCAGGCCCTGCACGGAGGTAGGAGTGTGCACACAGCCCATGCCGGTGCACTGAATTCTCACTACAGCCCCGTGAGAGGCGGCCTGTTGTCCCCATGTTAGAGCTGAGCAAACTGCTTGCCAACACTGACTGACTTACTGGGTCTGCCAGCCAGGGGCAGAGCTGGTGTTAACCCATGGCTACCACCACTCAGCCCTCTTGGGTCCTGAGCACACCAGTGTCTGACACCCATGTGGCCTATACTCAGCTTCTCCCTTCTCTTTCCCGTGGGCACCTCCCAGTGCCCATCCAGGCCCCGGTCCCCTCAGCGTCCCGTTCCCTCCTTCTCTTCTGCAGCAGGGACTGGGACTGTGTTGTGAGTCTCTGCTGAGCTTGACTCCCTTGGATGTCTGAATTCTCAGTCTCGCATGGCGCCTGGCACACAGTAGGTGTGCACATAAGTGTGGACAGAATGGGTGACCCTCCTCTCGTGGTTAAGGGATTCCCCTTCCCCAGCGTGGTGTGGCTGTGTGGTGGTGGAGGGCACCAGCAGCCCTGCCCCTGCCTCCCGTAGGAGCGCTCTTGCATCAGAGCTCCTCGCTTGCTCAGGTCTGGGGTCTTTCAGGTGCCACCTGACCTCCTTGTAGGCGAGTCACACAGCATTGACGCACTTCTCAGACAGTCCTTGTCGGGTCCCTGCATGCCCTCACAGACAGAAAATCCACTGACAGGCGGCAGGGACAGCCCAGGCACATTCATATCAGAGCTGTCAAGCTCCAGGTTTCTACCTTTGAGGCTTTGGGGTTTAATTACCTCAGCAGGGCGGGGGAGGTGGCCGGGCTGGCGGTATCGACCCGGCGCCTGCTGCCCTGACATTATGAGACTAGAGGCAGGGATGATAAACTTGATGCTGTCCTGCACCCCCGCAAAACGTCGCTGCTTTTCTCTTAATATTGTCTTTGTGGTGAGCGAGGGAGGCCGAGGAAGCAGCCAGCTGTCTGAAGCTTCTGCGCCTGGGGGTGCATGGTGGGGGACAGGGTGGGAAAGGATGCCTGCAGATTCAGCTAAGAGAATGCAAGGCTCCCAGGGCAGAGGTGAGACCCAGAATGAGAAGGCAAAGAAAGGCCAAGACCAGGGCTGAAAGATGCGTTTCTGGGACCCGTGTGATTCTCGCTTCGGTGCATACGCCCCTCTGTGCCCTGCCTTCGAGTGTGGGCTCTGAAGTCCTACCAGGCCAGCAGGGCCCATGTTTTCAGCTTCTGGGTGGACACGTCAGCTCCAAGAGGCAAGACCTGCCTCTGTGTCCCTCCCCTCTGTGCCCAGAACCGTGCTATGTCAAGTGACAGCACGAGGGCAGCCAGGCCCCCATGTGTCTTGCAGAGTTCGTGGCACAGTTGCAGGGGACTCGTGAGGAAAGCAGCAGGCCAGAGAGAGGGGGCATTCAGAGGGCCAGCAGGTTCAGGCACTCAGCATGGAGAGTGCTTGTGCTTGGTGGGGCGGAGCTGGAGAAGCCATTGGCGTAGATGGCCTATGAGAAGTACCTGGAAGGATGACTGGGACCTTGGTGGGAGGGAGAGTTGTGGGCTCTGCGGAGGTGAGGGTGGGAAGTTCAGGGCCTACTCGGGCCAGTGTGAGGGCCACCTACCTTCAGCTGTAGCTGGGACGAGGGAAGGAACAGGACCCGGGGGTTGGAAAGGCCCTAGACGGGAAAGGCCAGGGCCCCCCGCCAGGCTGGGGACTGCTGTATCATTGTGGAGGTGCAGGGCGGTGGCTGTGCTGAAACTTCTTTCTACAGGTGGCTGGCGGCCCTGGGTTGCTGCGGGTGGCGCTGGCAGGGACAGCCAAACTCCCCCTCCCGTTGCTGCCCTGTCAGTAGCCCTGTGGGTGGCGTTTGCCTCTGATTCCTTTGGGTTCCTGGGGGATGGACTAGCGGGGAACATCTGCCTCCCACCTGGTCCCAGGACCCCAGTGATGGCCTCTTTTTTCCTAGTGCTTAGCAAATGCTACAGAAGGCGTGCGGCTAGCAGCCCGCATCGTGGACACGCCCTGCAACGAGATGAACACCGACAACTTCCTTGAGGTTTGTGGCATCATCAAGCCAGGGGTGGGGCCAGGCTGGGGTGGGTATCGTAGGCCCCCAGGAGAGCCAGAGGAAACCTGGGGCTGTCCACACACTGACCTGGCCCAGGAATCTCAGGCTGCCATCGATGGAGCTCTGCTGTCCACCCAGCTCCAGGAGGCCTCAGGAAAGGGTGTGTGGGGAAGACAGCCTCCTCTTCGAGGCCCCTCGGCAGGACTGCAGCCAGAGCTGCAGGAAATGGGAGTGTGGAGGGTGAGCCCCTCTCCTGGGGTTCATCACGCGTGAAGCTGGCTCCCAAGCCTGGCTCCCCCACCCTGCACAGGCAGCCGCTCCTCCCTGGCCTCAGCCTCGGCCTCGCCTGTTTCCAGCCATCTTCATGTGTTGTTGTGTTGTTTTTTCCATGAACACGTCCAGGAGATTAACAAAGTTGGAAAAGAGCTGGGGATTGTCCCAACCATCATCCGGGATGAGGAACTGAAGACCAGAGGATTTGGAGGTGGGTGGGGGCTGCGTCCCTGTAGTTCTTGGCCTCAGGCAGTGGCCAGGGGCATTTTGGTGGCAGTGGGCTCAGCAGGCCACATGGAACATTGTCCCAAACTTCCTCCTGCTTGTGACCTGAAAGGAATCGGCCTGTGTCCAAGCTCAAGGCCGGACCCTGGGAAGCAGCCATCCCTGGGGAAGAAGTGGGGGCGGCAAGCCAGACTCTGATTTGGATTCTGGAAGCTGCAGGATCCAAGCCCTTCCCTGCCTGCAGCCTCTCCAGCATCCTCACGTGCTGCACACCCTTTCTCCTGGGACCGGCTCAGCAGGGCCTTTCTGTTCCTCGAATACACAAGTTCACATCCACGGCAGGACCTGTGTGCAGATGGCTCTCCCTAGCTGGAATACTTGCCCTCAGCATATTTTTTTGGTGAAGGCCCTCTCAACCAGTGCATCTCAGTTCAGATGCCCCTCCTCAGAGAGGCCTTCCCCAAGTCCCCAGACCCACCTTTCTCCACTGCCCAGGAACCAGAGGGGCAGATAAATATGACTCAGCTGCCCCATGGTGCTTCTAGACTGGTGAGAGGAAGGTGGCTGTTTCCGTTACTGAGAAGAGAGCAGCTGAAAGCAGCCACGCTTATCCCCGTCCCGTGCTGTGGGTGGGGGATCCTCCCCGGGCTCGGGGTCTCTGCCTGCTGCTGTGAGGTTGTTGGCTGGGGCTGCAGTCATCCTAAGGCTTGCCTGGGGCTGGCGATGTGCTTCCAGGCTGGCTCACAACAGCTGCCAGCAGGTCTCAGGGTCTCACAGGTCATTAGCTGGAGACAGCAGTTCTGTGCTGGGTGAGCCGCCCTCCCAGGGAGGTTCTGAGCGAGAGCTAGGTATAAAAAGTGAGACAACTAGATGGAAACTCCCGTCTTTTTCTGTAACCTAATCCCAGAAGTGGCATCTTATCCCTTCTACCATTTTCTTCTGGTTAGAAGTGAGACATTAGGACCTGCCCACATGAGGGGAAGGTACTATACAAGGACGTGAATGCCCAGACATGGGGTCACAGGGGCCATCCTGGTGGCGTCTACATAGACAGAAGCCATTTAGAAGGGCAGGGAGAGGCAGCTTGTGTCAGGGAAAGCTTCACAGAGGAGGTGGCGTTTGCTGCGGATCTTGCAGGATGAGTAGGAGTTTGTCCAGCAGCCATGATTAGCTCTCATCATGGTTGCTATGATTGTTTGACTCAGTTATTGCAGTGCTTTGAGGCATGGACTTGGCACACACATGGCCACAGCTTTCTTGAGATGTGTCATGTAAAGCAAAGAGGCAATAGTGCAGAGACTATGGGAGTCAGTGTGAAAGGGCGGTACAGTCCCTGAGTGCTCAGAGGATTCAGGAAGTGGGGCCTTGAGGCATTATCCAAAGATCATTTCATTCTGCAATCTTGTTCTTTTCTTTCTGGAAATGATACAGTATTTTTTTCCCTCAGCGGGTTTTCTTGCCTAACAATACTTTGCATAGAATTTGTTTGCAGTCTCAGGCATTGGAGCTAATTTGCATTCCCCAATCCCACACTGGCCAGGGGCAGGAGAGGGAGCAGGGAACCCCAGGCCCAGGTAGTGTGGCTCTCCAGGAGAAAACACCAGCCAGCCAGAGTGGGGGGTTTCCGGGAACCTCTGGGAGTTCCCTGCTCAGCTCAGCCCACGCCTAACACCATTCTCCCTGTGCTTTCCATAGGAATCTATGGGGTTGGCAAAGCTGCCCTGCACCCCCCAGCCCTGGCAGTCCTCAGCCATACCCCAGAGGGAGCCACGCAGACCATTGCCTGGGTGGGCAAAGGCATCGTCTATGACACTGGGGGCCTCAGCATCAAAGGGAAGGTGAGGTTCGGGGCCAGCGCTTCAGGGGCCCCTGGGAGTATGGAGGGGCCCAGTTTGAGTTGAGCCAGCCCTCTCAGAGGGGTCTTGGGGTAGGAGGCAGTGAGGTTTCTGGGGGTTCTGGGTTGGGGTGGGTTCAGGGAGAGTCCAAGGGCCAGTCCCCATGCTGGGGCAACAACTTCATGTGGCCTCTGGGTTCCATGGCCACCCTTCGGAAGGGTCTGGAACAAGAGCCTGGCCAGGGCCCGAGAGCTGCCCCGGAAATGGCCGAAGGAAGGGCAAGCAGAGCCGGGGAGGCAGGACTTGGAGCTGGGGGCTTTGTCCACAGAAGGGAAGGGCAAGGGGATGCCCATGTCTCCAAGTCTATCCTCGGTCCCTACCAAGAAAACACTCAGGGCGGCCCCACACAAGACCCTCTGAAGGCACGTGACCCCCGAGAGCACGGGGAATCTGGACAGCACAGAGGCGAGCCACCCGGGAACATCCCTGTGAGGTGTCCTAGTCCCGTGATGCGGCTTGCTGCCCTGCCATCCCAGGAGGACAGGCGCTTGTGGAGCCCCCAGCCCGACCAGACACTGAAAACTAGCAGCCCGAAAGGCTCACAGAGGCCTGGTGTTTTTAAACTTTGAATTAGCTACCAACATTGGAACTAATGTTCTGGCTTTGCGTCTTAGCATCTCCAGATTTGACAATGGTTTCATTTCAATGGAACTTCTTTACTAATGGGTGTTCAATAGGCGAAGGAATCAAGTTTGTGAGTCTGTCTTCACTCATAGTGGGTCGAAGTATACTATGTGTTAATTTTGATTTTGAAGAGCTCCAATCACATGAGGCAACAGATACACAGAAACTCAGGAGCAGTCTTTAATATGGGATCTTTTGCAGAGACACCTAACAATCCCATTTCACAGTAAACTCCAGCAGTCACCACACCGTCCACGTGTTCAGTTCTTCAGGATAGCTTCTTGTGGCTTTCCGGTATCTGTAAACCAAAAAACATTTTGGGCACAGAAACTCCCAGGGTTCACACAGAATGAGGGAACCGAAGGAACGCTGGTTTTGCATCATCATTTTTACCGTTCCCTGTGCTCTCGTTTTTTATTTTGGGTCCTCTATTTTGACACAGAGAGGTAGAAAATCATGGGCCCTGGAGGCCCCGCCTGTGCCCAGAGCCGGCCCATAGGACCTGACTGTCAGAGCGATTCTCAGAAGGAATGTGGAGAGTAGACTCCGCGAGTGTCAGGGCCAGCCATGTGTCGGGTCGTTGTTAACATCCATGTAATGTTATTTACAGGATAAGTAATGAAGATAGGCGAATTTGAAGCTTTTATGTGTATGATTAAAGTGCAACGGTAGCCACGGCAATTTTTAAAACTTCAATGAACAACAGGTTTTTGGAGGAGGAATATGTTATCGTTGACATTGTTCAGAGATACCAACACACCGTGGTAATAAGCAACTGACTTTTAGTCGCTTTACTATGATTCCTAGATTCGCCACAGATAGTGCACCCCCTAATGCCTGCGCCTGGCACTGTCTGCCCCCACCCTTGCACCCTCAGTACCCACAGTCGCCCTGGAAGCCGCTACATTCTGGCTGGTAGAGTCGTGGACTCTCATCTCCTTGGATCAGACGCTTGTTTTTGATGTCGGCTTGTTGTGCACCAGTGTGAGAAGCTGGACTTCCTGGGGATTCATTCTCTTGCTTGTGGCACTAACTCTGGTCACTTAGGGAAAATATCGTTGCACCCGACGTCATCTCATGTGGCCGTGGGTGCACCTGTGCAGTAAGGCAGCTCCTGGCCTGGAAATTAACACAAAGGGAAAACCTGACCACACAGGCCTTCCCTGGAGGCCACAGGGGCACAGCCTCCAGGGAAGCTGTGGTCTGAGGGTGGCTGGTAGAGCTGCCAGAGAGTAGGAGATTTTCCGTGGTTCCAAACCACCTTCTGAAAATGAGACCATAGCCCCTGCCTATCCCCCAGGGTCCACCTGGTCTGCAGACCCCATAATACATGGAATAGCTGGGCGTTCTGGCACCAGCAAAACAATACCTGGTTTTCTATTTTAAACCCACCCATCTTCCCTGCTGTGCTTGGAACTGTTCTGTGTGGATTTGGGATCAACCAACAGGCCTTTCCTGAGCTGTTACTGTGTGGAGTGGGCACTGAGGCCCCAGCCATTGATGGAAAGACCCAAATCCTGACCTGAAGGCGCCCAGAGTCTCACCCAGGGGCCTGGTGTGACACAGGAACGTGGCGCGCATTCTCCCCAGTGGCTGCCTCGAGAGCAGATTGTGCAGAAATGGTCACTCCTCAAAAAGCAAGCTGGGTGGAGCCAGCCAGGCTCCCAGTTTCGCAAGAAAAATTACAGCTCCATTTCCAAAGATTTCAAGGGCAGATCAAGATCAGCCTGGACTGATCTGCAGGCCTCAAATGCATTATTGGGGTCCCCTTTCCACTCTTTGCAAGTATCAGCCCCAAGGAGGCTTTGTGTATGAGTGATGTCTACTGATATTTACTCTACTTGAAATGAAAGTGAGAAATTTGTAACATGTATAATTCATTAAAAATAACATATAAATCCACTGCATGTTACCATAAATAATGTAATTTTACGAAGATAACTATTTTCCAAAATGCAAAAACATTTACTGAGAGTGCAGCATTGTTGTATATTTTCATAAATCCTGTCAGTGCCTGGCTTAATAGAAGACTTACATCTGCTTCTGATTTAGTCTATGGAAATGTGCTGTTTCAGTTGAACTGTATCAAGAAAATCTGGCCTCACACATTTTATAGTTGGAACAGGGAAAAGGATTTTATACTACCTTTTTCACTAACTATGAACATTCTTTGTTATTATACCAAAACTCACCAAGTGGTAGTTTCTTAAAGGCTGGTGATAACGTGGAATCTGAAGCGTCACAAGTAGAGTTTTGTGCCCCATGGCAATTAAATCTACTGATTAAATCTACTGTTCTCTCTCGAACTGTGAACATGTGCTTTTTGCAATATGTATGTTCACTTGAGAAATATTGGTTCACAGAGTTCTGGAAATTTGAATTTTTGACACCTCTCATTATATAGTATCAAAAAATCACTGATATCACCATTCATCTCATCAGAAAAGTCACTGAGTATGAGGAAGTTGTCATGGTGACAGGAGAAAGTTTTTCAAAATTCTGACTTTTGCTTAAAAGCTCAAATGTATACCATTGGCAATAAATAATGTCAGCTGTTTCTGGAAGTAAGAGGCTCAGTTTGTTCCTTTTCTGGGAAATGTCTGTCAGATACCTAAATCCAATTAAGTGCCATTCGTCTGTCAGTTTTTCTTTCAAATAAAAATGGTGCTGGTGGTCGGAGTGACTCGTGGAGCTCAGTACTTCCCCAGCAGTCACGGCTGAGCTGCTGCTGTGACTAACCACTGCCCGCAGCAGCAGCGGGAGTGCGTTATGAGTCACACAGAATATGGAAAATGTTTTGTACCCAAGGGTTGAGAGTTTTAAAAATTAATTTTACTGCTTCAGCAGGGAAATTCTAACGTGAAATTGGCATTGGTTCATTTTCCCAGAGGGCATGGAAGTGAATCCAGTGGCTCCCCAACCTCGTTGGGGCTGTGGCCTGATCCTCCAACACAGAGTGTCAGTGTCAGCCCAGTGGAAAAGGCAGAGGCCATCTTAAATCACTCTGAAAATGGTTTCTTCCATAGAAACAGAAACAACGTATGGGAGTGGTGAGACTGCACAATCAGTTGCGCTGTATTTGCAAGCCCAGTCCTGGCTCCACCTGCAACTGGGAAGGAGCTGGCAGCTGCGACGGGGAGACTCAGTGTACAGTGAGCAGCCGTTTCCAGGCACTTCTGTGTGACCTGTTTTGCACATGGTTTGATTCCAGATCGGAGGCCCTGTTTTTCCACTTAAACAATCCTGTGCTTTCTTGCAGAGTAGCTCAGAAGAGATGGCTTATTTTTAGTAGTATAGGACGGGCCATTTCCACTCAATTATAAAAGCAGCTCAGTTTATGCCTAAAAATACTTTGCACTAAAATTCGGGGCTCATGTAACACGATACGGGTTCAAAAATCACTCAGTAAACTTCATACCCAGACCTTTGCCTCTGAGGACCTGCTGTTCATTTAAAATATGAATTTGTGACTTAAAGTCGGGAACCTATAAAATGCACAAATGTATAACACTCTCAACCAGCGGACAGGAAACAGTGTGGACACCGGGGGAGGAGAGTGGCCCCTCTTTAGACCCAGGTTAACCAGGAGGTGTGA
Organism: Saimiri boliviensis; assembly: GCF_048565385.1. NCBI lineage: Eukaryota > Metazoa > Chordata > Mammalia > Primates > Cebidae > Saimiri > Saimiri boliviensis. Next base: position 122,046,177 of record NC_133457.1, read on the forward strand.
ACTAGCCGGAGGGCAGAGGTAGCCTCTTCACCTGGCAGCAAAATGAGGGAGTGACAGGTGTCCTCGCTGCTGGTGACGTCGGTGGGGGGCGGATGTGACTGATTTTGGTGAAGAGTTCACGTTAACCCTTACCACTGTTGAAGGTTGTGATGAGGAGCAGAGAATGCCGAGCCTAAGGATCTTTAGGTGGTAAAGGCCTCTAAATGCCAGGGCAAGGAAGCTAGGTGCTGTTCCAGGGTGTGGCAGTTGGCCAGGGCAGGTTTGCATCACGGCAGTGGCCCCTCAGGCCCCCTCCCCACCATAAGCAGAGTAGGAATCTGCAATAGGTGCAGGAAGCAAGTGAGCTCACCCAGGTCCCTGAGGCCCTGGCTGGGGACCTCCAGCAAGCCCCAGAGGCTCCCAGGACCTCACCTTCCTCCTCCTGCTCTGCAGAGGATTAGAGAGCGAGCAGCCCTGCAACAGACCCCCAGGCGCTCGGTAGCCCTGAGACTAGAGACAGGGTGCCCGGCCTCAAAGCAACCCTGTGGCTATGTTAGAGCCGAGCCGTGGCAGATCCTACAGCTCCGGGAATCTCTTCGGGTTCCCCCTCCACGCAGTTACTACTTGGTAACCCCAAAGTTCTGTCAAAACAAAAGGGAGCCCCACCCCCTATAGCCATGACTCCCTGTTGCTTCTGGAGAACACTCTGCTTGGCCAATAGGTGGTTCATGAGCTCTGTGGGTGCCCAGGAGGCCTGGTATGAGGGCCGCCCGGGCCTGGGAGGCTGAGGAACGTGGGGCTGGTGTGGGGCCAGGTGGTGGGTTGGGGGCCACTGCTGCCGGGCTTGGACCTCACAGTTCACTTTTGTCCTGGTCCCTTTGTACAACCCACAGACTACCATGCCGGGGATGAAGCGGGACTGCGGGGGCGCCGCGGCCGTCCTGGGGGCCTTCAGAGCCGCAATCAAGCAGGTGAGTGGGGCCCCACCCGCCCTCTGCAGGGCTTGTCCTGGGTGTACCCTGTGGATGCTCCCCTCTCCCCTACCCATCCTGCCACAGGCCCCCACCAGGGTCCTTCCCGAGTCTCCCCAGCTGGTGCCTGTCCCTCCTCTGCCCCCAAGCTCTCCTTGGACCCCCAGAGCTTCCTGCCTTCATCAGGGCTGCTCTGGGAGGCCCCGAGAGCAGGATCCAGCCATGTCCTCTGCTCTGGGCCTGCTCTGGCCCCAGAGCTCCATAAGCATTGGGTTCAGTGAGGAAGCCCGGCCAATACCACTTGGCATGTGGCCGGCAGAAGCTCAGGGCAGGAGCATGCGTTGTTCTGCGTGTCCCTCCCAAAACCCTTCTCTGCAGCAGAGCCGCCTCTGGTGACTGGTCTCACCAGGTCACCACCCGGACTCCCAGGTCAGGCTGGGCGCCTTCCTCTCTCCCTGGCCAGGGCCCCAGAGCTCAGTTCTTACTCAGTGGCAGTAATCACCAAGGGAAATAGGGGTGGGTGGGGTGACTTGGGTGACTTTCCCATGGAGCTCAGATGTCCCTGGGACCATAAAAAGTGCTTATTAAACAAATGAAGAGGCCAGCGCCTGCTTGTAATCCCAGTAGTTTGGTGGGTAGAAGTAGGAGGATGGCTAGAAGGCCAGAAATTCAGCATTGCCCATAGCAACCTTGTGAGACCCCGTTTCTACAAAAAAAAAAAAAAAAAAAAAGAAAGAAAAAAAAAATTAAAAACCAGCCAGGCGTGGTGGCATGCACCTGTAGTCTCAGCTACTTGGGAAGGCTGAGGCTGGGGAGGCTCGACTGAGCCTGGGAGGTTGAGGCTGCAGTGAGCTAAGATCCTGCTGCTGCACTCCAGCCTGCACAAGCCTCTGTCTAAAGAAACAGGCCAATGAAGAGTGTGCACTGACTCTCGTCAGCCCGGGTTTACCTCCCTAGCCTAGCTTTCTCAGGCAGGCAACCCAGTTCCTCAGGGTAAACTTGAAATTGGAAAACAAAAAGGCCCTGGCAAGTAGTTTCTGACTTGGAGGGTCAGGCATTCAGCCTGACCCTGGCGGGGAGGGAGGAGCCCGAATGCCGGGAGGGAGGAGCTCATTCTGCCAGGGCTTTCTAGCTTGCTGTGCACATTCCAGACTGCGTGGTGGGCTTCTGCTAACAGGGCCAGCCGGTGGGGACACTGGGGTGCCAAGGTGAGGTGGCCTGGGCAAGAGGGGCTGGCAGGCCTTCACCTGTGCTCTGCACAGGTTTGGAACCTGCCTCTTAGGGCTCACGGCTGAGTGTTTCTCTCGTGCTGAGCACACAGCTGCGGCTGTACGCAGCCTTCGAGCCCCATGCCTCCATGAGCACCTGCCGCCTGTCAGAAGAGGCTGGAGGAGGAGCACGTGTCCTCTGCTCTTGTCCTTCACTGGTTCGAAACTAGCAAGGGACACAGCCAGCACTCGAGGAGGCTTTTGACTGGCCCAGCATCACAGGCCATGGGGCACGGTGGCCCCAGGCTCTTGATACCTGGTCCTCCTCCCTCCCTCCACCCAGGCCCCAGGGTCCTGGCAGATGCGCTCCCTGGAAGGATGCTGAGGCAGACGGACTGAGCTGTGCGATGCTCATCAGGCAGCTGTCTCTGAAGGGAGCAGCTGCTGCCCTGGGGTGGCACGGGGCACGGGTGGGCAAGGGCTTCTTGGGGAGCCATGTGGCCAGCCCTCTGTGGCCATCTTTGTCATTCACCCCGCAGAGGGTCTGTCTTGCCTCTGGGACAGGCTGGCTGGGAACTGCCCCAGCAGGTAGACTCTTCTGGGCTTTAATTCCCTGTTCACAGGAAACCACTTGGCAATTATCGCAGATTCATCAGGCAGCAGCCATGAGTGTTCTCAGCACTCCTCCACCTCCAGGGGTGCTGCGGCCTGTGATTTGAGGGGTGCTGAGTATACCTCACCCCCACTCTAGACAAAGATCCGCCCCCCTCCCCCCCCCCCCGCCACAAGAAGGGCTCCAGCCTGGAGGCTCCACTGTGAGCTCTAATGTCCTGCTTGGCCTTGACATATCCTTTTGGCCTCTTAGAAAGGAATATGCCTCTTTCTGAGCCACAGAATAAATCCTGATGGTAATGAATTTACCCAGAGAATAAAACCATAATCCACATGTCCACACTGGTAGGACTAGATCACTGAATGAATAAATGAGTGGGGGAGAATCGTTTCTCACCGTGAATCCAGTTTCGGGCTGCAGAGGTAGTGATGGAAACAGGAAATCCTCACCTGGCACCCCACAGCCAGGTCCCATTTCAGGTGAGAGTGACCCACAGCACTGGAACTGTAGCGTGAGAATGGGATGGGAACAGGACAGCAAGATGGTGTCCAAGTGCCTCTGGTAGCTTTATAGTGGAGACACTTGTGACCCAGCTCAACCAGGTGTCCCAGAGCATGTCACCAGGACAGGGACAGAGCCACTTGACATGTCTCCAGAGGCAGTACACAGGGAAGGACACAGCATTTCTGTAGGATTCCTGCCAGAATGCATGGCCTGCTGGTAGTCATGAGGAAACATCAGGCAAACTCAGCATTGAAAGTGCCAAGGTCACAACAGACGAAGCCAGACTGTGCAGTTGCCCAGATTAAGGAGAGCAAGCAGGCAGGGCAGGTAGGCAAGGTGTGCTGCCTGATCCGGTCTGGATGTCTGAAACCTGGGTGGGCCCGACAGGTGACGGTCACATATTGGTGATTACTAGCCCCTGCTGCCCGTTGTCCCATGGCTATACAAGATGCTAACATTGGCAGAATCTGGGTGAAGGGTGTTGAAGAATTGTTTGTGGCTATTTTTTTTTTTTCTTTTTTTGAGACAGAGTCTTGCTGTGTTGCCCAGGCTGGAGTGCAGTGGTGCAATCTTGGCTTACTGCAACCTCCGCCTCCCAGGTTCAAGCAATTCCCCTGCCTCAGCCTGCAGAGTAGCTGAGATTACAGGCATGCACCACCACACCTGGCTAATTTTTGTATTTTTAGTAGAGACAAGGTTTCACCATGTTAGTCAGGCTGGTCTTGAACTCCTGACCTCAAGTGATCCACCCGCAACTTAGCCTCCCAAAGTGCTGGGATTGCGGGCGTGAGCTACTGTACCCAGCTATTTGTGACTATTTCTGCAAATTTTTTGGTAAGTTTGAAATTATTTCACAATAAAATGTTTAAACTTTTTAATGTTTAAAATGTTTTAAATGCCAGGAGCCAGGTGGCACTGGGCTCTGGGGGTGTTAGCGACCTTCCAAGCCTGGCATAAAAAAAAGCTCCTGCCTCACTGAGTGGGGCAGGGAGGTCTCAGGGACTCGAAGCTGCCCCCCGCTCAGCACCACTGCTGCAGTTTCTACCACTGGCCATTCCTTGCCCTGCTGGCTGCCTCTGCCCCACCGTTCGGAGCGTTTGCCTTTGGTGAGGGCTCTGTGCTGGTGGTGGAAGAGTTGGCTATTGCAGGAGATGAGAGAGATGCTGGATCCTATAGAGCTGTGTGTCTGTGCCCTCAAGTCGTGCTCCATGCTAGGAGGATGTATCCTGGTTAAAGACTCCTGTCCAGGAGCAGAGGAAGGGCAGGGACAGGGGTCTGGGAGCTCTACTCCGTTTGACATTGCCGCCCGGGCACGGCCCGCTTGGGGATAAGGGGGCCATTAGAGCCTCTGCAGGGCAGAAACCACCACCACCACCTGTTGGTCGCACTTTTCTCAGGGAACAAATGGCTTTCATTTTGGCTTCAGAAAACTATAATTTCACACCTAAACTTCCACGAGGCTGAACTCTTCCTTAGTGCACGTGTGCCCGTGTATTGAGGGGACGTGGCTGCTGGCCACCTTCCGTCAGCACAGGCTGGTGAGGTTTCATGACTGCCCAGCCCATGCAGCCCAAGAGTCCCACAGCCCAGCCTGTGCCCAGGCTCATCCACTGCGGTGAGTGGGCTCTGGCAGGGGAGGCTGGGAAACCCCAGCAGTGAGCCTTGGCCTTGGGATCTGCCAGGACCATGCCGAGGATGGCAGGGAGGGCAAACTCTGCTCCCTGCACCTTGGAGCCATCCGTCTTCTGCTGTCTGTGGGTCTGAGAGCCCCCAGCTCGTCCTTCCCCCTCCCCAAACCTATGACCTACAACTGGATCCCCTGCCCATTTCTCCCGCCAGGGTTTCAAAGACAACCTCCACGCTGTGTTCTGCTTGGCCGAGAACTCGGTGGGGCCCAACGCAACGAGGCCAGATGACATCCACCTGCTGTACTCAGGGAAGTATGTCTGGCCCTCCTGCTCCTCCCCGCCCACTGTTGAAATTCACGACCCCTCCCCTGACTGCAATGCCGGCTCACTCCAGGCATATTGGGAGGGGACCCAGCATTGGGGTCCCCCCGGGCAGCAGGCTCCTTGCTTTCCTGAGTGCTGGGAGCTTTGTTAGCAGGAGCACTGCACATGGAGGGGTCATGGCACCAGGATGAGGTTCGAGGCTCCCTTGCAGTGCCTGGCCCAGGAGATCATGGTCTACCCTGCCTTACCAGACAGGCCTTTCCAACATTTAGGCCTGAATTCTTTGGGCATATGAAGCCCTGACCCCCAGACTCCCTGCTCGGGGCCCCTCTCTGCATCTCCCCCTTGAGACTGACCCTGGAAAGTCAAGGCTGGGCTGGCAGCTGAGGAGCTGGTGGCTCCAGGATTCAGAGGAGAAGAGCCTTCTTTGCCAACCCCACATGCTGGTGCCTGAGTGGGTGCTTCCCCTCATCACCTGCTCTTCCTCCTCATCTGCCAGGTGCCAGGCACAGTGTATTGAAGGCCAACCCAGCTGGTCATGCCACCCACTTTACAGATGAAGAAACTGAGGCACAGGGGAGCCAAATGGCTGGCCCCTGGCACTCTAATCGAGAGAAGTGGGGCAGGGATGTGACCTGGAAGCCCTTTGCTTCTGACCCAGGCACTGCATTGCCGTAGGGGCTAGGGGCATCCCAGCCTTCCCAGTGGGGGGAATGTGTTAGGATTTGGGGAGCCACAGGGATGGGCAGCTCCAAATAGGGTCTTCCCAGTTCCAAAGGGACTCACGCCAGTGCCCCAGGGAATCCTGGCCCTCAGCAGGGATCTCTACCATACCCCAGGACAGTGGAAATCAACAACACGGATGCCGAGGGCAGGCTGGTGCTGGCGGACGGTGTGTCCTATGCTTGCAAGGACCTAGGGGCTGACATCATCCTGGACATGGCCACCCTGACTGGGGCTCAGGTGAGTGTTGCCTGGATCCGCCCCTTAGCTGTGGCCCCAGGGAACCCCACCTACCCCTTGACCTCGAGGTGGGGAAAGCAGCGGGCGGCGGCTGCCTTCAGGAGTTTTCCTAACTGGGCACGAGGAGGCAGGAGGAGCCGTCTGCCGTGCTTGGTGTGGGCAGCGCTGAGGCCCAGGCTGGACGCAGAGCCGGGACCACCTTCTTTGGCCATGGTCCTCTCTCCCGCATTTTTTCTTTTTAACTCAGCCTTCTCTCTTCGGGCTCCCTCATTTCTCTGCCTCTTGGTCCTTCTTTGGTCATGGGTGTTTCTCTCCTGTGTTCCGGCCACACACTTCCCGGGTTCCCGCCTGCCCAGGGCATTGCCACTGGGAAGTACCACGCCGCAGTGCTCACCAACAGCGCTGAGTGGGAGGCAGCTTGCGTGAAGGCCGGCAGGAAGTGCGGGGACCTGGTGCACCCGCTGGTCTACTGCCCCGAGCTGCACTTCAGCGAGTTCACCTCGGCCGTGGCTGACATGAAGAACTCGGTAGCGGTAGGTTTGGAGCCTGGAGCCTGGAGCCTGCCCCGTGGGTGGAGCTGGGTAGGCAGAGCCCTGCTCTTGGTGGTGGGAGGGGGGGTGTGCACCCAGGGAGCTGGGGCGCCCCACAAGCAGCCGCAGTGCAGACAAGGGCCGGAGAGGCAGGCGTCAGGGCACAGGAGCCGTCCCAGGCGGCATGGGCCACTCATTGGCCTCCTTGCCACACAGCTGGAGGTTTCTTCCCCAGTCTTGGGTCTGACTCAGTTGCCCCATCAGTCCCTTTGCCAGCTCCCCCATTGGCCTATGGTGGGGCAGACTCCTTGGCTTGTGGTCAAGGCCCTCCCAGCCCAGCTTCAGACACTGCCCCACACTGGCTCCCTCCCAGCCACCCGAGGCTCCTTGCAGACAGCAACAGTGAGAGGGGATGGGGCAGGGTGGAGAGGGCTCAGCCAGAGCGACCACGGGCCCTGTGTCCTCCCGGCCTCCCTAGGACCGAGACAACAGCCCCAGCTCCTGTGCCGGCCTCTTCATCGCTTCACACATTGGCTTCGACTGGCCCGGAGTCTGGGTCCACCTGGACATTGCTGCGCCAGTGCACGCCGTGAGTGTCCCGTCCGCGCCAGCCTGGGCTGCTCCCACCCTCTGGCTCTGGAGCTGCCAGCCGAGCTCATCAGTAACATTCCGTGTCTGTGACCTAGCCTCCAGCCCGCTGTCCCCCTCAGGTCTCCTCCTCCCTGGGAACAGAGAGGCTGCTGTGTGTTACCCTTCCCCAGGCAGCCTGTCCTCCGCAGGGGGCTGCGGGTCCCCAGTCTCACCCATCCTCACCCTGAGGAGCTCCCCGGGTTAGGGCAGAGCATACAAGGCCTTGCCCACCACCTGTGCCCGGCTGGACAGTAGTCCAGCCAGTAATACGGAAGGCCCTTGGCTCCAGCTGGTGCTCAGGATCTCCTTCCTGAGAAGGGGACCGTGGGGCACATTCAGGGGTCCCAGGAGGCCCCTCCCATGCTGCAGCCCCACGCCCAGAGTCTCTGTCCTGCCCTTTGCCTGCAGGGTGAGCGAGCCACGGGCTTCGGTGTGGCCCTCCTGCTGGCGCTCTTCGGCCGTGCCTCTGAGGACCCTCTGCTAAACCTGGTGTCCCCGCTGGGCTGCGAGGTGGACGTCGAGGAGGAGGACATGGGGAGGGACTCCAAAAGACGCAGGCTAGTGTGAGGCTCCTGCCTTGGCCCTGACACGCGGGGATCTTTTACCTCACTTTGCACTGATTAATTTTAAGCAATTGAAAGATTGCCCTTCCGATGGGTTTTGGTTTGTCTTTCTGGGCGTCACTGTGGTAGTGGTAGAAACAGCTGGAGTTTTCGGAGACAGCTTAGGGCTTGGTGTGGGCCACAGGGAGGAGACCGGGAGGCCCTGGGTCTTCTTTCTGTTACTCACAGGCCTGAGGCAGCTTCTGTAACCTGCTGCCCCTGGGGTGAGGCTCCTGCCTGCCTGCTGCCCTGTCGCAGCCCCAGGTACTGTGCAGGGTGCCTGCATGGCTGAGAGCCAGGAGCTTACGCCAGCCAGCCCAGCCCTGGGAAAGATGGAGCTGACTTGCTGCAGGGGCCCCGATTTTATAGGGCAAGAGAAATCACACTCTGGCCTCTCAGAATTCACCTGAGGTTCAGTTCAACAGTCACACCACCCCTTACCTGGCCATTCTTCTTCCTCCCCTCCATTTTGGAAACAGGTTCTGGAGCCTGCCTGGGGACTGTAGGTCAGGGCTGCCTGCTGCTTCTCCCAGACCGCCTCTGGCTTTGGGCCCAGCCAGTCAACCTGGTGTTGATGACAAGAACCCAGGACCTGGGGAGGAGGGGCGAGGGCCTGGGTCTAGGCCCGGCCCTCCTGACAGTTTTGATTTTCTGGGTGCACACAGCACAGACTCCAGGCGGAAGTGCTGTGGGCTCTGCAACTCCCCACAGCCCAGCAGCCTGCAGGGCGGCTCTTCTGTCTCTTGAGGGTCCCGGAGCCTGTGCAGTGCAAGGTCAACTGTGCTTCCATGCCCCTGGGCACCATCCTAGGTGATAAAGAGCAGGGCCCTGAAGCCAATTCGGATTTCCCAGGAGCCCCGCCAGGACTCAGGGAACCCCTGACCCTGGGCTCCAGCAAAAGCAGGTGAGGCAGGGCCGCGGCACCTGGGAGCCAGCTTCCCGCCAGCCTGGGTGACAGTGCAGCTGGGACCTCGGCCCTGCCATGCGTCTTGCCCTCAGGTCGCAGCAGGACTGCCTGGGCCCCCAGGAAGGATCGGGTCTGAGGCCCCGCAGGGGAGGGGACAGTGCCCATCTCTCTTCAGCTAGGGCCAAGGGCGAGGACCTGGCTGCAGATGTGTGGGACTCCTGGTCCCAGGCTGTGTCCTGAGCCCCTGGCCACCTCGCCCCAAGGGTCCCCAGACTCCAAGTGCCCCCACAGCCCTGGAAATCGAGGTGACTCTTTCTGGGCCTGATCCTAAGCAAATATTTATTAACTGCCTGCTGTGTACACAGCCCTGGCTGGGCCTGAAAAGCCAAGAACTGACTCCAGAGCCCTGCCCCTCTCTGAGGAAGCTGCAGCCCAACACGGTGACAGCAATTGTGGGCAGCGGCCGGGGAGCCAGAGCTGAAGCTCCTGAGCAGGGGCAGCCGCCACCGGCCGGGAGCCTTGACGGGTCATTAGCTCGCTTAACAGTGCTGCAGTAGGCCTTGCTCGCCGGCCTCCCCTGAGACGCCCAGAGGAGGCAGAGGTCACGAGGTGGTCTGGCTCCTTCTCCAGGGCAGCTGGCACCGTCTGCTTCCCCCGCCAGGGCTGGGCCCACGTGGACACAGGATGCAGGGTCAGGGAGCAAGGGAGGAACTGAGTCTCCCTTGTGCAGGCACAAAGGCGGCCTCAGGACCAGGGTCCCAGCTGGGCACCAGCTGCTGGCTGGCCTGGCCTGCCTGCCGGCGTCAAAGAACCCACAGGGGTGAGCCAGAGGCCTGGCTTTTCCCGGGGCCAAAGGGCTTTAGGAGGCAACGGCTGCTTCCCCAGGCCCCACCGGAGCCCTGGCAACAGGGTCATGGGGAGGCCGGTGGTAGTGGGGGGCAGGTGGGTGAACTGGGCCCACTTGATCATGGTTTCCGGGGAGCGGTGCAGGAAGCTTGGTGCAGAGCCCCAGCAGGCAGGCGAGCGCAAAGCCCCAAGGAAGTGCTCCCAGATGAACTTGACCAAGAGCATCGCCATGGCGGCGGAGCCCAGTGATGCTGGGGAAAGCAGGAGAGCTACGGCCCCACACACACCCCCTCCCTGGAATCCCAGGGCCCACCTGCGGGGTGCTGTTACCCCAAAGACTGGAACAAGAAAGGATGGAAATCTCTCTTAGGGAAAAGGGCAGCAGGAGGTAGAGGTGGTGAGCAGCGCAGGCAAGAGGAAAGGGAGGCTCCTCCTCCCTCTATGTTAGAGACGGAGCCTTACCTGGCTGCTGCTATTGGCTCGTGCACTCCTGGGGCTGCGGGCACAGAGGGGTGCACACACACCCTCGAGGCCACTGAGAACAGGCGAGGAGAGCCAGAAGGCTCTGGGAAGCCCAGCTGAAGGCTGCACTTCCAGGCTGATGAGAGTTTTACCAGCATCCGCCAGGAAGCCTGGGCTCTGAGGGCTGTGTCACTATAGATGATCAGTTCTGGGTCGTGGCCACAGCCCCAGTTCTGGTCACAGCCAGACCACCAGTCCTGCGCCACCTACCACTCAGGCACTGGGCGGTCCTCAGGGCATCAGGCGGCCTCAGCTGCTGCAGACAGACCCTAGCGTTGTGTGACAGGGGTGCAGTCCCCAGCCTGGGAGAAGACCCCAATACAGGTCCCGAGAACTGAGGGAAAAGCCTTTCCCCAGAGGTCAGGTCTATGTCAGCAAAGGTGGGGAAACCAGGGGAGTGGTGGCATCAGGCCCCAGAGACATCTGATACGACCTCAGAAGACCCAGGGCCATGCAGGGTGAGTGCATCAGGGAGCGGCCTCTGGCAGGCTGTGATGGGTATTGAAGGAAGGGCTCAATGGTCACCTGACTCTCAGGAGTGCAAGGGAGGCCACTGAGGCCCATTCAGAAGGGACTGGGTGCTGGTCTCTGTGGACTTGTTCCCTGGCCCGTGGTGAGGAGGAGGATTTCTCACCACCTACCCTCTGGCCCCTGCTGCCCTCAGGAGCAGACTGCTGTGAGCCAGGTTGCCAGAAGGCCATCTCCAGCAGGAGGGAGGAACTCCAGGCATGTGCACGTCCCTGTGGTCTTGCATCACCATGGCAGTGCGTGCGGGCATGTATGTGCACTGGTCTGTGGCTTGTGGTGCATGAGTTTCACTAGGACCCATGTGAGGTGGGGGGGGTCTCCCATCGCCCCTCCCGTTAGGTCCTGCCTGTGCCCCACAGACACCCATCTGTGGCTTCCCCTTCTGGGCCACCAAAAATGGAAGAGAGAGGCACTTAAAAGAAGCAACTCAAATGGAATGAAATTGTTTCTGTTGGGGAATGCTTGAACCTTCAATCATCTTGGAAAATCCCACCCCACTTCCTGCTGCAGATTAATTACTCTAAGTGCAACTCCAATCAGGAGCTGGAGACCCCCCAGGAAACCTCTGAAGCTACCCCAGGCTGTTCCCAACATGGGGCGTCCACTCAGGCACAGCAGGACCCGAGGCCCCGACAGGCTTCTCGCTCCCACCTCACTCAGGGCTCAGGTCCCCGACCTGAAACACCCCCTCCCACCAGATTCTCCTGCCTGGCTCTGCTGCCAGCCCCCAAAAGCTCTTGTTCATGAACTCGCCTGCCATCTCAGCAGGCCCCCATCACCCACTAAATGGCTGTTTAATTCGCTGCCCTGATTCTCTGCCCAGAGCCTCGGTGCAGACGATGTTCCCTGGTGAATTAGTGTTCAGCATTTTTGTTTATTTGTTTGTTCTTTAACAAAAGGTTGTTTTGGTTTGAGGTTCAGCAAAAACACACACTGCATTCAGCTTCCTCTCCATTCAGGATTCAGTAAATTAGTTGTTTTCCCGTCTGCTTCGAGTCCTTGCCTCAAATGAGCCTCCAACAAGATAATGCATTTAAAAGCTCTTGGAAAAGTACCAGGCCCCGCACACATGTACGGCATTGTGATCGCACAGCTCTCAGAGGCAGCACACAAAGCTCCCGCCCACCCACACTAGGCTCAGCTCCCGAGGAACAGCGGCCCTGGTAGGAGTCCTTCCCCGTGCCTCACAGACAGGGCTTTGCGGGGGAGGGGCTGCCTTCTTGCAACCCTGCTGCGAGGTTGGTCCCCAAAGCCCAGACCTGTGCCCCTCCCCGTGGCCTGGGCTTGGTTTCTTCCCTTACACAGAGCCAAGGGGACAGGAATGCAGCAGATGAGATGCTAACACAGCCTCAGGGAGGTGACATTCCTTCCTGACAGGGCCACTTTTGCTTTCAGTGCCCGCTGTAGTCCTGAGGGCTTTTGGGATCAGTCCAGGGAGCATTCTTCAGTCAGGAAAACAAAATTGAAAACCGAAACCCACAATTCAAAAGCTTAGAAGCCTGCTTTACAGTCACTGATAACACAGAACCTACAGCGGCCTCCAGCTGAAACGATCTGTTCTCACTGGCTGTGTAAGAAACTCAGTGGTGTCATAGACCCCTTCCCCTCCCCTAAATCAGTTTAGCAGTAACCAGCGCAGTTACCCCCAACTTCACAACTACGAGTTCTTGTGAGGGCCTGAGACCCCATTTCTCCTAACGAGTTGGATGAGTTTCTGTGGCATCCACGACCCAGCTTGGTCCAGTGCATGAAGGTCCAAAGCCAGCTTCCTTATCCAGTAATATTTAGTGAGCACTGCTAGCATGCAATCCCTCTTGCTGCTGTGTCTTCCCAGCCTGCAAGTGGAATGGCTTCCGGAAGGAGGAGCCAGCATGGCCCTGCAGGAGGCTGAAGGAGGGCTGTGCCCTGGCACCCACAGGGGTGGGGGTGAATGAGGACCACCCCATTGGGATATTAGCCATCACCAGAAAAGCTGACACATCCTAAGCAATTTGCCACATGCAAGGCAGCCCCGGGGAGGTGCTGTTATCTTCCCCCTACGCAGCAGGTGCAGAAGCCCCAGGTCACACAGATTTGTGAAAGGGAAGGGGGCATCCAAACTCAGATGGCCAAGCAGATTAGGGTATGCTGGCTGACGAAGGTAGGAGGGAGGGAAGGAAGGAGGGACAGAAGTGAATAAATAGATGATCAGACAGAGACATACAGCCAGGCCAAAAGGACTCATTGCTGTTGAATACCCCTGACTCTGGGCCTCAGTTTCCTCATCTGTAAAATGCATGGTCCTTGGAAAAACAAACCTGCATGACTTTGGATTTGTCAGTGATTTCTTGGTTATGACACCAAAGGCACAGGCAACAAAAGAAAAAATAGACAAATTGGACTTCATGCAAATTAAGAAATTTTGTGCATCAGCAGACGCTGTTCATGAAGAGGCAACCCACACAATGGGAAAAAAGCATTTGCAAATCAAATACCTGATAAGGAATTGATATTCAGAATATATTAACTCCTTAAGTACAACATCAACAATAAAACAATCTCAAAAACACTCAAAGCACTTCAATAGCTATTTCCCCAAATAAAGTGCACAAATGGCCGAAGAGCACAGGAAAAGATGCTCAGCATCGCTGTCATTAGAAAAATATCAATTAAAACCCTGGTGAGAAACCACCTTGCTCTCCTTAGGAGGGCCGCTATCACAAAAACAGAAAATCACAGATGTTGGCAAAAATGCAGGGAAATCAGAACGCTGGTGCCTTGTCAGTGGGAATGGAAAATGGGGCAGGTGTTCCCAAAATATGACGGTTCCTCAACAGATTGCAGATAGAATGACTACATGATGCAGCAACTCCACTTCGGGGCATACACCTCAAAGCATTGAAAGCAGGGCCTCAAAGAGATATTTGCACACTCAAGTTCATGGGAGTATTATTCACAGTCGCTCAAATGTGGATGCAACCCAAATATCCATCAGTGGATGAATGAGTAATAATCGAATGCGGCAAATACATACAAGGTGTGGATGTCCAGCCTTACAAAGGAAGTTCTGGCCAGATGAGGTGGCTCATGCCTGTAATCCCAGCACTTTGGGAGGCAGAGGCGTGTAGATCACCTCAGGTCAGCAGTTTGAGACCAGCCTGGCTAACATAGTGCAACCCCATCTCTACTAAAAATACAAAAAATGAGGCAAGCCAGGTAGTGCACAAAGCTCCCACCCCAACCACACTAGGCTCAGCTCCTGGGGAACATTGGCCCCAGCGGGGGGGTCCTTCCCCACAGCCCCACAGATAGGGGCTGCCTTCATGCAACCCTGCTGCTAGGCTGGATGTTGCGGTGGCTCAAGCCTGTAATTCCAGCACTTTGGGAGGCCGAGGCGGGTGGATCACGAGGTCAAGAGATCGAGACCATCCTGGTCAACATGGTGAAACCCCGTCTCTATTAAAAATACAAAAAATTAGCTGGGCATGGTGGCATGTGCCTGTAATCCCAGCTACTTAGGAGGCTGAGGCAGGAGAATTGCCTGAACCCAGGAGGCGGAGGTTGCGGTAAGCCGAGATCGTGCCATTGCACTCCAGCCTGGGTAACAAGAGGGAAACTCCGTCTCAAAAAAAAAAAAAAAAAAAAAAAAAAAAAAAAAAAAAAAGTTAGGTATGTATGTAATCCCTAAAGCAGTAACTAAAAAGTAATACAAAGAGATATAGAAACAAAAGCCAATAAATAAAATAAATAGAAAGCTAAAAATATTCACATAATTCAAAAGAAGACAGAAAAGAAACATAAAAAAAAATGAGAAAATAGAAAATAAAATGGTAGACCTAAATCTAACTATATTAGTAATGACATTAAATTGAAACAGTCTAAATATAGCAATGAAAAAAATTGTCACATTGGATTGAAAAAAAAAAAAAGACTAGGATCCAATCATATCCTATATGATATGGTTTGGCTGTGTCCCCACCAAAATCTCATCTTGAATTCTCACATGTTGTGGAAGAGACCCAGTGGGAGGTAACTGAATCATGGGGGCAGGTCTTCCTGTGCTATTCTCATGATAGTGAATGCGTCTCATGAGATCTGATGGTTTTGAAAAACAGGAGCCTCCCTGCACAAGCTCTCTCTTTGCCTGCTGCCATCATGTAAGATGGGACTTGCTCCTCTTTGTTTTCCATCATGACTGTGAGGCTTCCCCAGCCACGTGAAAGTGTAAGTCCAATTAAACTTCTTTCTTTTGTAAATTGCCCAGTCTTGGGTATGTCTTTATCAGCAACATGAAAACAGGCTAATATGCTATATATATAAGAAATATACTTTAAATATAATTGTATAGAAATTAGTAAACTATAGCTCAGAGGCCAAATCCAGCTCATGGTCTGTTTTTAAGAATGATTTTTACATTTCTTAAGGGTCATGAAGAAGAAAGGGAGGGGAAGAAAGAGGTAATAGAAACCATATGTGGCCACAAAGACTAAAATATTTACTATTAATAGCTTACCCTTTTCAGGACAATGTTTGCTGGCCCCTCAATTGATAGATTAAAAGTAAAAGGATAAAAATGATACACCAAGCAAATACTCATCAAAACAAAACGTAAGTGGCTATATTAGTATCAGATAAATAAGACTTCAGAACAACAAAAACTACCAGGGACAAATAGGGCTGTTACATCATAACAAAATAATCAGTTCACAAAGAAGATGTAACAGTCCTAAACAGTAGATCCTTCAATGACAGAGCTTTAAACTATATGAGACAAAAATTCATAGAACTAAAAGAAGAAATCCACAATTATGTTTGGAGATTTCCTCCCTTCTTTCTCAGTAATAGAATACATAGACAGAAAATCAGCACAAATACAGAAGACCTGAATAACACTACCAACTTGACCTAATACATGTTTATTCACCATTAAACATAAACGTAAACATCAGCCTTAATGTTGGCTGAGAATACTTCAGCCAATAGTAGTGGATCATGTATTCTTTTCAAGTATAAATGGAACATTCGCCAAAATATTCTGGGCCATTAAAAGCTTAACAACCTTAAAATAATTTAAAAAATTATATAGTGTATAGCTTCTGACCACCAGGGACTTAAACTAGAAATCAACAACAGAAGAAATTTGGAAATTACACAACGCACCTCTAAATAATCTATGTGTCAAAGAGAAAGTGCCAAACAGTCTAAGATTATGCTTTAAGAAACTAGAAAAAGAACAAATGAAACCCAAAGAAAATAGAAGAAAAGAAATGATAAGAGCAGAAATTAGTATAACTGAAAACAGAAAAATAGAAAAATAAGTTAAACCAAATGTTAGTTTTTTGAAAATATTAAATACACTTGATAACTCTTTAGTGAGACTGACTGCCAAAAAAAAAAGAGAGAGAGAGAAAACAAAAATTATAAATCAGAAATTAAAAAGGAGATATCACTACAGACACTACAGATATTAAAAGAATAACAAGGTGATAGTATTAAGAACACTATACCCATAAATTAACAATTTGTATAAAATGATGGATTCATTGAAAGGCACAAAACATCAAAATTCACCCAAGAAGAAAGCAATAATCTGATATGTCTTACTACTAAAGAAATCAAATTCTTATTTTAAGACCTTCTGATACACAAAACTCCAGGCTCAGATGATTTCACAGGAAAATCCTACTAAATATTTAATGATGTAATAATGCCAATTATATCCAAGCTCTTTCAGAAAATAAGAGAGCACTTTCCAACTCATTTAATGAGGCCAACATTATCCTGATATCAAAAACAAATACATTAAAAGAAAACTAAAGATCAATACCTCATGCATATCTATACAAAAATCCTCAACAATGTAGTAGTAGTCAAACCCAGAAATATATAAAAGGACAATGTATTATGACCAAATGAGGTTTATCCTGGGAATGCAAAGCTGGTTCAGCATTAGCAAATAAATTAATGTAATTCATCATGTTAGTAGTATGCTAAAGAAGGAAAATCATGTGATCATTTCAATAAAAAGGGAACAGTACTTGAGAAAATTCAACATTCATTTATGATTTTTAAAAACCTCTCAGCAGGCTGGGCACAGTGGCTCACACATGTAATCCCAACACTTTGGTAGGCCGAGGTGAGATTACTTGAGGCCAGGAGTTCAAGACCAGCTTGGCCAACATGGTGAAACCCCATCTCTACTAAAAATACAAAAAGTTAGCTGGGCATGGTGGTGGGCACCTGCAATCCCAGCTACTTGGGAGGGTGAGGTAGGAGATTTGCTGCAATCCCAGCTACTGGGAGGCAGAGGTTGCAGTGAGCTGAGATCATGCCACTGTGCTCCAGCCCGAGTGACAGAACATGATTCTGTCTCAAAAAATTAAAAATTCTCTCAGCAAATTATGACCACAAAGGTGTTTAATCTGGTAAAAAGTATCTACAAAAGAGCTACAGCTAACATTACACTTAATGGCAACAGATTCCAAGTTTTCCCAAGGCAAGGATATCTATTCACCACCATACTCAATGCCCTAGAATGTGCAATAATGCAGGAAAAATTTTTTTAAAACTGGCAAAGGGGAAATAAAGGCAGATAACATGGCTGTCTGTGTGGAAAATGCTGTAATCCACTGGATTCTACAGAAAAGTCTTTCGTATACTAAATGATTTTAGAAATGTTAGAGGATACAAGGCCAATATACAAAAATTAGTTGTATTTCTATATATTAATAATGAATATTTGAAGTACGAATTTCAAAAATCAGCATCACACCCATGTTCACAGAAGCATTATTTTCAATAGCCAAAAGGTAGAAGCAACCCAAAGCTCCATCAACAGATGAATGGATCAATAAAATGGGATACATGCATGCAATGTACATATGTTCAGCATTAAAGAGGAAGGAAATTCTGACTCAGGGTTCACCTTGGATGAACCATGAAGACATTACTTTTAAGTAAAATAAGATAGTCACAAAGGAAAATACTATTATTATTCCACTTATATGAGCTCCCTAGAGTAGTCAGATTCATAGAGATAAAAAGCAGAACAGAGTTTCCAAGGGATAGGGGAAGGGACAATAAAGAGTTAATGTTAACAGGGACAGTTTTAGTTTTACATCTTGGAAAAGAGCTCTGTGGTTGGATGGAGGTGATGGCAGCACAACATGTGAATGTACTTACTACCACTGAACTGTACAGTTACAAATGGTTAAGATAAATTTTATATGCTCATTGTACCACCATTTTGAAAAATTTAAAAAGTTAGGTTTAAATGGGAACGCTAGAGCTAAACATTGCAATATCTCACATGAAAAATTCACGAAATGTACTCAAAGACATGGCAGAGACAGCAAATGAGAAAGTCAGCAGACTTAAAGTCAGATAAATAGCATAACACAGAAAAGAAAGATGAAGGAGATTGAATTGCATTCCAGTGACCTTTCGGACAATGTCAATATGTAATTAGAGGGAGAGGATGGAACAGAAAGAACATTTGAAGAAAAATAGCCCCAAATTCCTCATATTTGGTAGAAGAAAAATCAACTAAGATCCAAAACGATAAGCAAAAATACAAACAAGGTAAACGTTTAAAAAAAAAGCTATGAAAAGGAGCTACAATCATGTTTCCGAAAACCCAAGATTTAAAAAAAGTTTCAAAAGCAATCAGAGGACTGGGCACGTGGCTCACACCTGTAATCCCAGCACTTTGGGAGGCCGAGGCAAGCAAATCATCTGAGGTCAGGAGTTTGAGACGAGCCTGGCTAACATGGGGAAACTCTGTTTCTACTAAAAATACAAAATATTAGCGGGGCGTGGGGGTGCATGCCTGTAATCCCAGCTACTCAGGAGGCTGAGGCAGGAGAATCACTTGAACCCCTGAGACGGAGGTTGGAGAGAGCCAAGATCGCACCATTGCAATCCAGCTTGGGCAACAGAGCAAACCTCTGGCTCAAAAAACAAAACGAAACAACAACAACAACAACAACAACAACAACACAAAGTACATAAGCAAATCTTTGTTTTACCAAAGGCCATGCTAAGAGAATGGAAAGTCAAGCTACGGACTGTAAGAAAATATTTGCAAGCCATATGTTCAACAAAAAATAAACTAGTATCAGGAATACATAATCAATTCTCAAAACTAAACACTAAAGGCAAACAACCCAATTAGAAATACGGGCCAAAGCCATGAACAGACATTTTGCTGAAGAGGATATACCGAGAGCAAATAAACACATGGAAAGTTGTTTAACATCATTATCCATTAGGGAAATGCAAATTAAATCCACAATGAGGTATTACTAACACACCTAGCAGAATGACTAAAATAAAAAATAGCGGTAACACTATTATCAGTATTTACAGAGAAAAGAGACCACTCTGTATGGATAGTGGAAATATAAAATGGTGCAGCCAGTCTGGGAAAGTTTGGTAGTTTCTTGTGAGATTAATTTAAACATACAACATAACCCAGCAGCTGAACACTAATAGAAACATATGTTAATGAAAAAACCTGTACACAAATACAGGTTCACAGCAGCTTTATTTGTAACACCCAAACGAGAAACAACCCAAATGAACTCCCATGGGTAAATAGTTGAACAAACTGTGTTGCCTCCATAACATGAAATACTTTTCAACAAGGAAAAGGAATGGAGCGCTGATTTATGCAACAACTTGGAGGGATCACAAGATAATTATGCTGAGTGGATTAAAGAGTTTTATTCTTCAAAAGAAACTGTTAAGAGAAAGACAACTATCACATGGTCTTATTTTCATGTGGAATCTAAACAAGTTGAACTCATACAAGTAGAGAGTAGAATGATGTATACGAGAGAGCAGAGTGGGGAAAGTATTTGAGGAAGGGAGAGATGTTAGTCAAAGGGTATAAAGTTTCAATTGAGAGGAGTGAGTAAGTTCTAGTGACCTATAGCGTAGCGCAGAGACTATAGTTGATAATAATTTTTGATATATTTCAAAATTGCTAAAAGGGTAGATTTTAAACATTCTCACTACAAAGTAATGATACATATGTGAGGTGTTGAATACATTAATCAGCATGATTTAATCATTCCACAAAATATACATGTATCAAAACATCACATTTTACCTATAAATATATACAATTATTAGTCCATTAAAAATTAAATTCTTTTTAAAAGACCAAAAGGCCGGGCATGGTGGCTCACACCTGTAATCCCAGTACCTTTGGTGGCTGGGAGGTCAAGGCTGCAGTGAGCCATGATTGTGCCACTGCACTCCAGCCTGGACAACAGAGCAAGACCCTGCTCAAAAAAAAAGAGAGAGAGAGAGAGAGAGAGAGAGAATGAGAGAGAGAGAAAAGAGAAAGAATAGCACTCTGTTCCCTCAATAAAGCACTGTTAAAAAAAGGCAAAGACAATCCATGATTTGGGAGAAAATATTTGCAAAGCCTAATTGACAAACACTTTTATTCACAATAAAGATTTCTTATAATTTATTAATAAGAAATTAGAAGATAACAGGCAACCAACTTTAAAATGTCCTAAAGATTTTAGAAGACACTTCACTAAAAACATATGTAGATGGCAAACGAGCATTTGTCAGTAGGTAATTGCAAATTAAAACTATAACCTAATTCTATTACACACACATTAGAATAGCTAAAAATTTTTTAACTGGCCACAAAATACTGGAGAATATGTAGAGCAATTGGGACTCTTCTATACTGTTGTGGGAACATAAAATTGTACAACTGCTTTGGAAAGCAGTTGGGTCTTTTTTTTTTTTGGGGGGGGGTCTTTTTTTTTAAGTTAACCAAAACTTATCACAAAATCCAGTCATTCTACTTCTAGGCATTTATGCAAGAGAAATGAAAGCCTTATCCCTACAAAAGCTTACACCTGAACATTTACATCAGTTTATTTTTCATGGACAAAAACTGGAAACACCAATGTCCATCACCATGAATAAATAAACAAATTTTGATATTTATTTTTTCTCATGAAGCAATATGATCTAAAATTTTGGTATTTCTTAAGAAGCCAAATTAAATAATATAGCACACACTCTGTAAATTTATCTATATAAATTTCTAGAAAATGCAAATGAATCTATAGGTACAGAAAGAAAATAGCTGCATGGGGACAGGGGTGGAGGGAGAGAGGCATTACAGTAAGACATGAGTCAACTTTAATGTGTGATGAAAATATTCATTATCTTGATTATGGTGATGGTTTTACAGATGTCAGCATTCACAGTATGTCAGCATTTATCAAATTATGTACTTTACATATGTACAGTTTATTGTATGCCAAGTATACCTCAATAAATCTCTTTTAAAATTCCTAGAAAGATTGATCAGGAAAGAAGGGGAAAACTCACAAATTGCCAGTATCAGAAATAAAGGAGGGGTATCATTATAGATCCTGCAGACATCCAAAGGATCATAAGGAAATATTATGAGAGATTCTATGCCAGTAAATTCAACAACATATGAAGCAGGGAAATTCCTTGAAAACACAATTTACCTAAACTGGCACAACTTGAAAAAGATACCGATTGTTCCAATATCTATTAAAGTTGAATTTGTTTTTAAATCCTTTCCACGAGGAAATTTCAGGCCCAGAGTACTTTACTGGTAAATACTATCAAACACTCAAAGAATAAATAACACCACTCTTACATAAAATGTTTCAGAAAGTGGAGAAGAAAATAGTTCTTGAATCATCTTAGAAAGTTAGTATAATCTAGATACCAAAACCTGACAAAGACATTATAGAAAATTATAGATCAATGTGCCTCATGAAGCAGACACACACACACACACAAAATCCCTAAGATAATATTAGCAAATTGAATTCAGTGATATACAAAAGAGTAATACATCAGTATTAAGTGTTTTTTTCCAAGGAACATTTAAAAATCAACCAATATAACTCACCAAAACAAAATAAGCAGGCAAGACAATATGTCCATTTCAAAAAATACAGAAAAAGTGTCTGACAAAATTCAGTGCCTGTTTATGGCACAAATTCTCAGCAAACTTGGACAAAGAAGAAGAACTTCTTCAAAATGTTAAGGGACATTTATGAAAATGCTAGTAAACACCATATTTTTTGCTGAAACATTGAAGTCTTTCTCCTAAGATTGGTAACATGGTAAGGATGCCTGAACTCACCATTCCTCTTTACCTTTGCACTGAAAATCTAGCTAGTGCGATAAGGCAAGAAAAATTAAAAGCACATAGACTTGCAAAAAAAAAAAAAATCATCTTCCCTATACTTACAAATGCTATGACTGCCTACATGAAAAAAATTTAAAGAATGTACAATAACCATTAGAACTAATAAGAACATTAAGCAAGATAATAGGATACAAACAAAATATACAAAATCAATTATATTTTTTATCTTAGCAGCAAGTAATTGGAAATGAAATTTTAAAACAATTCCATTTATAGTAGTACCAAAGCCTATAAAATATTTAGGAATAACTTTATGTACAGCCTTCTATGTAGAAAAGTAGAACACATTTCTCAGAGAAATTGAAAATCTAAATGAATGGATAAAAACTACATGTATGCCTTAGAGACTCAATATTGTTTAGAGGCAAGTTCTTCCCAGACTGAACAGATTCCTCTAGCTTCAACACAATTCGAATCCAAATATGAATAGAATTTTTAAATAAAATTGATGAATTGTTTCTAAGATTTAAATGAAAATGTAAAAGGCTTAGAATAGTTAAAAAGAAAAAAACCCAATCTTTAAAATAAACAACCAAGTTGGAGAACTTGAACTTACTGGTTTCAAAATATATCAGAAGCTACAGTAATCAAGATGGCGTGGTACTGATGGAATCAAAGACAAATAGATCAATGGATCATAATGGAGAATCCAAATATAGAGTTCCATGTACTCAGTTAATTGATTTTTTGCAAAGATGTCATGCCAAGTGAGGGAAAAAAAAAAAAAAAGCATCTCTTCAGCAAATGGGCTAGAAAAACTATAAGAAAATATATAGAGGAAAAGGAGTCTTGACTCCTACTTCACATGACACATAAAAATTAATTTGAGATGGATGGATCATAGACCTAACACAAGAGCTAGAACTATAAAGCGTCTTGCAGAATACATGGGAAAATATCTCCATGGACTTGAGGGAGGTGAAGACTTCTTAGAACCCCAAAAGCACTGATCACAAAATGAAATACTAACAAATTGACCTCATCAAAATAAAAAACTTCTGCTTATCAAAAGTCAACATTAAGAATATGAAAAGGCAAGCCACAGATTGGGAGAAAATATTTGCAATATGTATGTCTGACAAAGACATATCCAGAATATTTAAAGAGCCCCTGCAGTTCAATAATAAAACAACATAAACAAAAACAAACAGAAAAAGACTTGCATATTTCACGAAAGAACATACAAAAATGGATGATAACACGTAACGTTACGCAATATCATTAGTCATCAGGAGAATGAAAATTAAAAGCACAATGAGATACCACATCATACCTATCAGAAAGGTCAAAATTCAAAAGATTGACGATATCTACTGTTGGTGAAAATGTGGGGCAACTGGAGCTCTCAGACATTGCTGGTGACAGTGCAAAACGGCACAGCCACTTTAGAAACTTTCTAGATTCCTTTAAAAGTTAAGCGTATAACCACCCTGTCACAAAACAATCCCACTCTTTCATGTTTACTCAAAAAAAAAAAAAAAGACAATGTATGTCCACAAAAACAGACACAACCCAAATATCTATTAATAGAAGAGTGAAAATTCATCATATATATTTATACAATGATGTACTCGTCAGCATGAAAACAAACGGACACATGCGATAATGCAGATGAATCTCAAAACTATCATGTTCTATACATGAGTACGTAGTCTATGATGACACGTGTAAGAAGTTCAGATCAGAGAAGACTGCTATGATTATGGAAATTAGACCAGTCCAGTCTAGTGGGTGTGGACTGGAAGAGTCATGAGGGAACTTTGAGAGCAACAGTAATGATATCTGTCTTGATTGGGGTGGTGGTTACATGGTTATCTGCGTCACTCACAATTTATCAAATTGGACACTTATCTGTGAATTGACTGTATGTCACTTTCATCTCAATAAAAAGCTACGGCATATTGTCGAAAACACATTGTTGTTCAGCCTTTAGTTAACATCATCACATACTCATATGCTCCATTTAATGTTCCAAATTTGCTCCTCAAAAAAATCCACGACAAAACACAAAACAGACAATAAGGCAAAAAAACTCAGAGGCTGGTCTGAGCTCTGAGTCCTTCTCTAGGACCGCAGCTGGAGGAGCAAAGGCTTCAGGCTGGGGAGCAGGCACTGGCACCCCCACCCCACAGAGCACAGCACCAGGGAAGGCACCTCCCTAGCCACCTTGTAACTGTAAATGGCAATCTTGACAGGCATGGGCAGGGGCTGATTGGTCATGTCACCTGCTGTCCTCAACAGGGACATGAAAACCAGGGGGGACCACATGAGGAAGATGGAAGCAAGTGTGATGACACCCTCAATTCCATATTTCACAGCCTCCTCTTCTGCCCAGGAGGCCAGGGTAGTTCTGCAGAAGAGGGCAGGCAGGTCAGGGCCATGCCTTGGATCAGACAGCTGTGGACTCAAGGGAGGCAGGCTGGCAAATCACTCTTAAAAGTTGGAGGAGGGTGGGTGATTCAGAGAATGTCACACTGGGGTCAGGGGGAGCTGGAGTCATGTTCCAATGCCACCACTAACCAGCTATGTGACCTTGGACACACAGCCCCTCTGAGCTTCTGTCTCCTCCTTTGTAACATGGTAATGAAAGGAAGCCTGCTTCATCAGGTGGTTTTGAGCACTCCCAGGTGACGGTGGGGAGAATCCAGCATGGGTTCTGCCATTTTACTGAGGACTCAGTACAAACTCCATGAGCGCTGGAATTCAGGGCCAAGCTGCCCGGTAAGCACCTGGTGCACTGGGCAAGACATGAGCCTTACTGCTGTAGGGTACAGGACTGAGGCAAGAAAAGCTGCCACCTCCACGCCTCCCGCCCGCACCCACCTTCTCAGACTCTGCCAGCGCTTCGTGATGAAGACCTTTGCACACAGGCCCCCTAGATGTCTCCAGTTAGACAGGCCGAGGGCAGTGTCCATCCATACCCACTCTATGACAGCCCTCGGCTCCAAGAGGAAAGGCACGAGGCAGAACCTGGGGCACAGAGGACCACCAGGAGGTCACCAGGGGGCACCAGTCCATCCAACGTGTGCATGCCATGGCATCTCTCCCCATCCTGTCACACAACCCATCCATCGCCTCATCCCTCCCATCACATCCCACTCCACCCCAACGCCTTCAAAACCCTATAGATCTGTTCATCCCATCACCATCCACCTCAGGCCCCAGCCCCTACATCGATCCCATCTGCTCACCACCCCTTCCGCAAATCATCACATTCCCCAGCAGGCCGCATGCTAAGTATTCAGGACATGTGGGTGAAGAAGGGAGACAGAACGCTGGACTAGGAGGACACTGGCAACACCCAGGGAGCCAGGTATGATCGTGCTAAGTGCTGCAATGGAAGTCACCAGGCAGTGGCTGGACATGTCAGCTTGGGTGCTTGGGGGAAGCCTTAATGCCAAGACCTGAAGGATGGGATGGAGGATGAGACAGAGACAGCGCTGCGGAAGGTGGAAGGAGCCGTTCTCAGGACTGTAGCCTCAGGCAGAGAAAGAGCTGGATACCGTCCAGGACCGGAGGCACCCCTCTTTTCTCTCTCTCTGTTTCTCTATCTATGTCTCTCTCTCTCTCTCTCTCTCTCTCTCTCTCTCTCTCTCTCACACACACACACACACACACACACACACACATACACACACACACACACGTATATTTATATATGTCTATGTCTCTCTATATATGTATATTTATATATGTATATTCTCTGTTTCTCTGTCTCTCTATATATGTGTGTATATATATCTCTTTTTTCTCTGTTTCTCTCTCTGTCTCTCTCTCTCTCTCTCTCTCTCTCTCTCTCTCTGTGTGTGTGTGTGTGTGTGTATGTGTGTGTGTCTCTCTCTCTATTTCTCTCTCTTCCTCTCCTTTGACTTGGGCTTCAAGGCTTGTTCCAATGTCTCCTGACTCCAGAAAACCCTCCGAACTTTCCCTCCCATCCCCAAGCAGGGCAGTCACCCATGTGGCACCCAAGGACCCTGACAGTCCTCAGGACCCAAGGACCCTGATGGTCTCTCAGGAGAGACCCGAAGACCCTGATGATCTCTGGCTCGTACTGTGGCTTGCTGTTCAGAGATGTATGTCCTGTCTCTTCCGTGGAATTCTCAGTGTCTTGAGGAGTGCAGCTGCCTTTGCCACCTCTGTGACCCCCAAGATACAGAACAAGACATGCTCCTTGAGATTCAGAGCTGGAGGGAGCCCTGGCTGTCCCCATTGTCACTGCCTCCCACTTCAGCCACTGAGCACAGACTGGAGCTGAGGGCATTGTGAGGCAGTCTGGTCTCTTTCCAGCCCCACCCCACCCTGGCTGGCAAATAGCTCAGCTTCTCAGAGTGAAAACCCAGGCTCCAAGGACTTTTCAAAGGAAGCCAGGAGCCCTGGACAGGGAGGAGGCAGCGGCTGCAGGGCCCCTGAGAAGCTCCCATAGCCACCTTAACACAGGGCCTCTCCTTTGCATGGCAGCCCAGCTCGATTTGTATGCAGCTTTCCCCCTAATTAGTAGGAGCTTTTCAGAGAAGCAATAAAACAACATAGCAACTTGGACAGGGCACGGAAGGCAAGAGCCATTTCGGTAATGGAGTCGGTGGAATTGCTAAAGAGAGACGGTGACCACGCTCTGCTTTTAAGAAAGCTGAGGGCAATGCTATCCTGTCGTCTGCCTGGTTATTAAGGATAAGTCATGGCTGCCCCCGCCCTCAGCAACAGAAGGAAATTCCATGAATCCAGAGTCCTGGGCAGTGGCTCCCAGGAAACCAAAGTGCTGAGCTCAGCAGTCTGGGGGACGATGCATGGGCCTGGGGCTCGTTGGCTTACCCCAAAGGCCTAGTCAGTACCCAAAGAGGATGAGGGTGAAGCTGGGCACGTCCAGCAGGAACAGGAGGCCTCAACCTCGGGCTAGCCTGCAGGTGTGTGAGATTGCGGAAGAATTGGCAGATGGGGTGGTAGACCCGGAAGGTCCTGAAGGCAGAAGCATGCTGTGGGCCACCCCCAATTTGGACAATTCCTCACAGCCAGCTGGAAGGTTCTAGGAGGATGCCATAGAAGACTCCACGGTTTGACAGATGGGGAAGCTGAGGACAGCACATGTGGTTTTTTTCCCCAAGCTTGTATTTGGAAAGAACACTGAAGGAAAGTACTCTGGTGTTCAGGGACCGATCTTCAGGGGAATGCCAGGCTTCTTTCTGACAACACCTGAATTTCTACTACCACGAGTACAGGTTCCCAACACTAACCCAGCCACAGATGCTGCAGGGTTAATCCAGTGCAGCTGGGGAAGAGCTTGGCGCAGTAGAACAGGTACCAGGTCACCCCCACAGTGTGACACTAAGCAAGTTGCTCCATTTCTAAGCTTCAGGTTCTTCACCCACTGAATGGCAGTGGTGAGCCCTAGCCTGACTATACCATGGAGTGGCATTGAGGGGAAACGTTGGAGTAGGTGTGAAGTAGCATCAGGAATAAGAAAGTGCAATGGGCATGTGTGATTATCTCCATAGTCGGGCAAGAGGATGGGCAAGTAGGGAGGTGGATAGGTTGGGTGCATAGGTGGGTGGATGGGTAGGTGGATGGGTAGGGCGAGGGTGGAGGGATGGGTGAGTGAATGGATGAGTGGATGGGTGAGTGGATGGATGGGTAGGTGGTTTGATGGGTGAATAGGTAGGTAGATGATTAGATGGGTGGGTAGACGGATGGGTCAATGGATGGGTGGATGGATGAGCATAAGGTGGGTGGGTGGGTGGGTGGATGGATGGTGAGTGAATGGACTGGATGGGTGTGTAGGTTTAATGGGTGGGTAGGTAGGTGGATAAATGGATGGGTGGGTAAATAGATGGGTAGGTACATGAATGGATGTGGGTGAATGAATGGGCAAGTGGATGGGTGGGTGGGTAGGTAGGTGGATGGAATGACGGGGGTGAATGTGGATAGATGGCAGGTAGATGCATGGATGGGTGGATGGAAGAGTGGGCGGACAGGCGGGTGGATGGATGGTGGGTGAATGGATGGGTAGGTGGATGGATGGGTGGATGAGTGCATGTGTGAATGGGTAGATAAAGGGACGGATGGAAATAAGGGAGGAAGTGCAGTGAGATCAAGAGATGATGAATGAACACACACAGAAAAGGAAAGATACAAAATAGAAGGAGGGTTGGCTGTATAGGTGCAAAGACTGTTAGATGGATGAGTCATTGGACTGGCAGATAAGAGGAAAGGTCAAAGTATAAACTGGCAAGTGCTTGGGCAAAAGCATGGGTGAGGGAATAACTGCCTGCAGTTCCACAGACAGACCAGGTAGAGGGCAAGGATGGCTGCTCTTGGAAGTGGCAGTCCTGAGTCTAGGATCTGACTCCTGTGTGACTGTTGCTCCCAAGGCCCAGCTCCAGCCCCTGCCATGTGTGGATCCAGGGCCACACGGCCCCACAGTAACGACACAGCCCTCAACTTGCAGCTGAGACTTGGTCTGTGAGGAAGTGGGGAAGGCTCCCACCTCATGGCCTTCCTCTCTCATTCCTTCTGAATGAGGTCTCTTAATTACCTTTTAATGACCTGCTTCCTGGCTTTCTCCAGCTGTTTCTTCAGCATCCCTTGGCTGAGTTGCTTTTGGCTGAATGGGAATTTCCTGAGTAGGCTCCATCTCTTCCTGGATTCTGGGTCTTGGGGACCCCCTGGCAACACACAATAATACAGGCCTCTCCTTGACCTTTTATTCCAGAAGCTATTTTAGTTGGGAGCACCCTGCCCGTCTCTTCCACTGACTCCCACCCCCTACCCCAGGACCAGCCCCATGTGGTTTCTACCAGCGTCTGAGCTCAGGCCGGGGATTTGCTCGCTGTGTCCCCCAACCCCAAGGGGCCAGGTCTGGAGCCCCAGGCCAGACAGCGGAAAGCCTGGAGGGGTGGGGAGCAGCAGCAGGCCTGGGAACAGTGACCAGCAGACCCTCTCCCCGCCCCATCACTTGGAAACTCCAATGGCCCACACTTTGCCAGACTTTGCAGCTGGTTTGAGACTATGGGGGCTCCTCCTCAGGGCCTGGGGTCCAGACCAAGCAGGGTATAGCCTATCTCTGTAATCCTTTTCAGCACGCCCAGCAGTGGGCTGACAGTTGCAAAGACAGCTCCTAGGAGTGGGGCTTCTGCTCAGCCTGTCTCATGAGGTGGCCACCTGGCGCCCCTTAGCTACTTTTTATTGCTTTCTGCCCTTTTTTTCCCCCTTGAAGGAACCAGGGTCCCAAGCCCCGGAGAGGCAAAGCAGGCACGGAGGAGAAGGCTGAGGCATTTCCACCCACCACCATGGCCACACAGCCTCCCCAAACTCGCACTCGGCCCCCAGACCAGCTGGAGGGTGTGGGGACTAGAAGGTGCTGGAGTCTCTGCAGAGGGCAGGAGGGGAAGCACAGGAGAGAGGGTGGGTGTGTCTCCCCGGGGGCAGGGAAAAAGCAGGAGAGAGGCAAAGGAGTATAAAGTAAGTCCCCGGCAGGAAGATGAAAAAGAAAGATTTCTAGGGAAGGACAGGCAAGGTGATGAGGACAGGTTTCTGCAGAGTGGGACAAGAGAAGGAGCATGAGAAGACAACTTGGGGGCTCCCTGAGGTTGTGGGGAGAGAGGCGAGGGAGCCCGCCGCTGCGGAAGGACTACAGCCATGGCTCAGACCTCCAGGGATGTTAACCAGAGACCAAGAAAGTCCAAACGATTTCAACTTCACTGCAAAGAAAGCACGCTCAAACAGAAGGCAGGGCGACGGCCACTGGAGGCTGAACCAGGAAGTCAAAATTCAATTGGCAGTTTCTCTTGTGACATCCCTGGTCAAAGAAGAGGCTCCAGCAGCCACAGGAGGCTCGGTTTCCACATCTGGAAAACGGGGACAGTTAGTCTCGCCTCGGCCAATCTCCTCTGACTTTAATTAGAAATGATAAGAAATGAGCAAAGGATGTCTCATAGGAAACGGAACCAGCTTTCAGACTCCCCCTGCTTCGGGGCTGATGTCCCTTCGTGGTGGAGCGGTGGGTGAACAGCACGAGTGACTGCAGCAGATCACCCAGGACCCAGCCGTCCTTCTTCGCCATCCCAATTACATTTGGCAGGGAACGTGGATTTTCCCCACTGATGCCAGTGTATCATTTTGTGGTCCAGGGAAAGAATCCGAACTGCAAAATTATTTGACCAGGACAGTGGCCTCCAGAAAGGAAGGAGAAACACACAGGGAAAGTCATTGCAAATGGTCTGATGAACACGCACGCACGCGCACACCCATAAAGCCAGTGAATGCCCAGCAAAGTGCTCAGCGGATGTTCATGTGCTTCACAAATGTGAGAGATTGTTCTGGTCATCATCAGAGGCTAGAGATTAAAAGGAAATAAAACACCAGAAACCACCATGAATACGTAAGCTGGCCCCACGTGACACTGCTGGAGGCTGGCCAGCCTTTTTAATTTCTCCTGACATTTGTTGCCTGCTAAATCAATTTGATGCATAGCGGGCCGGTGAAGACGGCTCTCCCAGCCTGCCCCTTCTCATCAGTGAGCTGAGGGATAGGGTTTTAAGAGATTGTCTTTTTATGCTGAAAATACTCAAAAATGGCTTTGTTTCCTTTGGCAAGAGGAAAAGGTCACTCAAAGTCCCCATCCTTTTAATGCTGATAGATTATCAGACATCAGGGAGAGAAGGAGTTTTTTGAGCCAAGAAAGTGAATGGCCGGATGCATCATGTTAGATGGTTTCTTTAATGCTATTTTGGGGCACCACCCGGGGACAGAGAACTGCTTCTGTTTCACCACCTCTTACAGTACAAGCTCTTCTTCCAGATAAATAGCCTCACACCTCGTGGGGACCCCATTGGGGGCTGGCTGTTGATGCTCCTGTGTGGAAGCTGATTCACACAGGGAGACAATGGGGAGGGGCGTGGAAAGATGCCTCCAGTCTCGAGTGGGCAGTGGCCCCCACATCTGTCGTCAGTAATCCTGGCAGCTAGGATGGAACTGTCTGATGGGGAATCTCCCTGCGTGATGCAGAAGAGGGGTCAGGAGTGGGCTCTCATCTTTAATTCTGCCTTGGACCAACACCCTCCTGGTTTCCTTGTCTGTAAAAGTTAGAGGGTTGGTCTGGGTGATCTTTAAGGCACTCTCCAATTTTACCTTTTATAATTCTCTTTAAAAACCTTGTTTACTAGTTAATCGGAACTGAGAAGGAGAACCAGCCTCTAAGTCAGAGTGCCAGTAATGGAGAAACCACAGCGTCTATACCTTGGGAATCCCATCACAACTTTATGACTCCAAATAATTCCATTGGCAGGGACAAGTACAGATACTAGCGTGGTTTTCTCTCTCTAAAACACCCCAAATGTGGCACGTTGTGGAAAACCGTGCTCTGCAGATAAAAGCGGGGACGTCAAAGGCTTGAGGCAAGAATAGGTGAGTTTCACCCTGAGAACTATCTCGGTTTCCGTAGAAGTTGGTAATGACCCTGAGGATGTCACCAGGTACCAAGGGGAAGAGGGCCTGCATAGATTAGGGATGCCTGCCATGAGCACCTGATGGAAGAAGCCACACACAGGCCAAAGGGTATTTTCCTTTCCTGGTACAGAGGAAATGTCAACGAACATGGAGGCAGGAGATGTGGGCCCTTGTCAATGGTTCGGTCATGTCATTCCCAGCCCACGTTCCCTCCCTTTGCAAGGGCTGGCCTGCCTCTCAAACATCCTCTCTTGAGGCCCCTAGGGGTTGAAGACTATGAAGGCAGATGGAAACGTGTATAGACCCTCCTGGATCAAGCCATCCAAACGTGAGATGGTATTCGCTGAAGTGGTTATAGGAATAGTTTAAGGCGCATCAGATTTTATTGGACTCGGCTATAAGCAGTCAATCAAATCCAATCTGTTTCATTTATAATTGGGAGGATCTACTTGTATACAAAAAAATGTAACACGGACTGAAATGTACATTATTTCCAGTGAACTAAAATTTTATTTTTTTTGAGACAAAGTCTCGCTCTTGTCACCCAGGCTGGAGTACAATGACTCGATCTTGGCTCACCGCAACCTCCGCCTCCTGGGTTCAAGCAATTCTCCTGCCTCAGCCTCCTGAGTAGCTGGGATTATAGACATGTGCCACCACGCCTGGCTCATTTTTTTAGAGACAAAGTTTCACCATGCTGGCCAGGCTGGCCTCAAACTCCTGGTCTCGTGATCTGCCTGTGTTGGCCTCCCAAAGTGCTGGGATTATAGACGTGAACCACCACGCCCCACCTAAAATTTTCTTTATACTGATGTTTACTTTTTTTTTTTTTTTTTTTAACACAAATGTTTCTTTCTGGCTTAGACAATGCCAGGATATCAGGGCTTAAAAGGAGCCAGACTGGACTCTGGCCAGCTGCCTCTTCCTCCAGGCGTCTTCAGTGATTCTGAAGGAGGGACGAAGATCTAGGAGGCTTCCCTCCCTCCCCAGCCAGAGCTCTTGGGAGCAGGGGAGGGGCAGTGACAGAGGAGCAATAGCTCATGCTGACAGGCTTATAAAAATGATGTGATGGGAGAAAGAACCCAGTGACTGGTACTTAACTTTTGCTCTAATTAATTTCGTGGACAGACTGTCTTCAAGTTTGCAAATGTTGCAACGGAGTCAGAAAGAGTACCAGAGCTAGTGGTAAATTACATCCAAGACGCAAAAAGAAAAAAAAAAATAAAAACAGAAACATACATTGCCTAAGTCCACTGTTTAGGTATTTACTACGCGTGAGGCAGGTGTAAATACCCGTGATCACTTCACCTGACTTGTGAAAGCTGATGCACTCGGGACACAGTGAGAATGGGAGGGGTTGCATTCTCAGGTTCCGCCAAGTCAGGTGATTTCATTCTAGCACCTGACGTGGTAGTTTTGTTGTAAAGTCACCTCAAAGGGTGTGAGTGGTTGGGATGGTGGTGGGCAGAGCATCTCATCTACTGGCACAGGCCACTGGCAGGAGCTGGGTCTTGGAGGGGTCTCCCCTTGGTACCTTCCTCCGTGTAATAGATTGCCGCCATCATTTCAAGGGCCTTGGCACTGAAAACATGGCCCACAGGAAAGATAAGCCAGGGAGAACATCAAGATAATGGAAGCTGAGAATGTGCGATTCCAAATGCTCACCAAATAGCAGAGCATCTCAGGCTTGGACACGACCAGCTGGAGCAAGGCGAAGGCTGGTTTTGCCAGGCATGGCAGGCTCCCGTGAACCCTGTCTGACTGCTCAGCTCCCCACCCCGGGACATACGAGGGGAGAAAGGAAGACCCTGCTGTGGGCCCCAGAAAGACAGGTCTACAGCCCCAGACAAGAAATACCAATAGGTAAAAATAATCCTCAATTTTTTTCAAACTCTAAACAGGGAGCAATTTTTCGCTTTCGTAGAACACTCAGACACAAGGTTTTTCATTTAACAGGCACTCCCTAGATGCATTTAAAAATATATTATATGTGATTGGCAAAAAAAAGCTCAATTGCTCACAATTTCTCTATTGAGTAAAGTATTTTCAAACAAGTAATCACATACAAAGAACCAATGGCTTGGCATCGTGGAGTACCTACGAGCATAACACCTTTTAGCTTAACTTGCTAATCCAAGTATAACCATTTGGGCTGCGGGATTGAACAAGAGAAAGGTGCTATTGCTTAACCTGGGCTACAGATAGATACTCCTTGCCTTGTAAAGCACAGATCACTAGCTGGCAACATCTTGAAGGGAGCTTTTCCACCGGAGCTGCTGGTCTTTTGAACTCTCCGAATTGGAAGGGTAGAACAGGAGGGATGTAATGGCTGTCATGGGCCGGGACTTGCCAACCCTTTGTCTGCAAGGGAAGCTGCCGATCCAGGCATCCTTCCTGGGGTGGGGTCCTTCTCCTCCCCCTGCTTATGCCTTTGCCCCTCCTGGCTGGCCCACAGCAACTGTGCATTACCAACTCAGTGACCTCCCTAGACCCTGAAGACATCCTTTTTTAAAACCTTCAATGACCAACCAATTACATTTGCATCAAAGGGCATTCTATATATTTTTTTAAAGAACTCATGAATTTTGATTCCAGATTCTTCCCATCTGGATTTCACAATCACTTGGGATGGTCTGAGATTTATTCCGGCATGATCAATCAAGACTGCATCGGTTTAACAAGTCCACCAATAAACAATGAAAACCTGCTGCATTCAAGACCTTTAACTAGACTGCAGAGACACAAAGAGGGATCCCATGCCCTCTGTCCTCACAGGGCTCACAGGTCGGCGAAGGCAGAGAAGTCCCAGTGAAAGGTAGGACCTGGGACACCGTATCAGGGGTAGAGTCACGTCTAAGGTAGCACGGAAGTTGAGAGGCTTCCTGGAGATGAGGCAGCATTGAATCTTGGAGGAGGGAAACCTTTCTGATATGGTTTGGCTGCGTTGCCCCCCAAATCTCATCTAGAATTATAACTCCCACAATTCCCACATGTCATGGGAGATAATTAAATCATGAGGGCTGGTCTTTCTTGTGCTGTACTCATGGTAGTAATTCTCATGAAATCTGATGGTTTTATAAAGAGGAGTTCCCCTGCACGAGCTCACTCTCTTTGCCTGCCACCATCCATGTGAGACGTGACTTGCTCCTCCTTTCTTTCCACCGTGATCGTGAGGCCTCCCCAGCCGGGTGGAACTGTAAGTCCATGAAACAAATTTCGTTTGTAAATTGCCCAGTCTCTGGTATGTCTTTATCAGCAGCATGAAAACAGATGAATACACTCTCCCAGCAGAGAAGCCTGGTGAATAGACATTCTCGGCACACTTTGTGTCTTGTGCAATTGAAAGAACATGGAACTTGGGGAATGGAAAGCCCATCAGATCACAACGGGCCTCACTGGCCAGGCTGAGGGCTTCTGATCCTTTGTGATCGGATTTCATTCTTCTGGAGGTAGGACAGCCATAGCGGAGTTAAGGGCAGTTATGGGACAAATTGAGATCAATTTAAAGAGTGAATTGGGTTGAGGAGAGGCTGGAGCCAGTGGAGATTCACTGAGAGATCAGAGAAGAAACTACCAAGCTCAGACTCAGGGCCACAGTGGGCACAGGGCTGAAACCCAGAGACTTTTCAAAAATAGTCCCCAGGATGCAGTGTCCCCTGGACATGGCGGTAAGGAAAAAAAAGGCAATGGCACCGCCTAAGATTCCACAGCAGGAACCGGATGGCTGGTGAAGACTTTCTGTGAGATTTGGAATAAGGATGTCAATGGGCAAAGACCACAGAGCGCAGAGGGAGCCAGTTCCAGGGGCGAGGGGAAGTCACGCACCCGGGTCCTGCAGGGTGAGAGAGCGCTCCGGAGCAGGTGGAAATGCTGGCCAGAGGATTCGGATACACGCAGAGGAAGAACCAAGAGAAAGTGATGTCCAGAATCCAGGGCATGAGATCTGGGAAGGCGGTGGGAGCCTCGGGGGAGAAGCCAAATAGAAGGAATTTGCAGGGACATGGGCATGGGCTCACCCCTGTACGCCAGAGTGGTCTCATTAACAGTCTGTGCCAGACCAAATAGGGAATGGCTGGTGTGGAAATTGAGCACAAGGCTTAAGCTGCCCTTTGACCCTTTGAAGAAGTTTGGTGGTGAGGCATGACTCGCTGAGGCCTGCTGGGTCACGGGAAGAAATGGAAGAGCAGGGCTGGCAAACAGAATCAACATGGTGGAGGCACTCAGGAAGCAGAGCAGGAACGAGGGAGGCCCTGGACCAGGGGAGGTGCACCCGCCTCAAGGTGAGAATCCACTGCTCCTGAAAGACAGGGGAAAGGGTCACGATGGCAGGTCTGGGGAATAGGATTCAGGAACTTTCATATTCCTCTATGGCTTCTATTCCTGCTAGGATGGAAGAGCTGGTGTGGGGGTGGTAGAGGAAGAAGGGGAGGGGCTCAGGTTTGGATTGACAGCCCTGGAAACAGCCAAGGTAACACCCAGGTCCCAGCAAAAGTGTGTCTGAGCGGCACTGAGATCCCAGTCTGCCGGTGGACAGGCAGCAGTAGCTACCATGGCCACTCATGACTGTGTCCCCAGCAAGTGGACGTCAACACCCACTGGGGTACCCGGGCCTGGGAATATGGTGGCAGGGTGATCTCAGGCTTCTGTTTCCTCTTGTGTCCAACGGGGATAATCTTACTACCTTCCTCACAGGGTCACTGAGGTGGTTAAGGAAGTTCACCCATGCAAAGCCACTCAGGACCGTGGCGGCAGATGAAAAGTGCTTGAAACAAACCTTGTTACCACTCCGGTGGGAGCAGACCCTCCCACATCCATCTTAGCACCACGGGCGCTGGGCTGCCAGCCCAAAGGGCTGTCATTCTTGTTCCTGCTCTGCAGTGACAAGGACGGGGCCTGCCTATGCTCAAGAATGCAGCCACGTGTGAATTTGTGGATGGTCCCAGGACGAGGCCTCTTAGAGTGTCTTGCCAGGTCTCCCTCCTACCCCCGTGCTCCAATGACGTGTCTTCGTGAGGTCTGTGTCACTCACCCCTCCCATAGGACTTTGTTAGAGGGACACACTTACAAAGTCACAGCTCCCATTTGGTCATTTACATTGCACAGGAAAAGAGGTCCTGTCAACGTCAACCGGGCCACCAGGGTCTTCTCTAAAAGCCATATTTCGCTCTAGAGGAAAATGACTTCCGTACCTGCCGTGGGCTGCCGTTACTCCACTCGGAGTCTAATCTCACAGCATTAGCAAAAATGATTCCCTTTACAGCTTTATCAATGTCCTTGAGCCCACAAAACACAGTCTTGACCTTCAGAGAGACTGAGTTTTCAGGGGGTGCCCTTTTCACCTGGGGTCCTTCTGGGGCAGGGAGCCCCGTTGGGGCTGAGGACAGAGTGTCACCGCCACTGAGGAGAGCAAGCTGTCCTCCACCTCCTTCTCAGGGGGCCCGGGCTGCAGCTGTGCAGGTTTCTGAGCGGATCTTTGACAGCCATGGCTCCTCCCCTTTCCTCTGTCACTCGGGTGTCTTGCGGCCACGGCTGTCAGGACTTGAGTAATTCCCTGCTGCCCGGTTGCGGCTCCCTTCCCTTTTGCCTGCTGGCTGGGGCCTCTCATGGGGTCTCTTGGAATGGAGCACGGAAATATCTCAGAATGTTCTCTTTGGTGGCCTTTGTTCCCTACAGAGAAATTCCCAGTCCTTTTGCTTTTTTGAGACAAAGTCTTGCTCTTGTTACCCAGGCTGGAGTGCAATGGCGCGATCTCGGCTCACCGCAACCTCCGTCTCCTGGGTTCAACTGATTCTCCTGCCTCAGCCTCCCGAGGAGCTGGGATTACAGGTGTGCGCCACCATGTCCAGCTAATTTTTGTATTTTTAGTAGAGACGGGGGTTTGCCATGTTGGCCAGGCTGGCCTTGAACTCCTGACCTCAGGTGATCTGCCCACCTCGGCCTCCCAAAGTGCTGGAATTACAGGCATGAGCCACCGCAGTCAGCCCCGATCTTTATTATAGTAAGAAAAAGGATAAGGAGAGAAGGAAGGGAAAAGTCGGTGGGCTCTGCCTCCGTTACAGGGAACTGGCCACACGCAGTTCTTTGCAATTTGCATCTCAAATGGCCACCTAATATCACCAAGGGGATCTCCTGCTGTCATCCCAAAGACCTCCCCAGGAACTCTGGACACAGGTGGCTGAGCACAGCGACTCCCTGCAGGCTCACTGAGAGCATGCCGGCAGCGGTGTGTGGCCAGGAGGGAGGGTGGGAGCAGTCGAGGCCTTCAACCGCCATTGCCAGGAGCTAATGCAAGACATAAATCATCTGTCAGCTTACAAAGTGACTTTCAAAGTTGTCGGAATGGAATAATTAAAGGAAATGGATATCGTAAGAAAAAGCCATCTCTGCCGATACTCAAGCTTGCCTCACTGACAGCGCGCCACCACGCACAGGGCCACCACGACGCTGCTGCTATCTCTGCTTGGTGCACCCCAGGACTTGGTGACTTTTCTGAACACCCAGGAGGACCAGGCCATGGCAAGGGGCCTCTGGGCTGTGCTTTCCGTGGGGAAAGAGCAAGAGCCATCCGAGGAGGTGACTTGATGACTCCTCAGCTTTCCACCATCAGCGACAGAACCCAGCTGGCCCCAGTGATCTGAGAGAGATAGCTGAAGAAATGCCACCAACACCATCGCTGTTTCTTTCTGTTAACTTGCCACACAGAGCCAAAACCAACAGCAATCCATCCAACTCACCAAATAAGTACTGAGGCGCTGCTGTGGGGCCCTGCGAGGAGGATTTCCCTGGACTTGACGGGTTCCTGAACAAGGTAGAAACTGTGGAAGAAGCAGATGGGCTCCAGGGGCGGAGAGGGGAGAAGAGACCCTTTTGTCTCTGAGCACACTACCCAGCTTCCACCCCTCCTTCCGTACGAGGAGAGGTTGGCAGGGTACGGTCTGCATAATAAATAGCTGATGTTTATTAAGCCCTTGTTACGTCTTACGCCCTACTGTGGTTTTATCTTAGAGAAATCCTGTCCTTTAGGTCTTCTCATTTTCCTTCTTCACAGATGGAGCACTAAGGTCCAGAGAGTTTAACTAACTCACCCAAGATCACATCAGCTAATGGGGTGGAAGTAGGAGCTGATCCCAGACCAACTTAGGAAGAAGGGTCATTTGAAATCATGGCGGGGGGAGAATCCTGGAAGACAGGGAGGAGGAAGCTGGAGACGGGGGTTCAGAGGGGCTGTCACAGTTCACATCCTGGCTCAGCACTTTCCTGCTCAGAGGGCTTGAGCAAGTTGTTACCTCCTGATCACCTTCTTTAACTGGGAATCAGTATCAAGGGGTGTGAGATTTGTGTCTGGCTCACTGGGTAAGCCCTGATGAGCCCTGGCCACAGGCTGGTTCCTACAACCGGGTGTGAACACGTGCCTCTAAACCCCAGGGACATGGCCCAGCCGGCGTTCTCTCTCATGACTTCCAAGTATAGAAGGCCTTTGCGGGCCAGGGGCCTCCTAGCCCCTAAACTCTACCTTTTTCCAGAAACAAAGATTCCACATCACATCAAAAAGGGTTGGGACCAAAGGGTCCCACAGAGAGCCGTGTCTTTCCTACTTCACATTGGAAATGTGGCAGAAAGATAGCTAAATGCCACTGGAAAGCCTGGCGGTGTCTTATTTAGACCTTGGTTTTGTGTTTACATCTCTGAACGGCCTCTACCCATTTTCACCCCTGACTGAGCTTGCAGAAGTGGCCGCACTGACCTGGTCACATTTCTTTTCTTGGTAGGTTTTGTTCCCGTGTTGGATATGCTAAGGCCTCCGTTATGTACCAGCTCCTCGGAATTCTTGGCCTCAGCTGCAGCCATGTGTATCGTCAGCCTCCCGCTTCCCGAATCACACCAAAGAAAAATAAAGTTGACATCCATCAGAAATTCCCATCTGCTTTCGACGTACATTTTTGTAAATGTTCGTGACATCCTAGTTAGGGCGTATGTGTGTCTAAGGCAGGCATGTTGATGTGCTGGGAAAATTATGATCCACCTTAAACAGATAACATTGTGCACTTCTTAGGGGGCGCCGAGGGTGCTGCGGGCAGGAGTGCTCAGTCACCTGATCTTCACTCCAGACGCTAGGGAAAGCAGGCCGGTGTAAGGAAGAAAGCCTTTCCAATTTGTATTGGCTCCTATTTACTATTTGTCAGGGTCCGGGGCTTCACTCCAGGGAATGCCTCACTTAGGAAAGACTGGACGCTTGACAGACCACGTATTTCTCTCTGGGCCAGTCAATGCGTTCCAAAGCCCAAGCCATTATGGAAAACAGGCTTGGAAAAATGCATCTTCCCCCCGACATCTCAGACTCACAAGTTGCCCCTTCAGCAAATATGCCACTGCCCCAGCCGTGGGGATCACCTTAGGACGCCCCCTTCCTGCCAGAGCCTATAAAAGAGTCCCTATGCTTCCCATAGGCCTCGTGACCTCGTCTTTCCTACACAGTCCACTTGTTAACGGAACCAGTCAAAAGGCAGACCTGTTGGAAGCCAGTGTTCCTTATTTGACCACCTGTTGATCAAAGTGACCACACAAACCCTGCTTTGCCATCACCAGTATATCCGCAGCGGCGCCGTGGTAACCCCTCTTCCTCTCACATGGTTATCCCTATCCCACCTGGGTCCTGCCTCCTCCTCCCAAGAGCAGACGTGAAGCTATTTGTCCAAGCGTCATATGTGAGCTTCAGGGAGACGCACATACATCCCTGCCCTGTTCTCTGGCAGTTGCAGACATTGTTGGGCCCAGACCCTCCTTTTCTTTCTTAAAGGTCACAAAATCTAATTAGAACCATTGCTAACTGTATATTCTCGCTGTCGGTAAGCCTTAAATAATAAAAATCAGACCAAATGAGACTAATCAAGGGAGATGGAAAATCGATGTCATATTTGTTCCAAGTAATTTCCTTTCAGAAGAGAAAAGGCTCTTAGGAGTGGTTTGTGAATTTAAAAGATGTTTAAAGTTGCATCTAGACATCGGAACATCAAAGTCAATCTCAAACAGAATTTCGCTGGATGATCTCTCTCCTTATTCCCGGAAAAGTCAGTGCTGTTTGGTAGAAGGGCCTAAGACGGGGTGACATCCTTCCCCCTCCTGTCTGTTCTTAGCAGTACTGGCTTTGCCAAAAACAAAAATGAAAATAAATTTTTTTGAAAAATTGATCCCTTAAGACAGGAGCAAAGAGTAATAACAGATGAAGTTCTTTTCCCTTTCTTATTTTTCTGCATACTTTTAACTAAAATGCACACTTAAAAAAGAACCCAAATAATAAGAATGCAACCCACACACACTCACACATGCACAGTGAGGCCAAGGACTGACCCGCTGCTTGAAATAATTTCTCCTTTTGTCTGAATACCCAAAAGAGGTTGATTAACATCTCCGGATGAGCACTTCTTTTCCGTGCCTTTTGGTTTTGCGTGTGTGTCTATGACAATGGGAGTGATTTATGCCAAGAAAACTGGTTGACCTGTGTTACGGTTAATGCTGAGTGTCAACCTGACTGGATTGAAGGATACAAAGTATTGATCCTGAGTGTGTCTATGGCGATGTTGCCAAAGGAGATTAACGTTTGAGTCAGTGGGCTGGGAAAGGCGACCCACCCTTAATTGGGTGGGCACCATCTAATCAGCTGCCAACGAACACAAAGCAGGCAGAAAAACGTGCAAAGGAGAGATTGGCCTAGCCTCCCAGCCTGCATCTTTCTCTTGTGCTGGGCGCTTTCTGCCCTCAAACAAACATCAGACTCCAGGTTCTTCAGTTTTGAGACTCGGACTGGCTTTCCTTGCTCCTCAAGCTTGCAGACCAGCCTATTGTAGGACCCTGTGATCATGTAGGTTAATACTTAACAAACTCCCCTTCATATATATATATATATATATATATATATATATATATATATTCATATATATGCATACATATGAGTATATATATGAATGTGTATATATATATGAGTGTATATATATGTATGCATGTGTGTGTGTGTGTGTATATATATATATATATCCTATTAGTTCTGTCCCTCTAGAGAATCCTGACTAATATTGATTTTGGTACTGGGAGTGGGGAAGCTGTTTCTTCTGGCAAAAACGATTCATCAGAGTTTACAAACTCGGGGTCCCCAGCTTCATCAGAGTCCTCTCGCACATCCCCATTCCAAGTTGCAAGGTCCCATTCTTTTCCAATCAGTGCCGTGGCTTTAACAGTAGACACCTGGCAAGGCTATGCATGCACTTTTCTTTGAATTTTCAGCCACTTGCATGATAAGAGCTTGTGTCTGTTTTTTCACAATTTCAGCTCTTTCTCTACAGGAGATAAGACTGTCACTCAGGGCCATCTTAGCAGATTTGAGGCTCAGTATCTGCTTGTGAAGCCGGGAGACAGAATCCCTGAGTTCATCGTTTTCTTTCATCACTTTGTCCACTGAACTTAGGAGCAAGCAAACAGCTTCATTATGTTCCTTGGGTCTCCACATATGGTGAAAGGTATTATATATAGAGTCACTAAACTCCTTGTCTCTCAGGAGCTGTCAATCAGGAGTGTCAAATGCATTTATTTTGTATAACTCTAAACAGTTCATGCCAAGGACTATCAGTGTTCTCCATAGTATTAGAAGTAAAGTCCTTAGCATTTTCGGGTTTAATCATCTTAAGCAGCCAACACCAGAAACCTCAAAACCAACAAAAGAACTTCATCCTTAATATTCTGTTCCTCTAGAAACACTCCTGGTACCAAAATCTGTATTAGTCGGCATTCTCTAGAGAAACAAAACTGATAGGATAAGGGAGAGAAGCTTTTGCTTCTAATGGTCTTGGTGGACTTGCGTACCAAGCATGAGGCACTGCCTGCTTCCTTGCTGCAGTCCCCATTGTGGAAGATGGTAGACATTTTCTGAAGAATGAGCTGATCTTAGGGAACCCTGGAACTGGGAAGAGCCAGTGGGCCCAACTGGCTCCCATACATGGACTTCTGAAGCGCTATG
Organism: Saimiri boliviensis; assembly: GCF_048565385.1. Lineage (NCBI taxonomy): Eukaryota > Metazoa > Chordata > Mammalia > Primates > Cebidae > Saimiri > Saimiri boliviensis. The sequence continues at coordinate 122,088,584 of NC_133457.1, forward strand.
CTCCTGGCAGCTGAGTAGCTAGGGAGAGGTCCTCCATGGCCTGCCCGCTGGAAGGATGTGTCACCCAAGGCTGCCACCATTTTGTCTCACCTTCATCTTCTGTCATAGTGAGATCATCTAAGACAGAGACAAAACCTGAAATCTATCAGCCATCACCACCCTGGACCAGGGTGGGGTCATTCAAAAAAGAAGGTGGGCTAAAATGTACTTAAGAGTTTCTGAAGAAACCAGAACCAACTCCTTGAGCATTTATGAACTCCCCCTGCCCTCATCCGACCTTACAAAATGGTTCGTTTGGGCAAATTAATTAGTGCAAATAAAATTGAAAAGGAAATGCATAAACAACCTAAAATAATTTACGCTGATTTTGAGAGTGTTCAGGCTAACAAGCCCTTTTATTTTCTGTTTTGAGAAGATTTCCCACAGAGGCTCCACTGAGCATTGCTTTGGGAGACCAGTTCTAATGGTTTTGTGAACTTGATAGTACTAACATGGAATATCTTTTCTTAAAAGCACCATAATTCAGTCTTATCACTAATTCAGACAGTGCGTTTCCCAATTAGGAAGGTTAAACTGTGTATCACACCCTGCATATAAATTGCCAGATAAAACAGAATCATCAGAGTGGTTGAGAGCCAAGTGATGACAAGATTTTCTTCAACTTATCAACTAAGGAAAGGGAAAACCTGGTCCACTTTAAGAGGAACAACTTTAGAAAGATATTTATTTCATGACCAACAAAAACTGAAACACCTTTCTTTTTGAGCCACCTGGCCCTTTGGGGGAGCCACGTTTTCTTAAAATCTCAAAACCGAAAGGCAGAAATGTCATTTAAAATAAATAACCTAACCATTTCCCCAAAACCAGGGTCCAAGCAAAAAGAACACTTCCTGACCAGGGGTGTTTTTATTTTGCTGCTGGGGGAGGGTCCTTCCTGCAACTTCGGTCTGAATTCAGAATTTCAATCAAATCACGATTCCAAATCTAAGCTCTTTAAATGCTCCAGACAAAAAGGCGCTTCCACTATACCACAGTTCTGAGGGGAGAAATTCATTTTTTTCTTGGCACCCAGGGTGGCAGAGGGATCAGTTTAGTGTCCCCGTTTCAAGACCACTGGGAGCAGGTCACCTCCATGATCCCATGGTAACAGCATCTCACCTTTTATGAAGGCCCTTCTCACAGCTTCCTCTCTGGGAAGGCAGCTCGTGCTAACAGCCAAATTGTCAGAACTCCTGCAGGCTCTCTGCAGAGCACTAATTTTCTTTTGCTTTGCTTTGATTTTCTCCATCCTGCCCATTGAAGACAAACAGAGAAAGGCACTTCCTTCTGTACCAGTCAAAACGCCCTTGCCATTTTGTTGGTTTCAGTGCCTGCCTTTTTCCCTAAAACTGAGACTGAGGAAGAGATGCCCACAGTCATACTCCCAAACTTCCCCTAGTTCAAAGGGCCTCGTCGACACTCAGGCCCCAACAGCTAACATCTCATGTAGCAACGTGGACGGGATTCTGCTCTAGGTACTGCAAAGGAGTCAGTGGTGACAGCCATGGGGAGGGCTGATCCCTCTCTGGCTGGAACATGAGTTACATGTGGAGTTTGCCAACCTCAGGTGACCACAGTGGAGATGAGGGTCTGGGGCTCATTACGCATACCATAATTTCTCCAATATTATTTGATTTCTAAAGTTGACTTTCAGTCCATTCAATGTTAAATTTAGTTTCATCCTAACCTATAATATCCTTGAAACCACCTACTGGATGGTCTAGATAGTTCCTGCTAAATTGCACTTTTTAATGTAACCATTAAGTGAAAATTCCGTTTCTCTGTGTACCCCCTAAAGCCTTCCTGGGAAGCGTCTGGGATATGTGCATTATAGCACATTGAGAGATAGAGCATGGTTTTGACTAAACAGGGTTTTGGGTAGCCCCTCTTTAGCAAGGGACAGACTCAGACCCAGGAAGGCATGTGACCTGCTTGGGGGACAGTGGGTTTAGCCAAAGCAGAGCATCTGAGCTGTCAAGAGCTTAAAGCATCACCTCCTCATCTAAGAATTACATCAGGAGGTGGTTCATCCCAGAGGCCCATGTTCTCATCACACTCAAGAGCTCTGCCTTTGTTCTCTGAGCTAGAAGAATCAGCCCGCAATTTCTGTACCTCCATCCACTGATTGACCTACATTTATAGCTCATTAGTGCTCCACACTCCCAACCCTGGAACACTCCCAGTCTTATTGCAGGCTCTTCTTCTTGGTGAAACTCAAAAATAAGAGAGAAAAAAAAGGGGGGGGAACCGTATATCAAAGAAAGAAACAAGCAAGAAGAAGGCGGCAGATTCTTTGGAAGGGCTACACTTTCAGGATAAAAACAAAAGAAAAGCCAGCTTGGCTGTTTCATGGCAATCAGTGGGGATTTTTCTTATCTTCACGGTGCTCCAATGCCTTACTTAGGGTCTGCTTCAATAGCTTAGCACTCCTGTTTGTGCAATAAAATACATTTTAAAAAGTCACCTTAGCCTAGGTAACATTTTTGTGTGAATTCTCCCAGTAAAAAGTCACTACGAATTTTTACACTGAGATGAATTGTATAAATCATTTCACATAACAAGACAGGTCTAGCTGGCTGCTCACAGATATCCATCCTTTCCTCC